>NC_133769.1:62514111-62693646 GCF_003597395.2 Chelonoidis abingdonii | reverse complement strand
TAAGATCCAGAGGGTCTGGGTCTTGGGGGTCCCCAGGCAAGATTTTGGGGGGACCAGAGTGTACCAGGCACTGGAATTCCTGGTTGGTGGCAGCGCTACAGGTTCTAAGCTGGTAATCAAGCTTGGAGGAATTCATGCTGGTACCCCATCTTTTGGACGCTAAGGTTCAGAGTGGGGAATTGTACCATGACATAACAGACAAAAGTATTTGCATGAGGGACAGAATTACTTTTTTAAAAAAACAATGTATATTTGTATATGTAAATCAGGCATACACACAGCTGCTTGATTTGGATGCACAAATCTAGGATGTGCAGGGCAGGCTGAGGAGTTCTCTTTTCATAATGTTGAGCTTGAACTGTCAAACAAACATCCAGGAACTGATATCTTAGAGCTTTAAAACTGGAAGAGGAGGAAAAGCCAAGATAAAGATGTTGATTTGGGAGTCATCAGTGCACATATGGTATATGCAGATAAACTACTCTTATAAGCACTAGACTGATACCAAGAATGGATAAAAATCACCCAGGAATAAGATGTAATATTAAGAATAAGGAGCTAAGTACAGAAATAGAGGCACACTGGTGGAATGGGAGGGAGAAGAAACCAACAAAGGAGACACTGAAGGATTCATTAGAGAGTTCTCAGAAAGAGAACCAAGACAGAGTGGTTGACTATGTAAAAGAGCAGAGTGATTGAGGAAGTTAAAGATCATCCAGCTGGTAGGAATGGAAGGGAGCAAAGAAGAGAAAAATAGGGCTTTAAAAATTAAAAGTGGGGGAAGCAGCACTCCCACAACATGCTCCTCCCCTTCTTGAAAGCATTCAGAAGCCTCTGGACAGCAACTTCTCAGGTTCAAGACTTTGTGGCTTAGTGAATAGTGGTGGTGGAGCAAGTGAACAGTAATGTATCCCAAGAGTGTAGTGGATATCTGCATTAGAGCTAATGTTGCTTTGTGCAACACATACTTTTGCTCCATATTTGCACCCCCTTGTTTTCACACAGCTGGAACCTGAACGCCACAGCCCATGCCTTCTCCTTAATCCTCAAACCTTTACCCCTGAGGGAGTAGACATTTTCTGGGCTTTCTGTTCATCTTCAATAGGTTTATCTGTAGAAAGATATAGTATGGCTATGACGCTCCCCATGGGGACTCAGGACTGTCAGATATCTCCCCACAACCCCTTAGTGTGAAGCAGCCTTGTCTGTGCCTGCTGTGGATCAGCTCGCTGGTTACACCAGCCTCTGGCAACACAAGCACTGCCTTCCAGGCCTCGCTCTCTCTGTACAGATAGCAATAGGCACATGTCATCCCCTGCGTCCTCCAAGCATTCCCTGCCATGTCCAGCCCCTTATCCACTGAACACTCACTGAATGACTGAGACATCAATATGATGCAACCATGAAAAAGGTTAATGCATTCCTAGGTTGCATCAGGCAAATTATTTCAGGCAGAGACAGGGAAGTGTTAGTACTGTTATACAAGGCTCTGGTGAGACCTCATCTGAAATACTGTATGCAGTTCTGGTATCATACATTTAAGAAAGATGAATTCAAACTGGAACAGTGCAGAGGAGGGCTACTAGGATGATCCAAGGTACAGAAAACCTACCTTATGAGAGAAGACAAAGAGCTTGGCTTGTTAAGCCTAACCAAAAGAAGGCTAAGGGGAGATATGACTGCTCTCTATAAATACATCAGAGGGATAAATACCAGGGAGGGAGAGGAGTTATTTAAGTTAAGCACCAATGTGAACACAAGAACAAATGGATATAAAGTGGCTATCAATGAAGTTAGCCACCAAATTAGCGGAAGGTTTCTAACCATCAGAGGAGTGAAGTTCTGGAACAGCCTTCGAAGAGGAGCAGTGGGGGCAAAAAACCTAACTGGCTTCAAGACTAAGCTTGATAAGTTTATGAAGGGGATGGTATGATGGGACTCCCTAGGATGACATGTGGCCCATCGGTGACTGTCAGGAGCAAAAATCCCCAATGGCTGGAGATGGGACACTAGATGGGGACGGCTCTGAGTTACTACAGAGAATTCTTTCCCAGGTATCTGCCTGGTGGGTCTTGTTCACATGCTCAGGATTTAACTGATCGCCATATTTGGGGTCAGGAAGGAATTTTCCCCCAGGTCACATTGGCAGAGACTCTGGGGGGCTTTCACCTTCCTCTGCAGCATGGGACACAGGTCACTTGCAGGTTTAAACTAGTGTAAATTATGAATTCTCTGTAACTTGAAGTCTTTAAACCATGATTTGAGGACTTCAGTAACTCTGCCAGAGATTAGAGGTCTATTTAAGGAATGTGTGGGTGGGGTTCTGTGGTCTGCAATGTGCAGGAGGTTAGACTAGATGATCACGATGTTACCTTCTGACCTTAAAGTCCATGAGTCTATGAATTACCACATCTGCTGTTCCCAAAGGAACAGTATGTACCAGCTTGTAAGATTCAGTTCAGGACCACCACCTTGCTTAACACTACAGCATTAAGAAATATTTATGGTGAAAACAAGAATCAGTTTATCATCAAAAATTTCAAGATTCAAGTTAGAGTGAATAAGACTATTGGAAATAAATGGTTACATGTAAATCAAAATCATGACACATTTTCTAGAGAGTAAACTTAACTAACAAGTTATTCTCTTGCCTTAAGAAGTTCTCTCTCACCCGAAGTTCTCTTCACTGTTTTTAGCCAAGCCTGGCTCAGACCCCTTTTTTATGATGCAAACTTGCTGTCCTTTTGCTTCCTCAGTGAAGGGTGCCTTGGTGTCTTCTTTGACCTCCCTCAACTATAGTCAAACAAACCTTTGGAGTGCTCCTACCAGACAGCATTCCCTTCTCACTGCTGCTGTTCTCTCCATGTTAGATCTTTCTGAAGTCCCCACAATCCTTCATTTACATTCAGTTTAGACTGTTGACAGGAATCCCATTGTAAATGAGACAATACTTTATTTACATGTCAACAGGTAGATGAATGAACCACTCTTGTGTGACAGAAATCCTGTTTTTCACCTTTGGTGGTGATCAGTAGCTACAGACTTTAAGACCATATTTTCAGTGTACACACATAATCATAGAATCATAGAATATCAAGGTTGGAAGAGACCTCAGGAGGTCATCTACTCCAGCCCCCTGCTCAAAGCAAGACCAATCCCCAACTAAATCATCCCAGCCAGGGCTCTGTGAAGCCTGACCTTAAAAACCTCTAAGGAAGGAGATTCCACCACCTACCTAGGTAATCCATTCCAGTATTTCACCAACCTCCTAGTGAAAAAGTTTTTCCTAATATCCAACCTAAACTTCCCCCACTGCAACTTGAAACCATTACTCCTGGTTCTGTCATCTGCCGCCACTGAGAACAGTCTAGATCCATCCTCTTTGAACTCCTTTTCAGGTAGTTGAAAGCAGCTATCAAATCCCCTCTCATACTTCTCTTCTGAAGACTAAATAATCCCAGTTCCCTCAACCTCGCCTCATAAGTCATGTGCTCTAGCCCTCTAATCATTTTTGTTGCCCTCCGCTGGACTCTTTCCAATTTTTCCACCTCCTTCTTGTAGGGTGGGGCCCAAAACTGGACACAGTACTCCAAATGAGCCCTCACCAATGCTGAATAATGGGGAATGATCACATCCCTTGATCTGCTGGCAATGCTCCTACTTATAGAGCCCCAAATGCTATTAGCCTTCTTAGCAACAAGGGCACACTGTTGCTTCATATCCAGCTTCTCGTCCACTGTAACCCCTAGGTCCCTTTCTGCAGAACTGCTGCCTAGCCGCTGAGTCCCTAGTCTGTAGCAGTGCATGGGATTCTTCTCTCCTAAGTGAAGGACTCTGCACTTGTCCTTGTTGAACTGCATCAGATTTCTTTTGGCCCAATCCTCTAATTTGTCTCTTTTCATAGTATTTGTACATACATTTTACAATGATGTTGATGACCAGTGTGACACCAGCTTTTATTTAAGACCTCACATGACTTTCTTTGGTGAACCAGGAGACACATACCAGAATCAGGAGATTTTTGCAGCCACTCTACACCCCTTTGTCAGTTGGCATTAAGAGGTTCTTGGGTCACAATGACTCTTCATACTCTTGCACCTGTGTCAGAGGTCCTCAACATTTTATTTTTAATATGATACAAAATTATCTAGCGAATAAAAGAGAAATTATTTATTATTCTCAAATATGAAAGATTAGGTAATACGTATTTCCCTGACTTAAGACAACTGTAAACTTAATCAAATGTAAAATATTTCTATAAGCTGTATATTGTAAAATGATAGTTAATAGATAAAAAGATAAAAAATAAAAAGTGGTCAAATAAGAAATACTATTTTTAAAAAAATCCACCCCATTATTACCTACACTGAATAAAAATGAGCTAGCTATGGGCAATCAGGCTGGGAGCAAAGTTCTTCAGCGACTCAATGCTTCTCGATATAATAACGGCTCAGTATAGTGTCGTCCTGATCTTCAGCATGTGTTTAAGTGCTTTGCTGGATCACAGCCAGACTGCTCAGCACCTTATCAGATGGGACTCCAGGGATGCAATATGACTGGGTTGAAGATTGCATCCTCCCTTTGTTCTACTGTGTACAGACCAGCCACATTGTGGCTGGTGAACACTGTGTTTGACACAAGCAATGCCTGTTTCCCTAAAAGAAGCAAGGCAGTGGTACAGCTGGCCAGTGACAGAAGGAAACATATGCTGTTCCCTCTTTCAGGATGGAAGAGCTGCTGCAGCAGCACATGCTGCCCAGGAGGAATTCTAAGTCAATGCAGCCCCTTCAGTGGGCCTGGCCCCTGGCTTTAAGCCACAAACTAGTCCTAGAGTTATAAATGCTTCATAAGTAGATTACCTGTTCTTTAAATAGCTCTGTTGCCTATAGTTTAGATCAGTTTGTGCAGGAAATTAACTAGCCAGTTCTTGAAATGCCTTTCTGTTTTAGTAGTAGGGGAAGGAATGCCTGTTGACAGTACCCCATAATGTTTTGTGGTTTTATGAACAGAACCTGATACAGCTGCTGATAGCTTCTCGCAAACTTCTTGTCCTTGAAGGAGAAAGTACTTTGCATTTATAATCACAATATAAAATGCAAAAAGGCCTGCATTACAATACCACTGAGGGTATTTCTCTTTATTATTCTACATTTCCGTCACAGTGGCTTTCACCATCAATTGACTTCTGAAAAGGCAAAGCTATTTCAAATGTAAAGGTTTATTATTAGGAGAAATTGGCAATAAATAGTATTTCCACTATAACTGAAATATATGCCTTTTGTGACAGACCCAGACCAGTGGGGTACAGGAGTCTGGTAGAAGGCAAGTATACTGGCCTCTGAATGAACAATTTTCTGTTCCATGAGTGACCAGAGCAGGGGCTGCCCTAGAGCAATCAGGAACCTGCTAGAACCAATTAAGACAGGCAAGCTAAACAAGACACCTGGAGCCAATTAAGAACTTTCTAGAATCAATTATGGCAGGCAGGCTAATCAGGACACCTGGTTTAAGGAGGACCTCCCCCATCAGTTAGTTGTGTGTGTGTGTGTATATATATATATATATATATATAATAAAAGTAAGTAAAAGGAGCAGGGAGTGAGAAGATGTGCTGCTGGAGGAGTGAAGGGTTCAAGCGTGATCAAGCTTCAGGAGGAAGATCCTGCAGTGAGGATAAAGAAAGGGCTGGGGAAGGCCATGGGGAAGTAGCCCAGGGAGTTGTAGCTGATACAGGGAACATTATAGACAGTTGCTATCCACAGGGCCCTGGGCTGGAACCCGATGTAGAGGCTGGGCCTGGGTTCCCCTCATCCCAACTCCTGATCGGATACAGGAGGAGTTGACCTGGTCTGTGAGAAACACCAAAAGAGAAGATGTAAATTGGAAAGGGATCTGGCCTGTCCCCAACCCACTAGGTGGGACACAAAGACTGTGGGGATTGTTCTCCATTTCCCCCATGCTGGCCAGTGATGAGGTTAGCTGAGTAGACAGCAGGTTTGAGCCACTAGCAAAAGTGGCCAAACTGAGGGCTGCCGTGAATCTCTGAGGCAAGCAAATCTGCCTATAAGTGCAGGACCCACCAGAGCAGAAGAGGAACTTTGTCACACTTTTCATTTTTAACTAAAGGAATAATTATATTAACAGGGTTTCTGTTTCAAGGATGTATAGCATGCTCTTTGTTTGATTCCTAATCCATTGCTCTTAATAGTGTTGAAAGGCATAAACGTACAGTAAACAAGCTCTTACTGTGTGTCTGTTATCCACGTGCAAGAATTTCATGCCATAGTGGCTAGTTTGTTGCCTAAAAGATATAGGACATACTTTTCATAAACAACTAACCATCCCTGTCCATGTTATGGCCTCAGTTCTGTACTTCTGCACCCAATGCTCCTGTTGCTGTTAAGCATCCCATTAAAAGTTTTAATGAAAATATTGATAAATGCTTACCCACATAGAAAACTATTGGGTGCCAGTGTAGGCCTGACCTTGCATTCTTTGTGCATTCAACCTTCCCACCCTACTCATGGGGCCTCCAAAAAACTATTTGCACTGGAACTCCCTAATTAAAGGAATGCTGTCTAGTCATATCTGACCCACAATTTACTACACCTCTACCCAATATAATGCTGTCTTCGGGAGCCAAAAAATCTTACCATGTTATAGATGAAACCCCGTTATATCAAACTTGCTTTTATCCACTGGAGAGCGCAGCCTTACCCTCCCCCCCGAGCACTGCTTTACAGTGTTATATCCGAATTTGTGTTACATCGGGGCGCGTTATATCGGGGTAGAGGTGTATTTGAAAATGGACTTTTACAAAACCAAAAAACTAGGAGAAATGATGCCTGACACTTTCTTCCATAATAGAAATGTTTTAAAATAAACTATTTGCCACCCAACTTTGTAAAAAAAAAATTGTATAAAGCTTATGTGATCTGACAGAGCTCTCATTTGTTCACTCAGCCTGCTATAAAGGGCCTCTATTCTCTTGGGCTTTCTCAGGGTGGCTTGACACATGTTGGGGTGGCTAGTTGCAGGCTGTTAATTTTTGCTGGGTTCTTAATTGTCAAGTTGGCAGTTTGTGATATTAATGGGCTATATTGTGAAATGCCTTTCAGCAGAAAAACCTTTTGTCTTGATATTAGTTACAGCTGGTCAATTTTTTTACAAGGTATTTTGAAAAAATAAAGTTTTCATTTCCTTTGAAAATTTCCCCCCGTTTTTGAAAGTAAATCTAAACAAAATTTTTAAATGAAATATTTTGAAAAAAAATCATTTTGAATTTTTAGGTTTTTTTCCCCTCTCACCATTATTCCTTCCTCCCATTTTCCACTGGAAAACTGAGGGAAAAGGCTATAATTTTTTTTTAAGTTGGGTTTTACTTTTTTCACATTTCTGCAGTGGAAAAAAATTAAAACGATGCAAAAGTGTCTTTTCCTTAATTTCACTTTTTACAATATTTTCCAGTGGGGAAAGTTAAGAGGGGAAAACAAGCAAACAAAAAAACAGGTCTGTAACCTTATTATTTACATCCCTCATCTCTCTTTAACTTTTTACCAGCCCTAATATTTATTTTATTTTTGCACAGAAACTTGGAATTTTGATTGCTGCTTTTAATACACCTAATTAAATTAAATAATACATGAGAACCAAAAAGTAACACTGATTTGAAAATGCCTCTAAATAAAAATGAAACTGATCAATTCATTTTGATTGTCCAAGCAGAGAGAAACAAGTAAATTAAACTTTTCCGTACCCCCTAGTTCTCATTAAAGTGTTTGAGCCCAGTCCTGGGTCCTTACTCAGCCCTGGTCCACTATGAACTTATGTTGCTATAAGTACATCACTCAAAGGAAAATCCACACCCCTGAGTGATGCAGTTATAACAACTGAACTCCCAGTATAGACACTGCTATGTCAATGGGAGGGCTTTTCCCGTCACATAGCTACTGTCTCTCAGGAAGGTGGAGAAGTTATGCTTTCCATCAACATAGTGTCTTCACTAAATGCTAAGCATCACAGCTGCACCACTGCAGCATTGCAAGTGTAGACAAGTCATCAGACAAACTCTGACTTCAATAGTAATTTTACCTGAAAAGGACTGGAAGAGTCAGACCCTATATTTAAAACAAAGATATTCAAGTGACACCATCATAAGACCTAATCACATCAGCCATGCCACCAGGGGATTGTTCACCTGCACATCTACCAATGTGATATATGCCATCATGTGCCAGCAGTGCCCCTCTGCCATGTACATTGGCCAAACCAGACAGTCTCTACACAAAAAAATACATGGACACAAATCTGACATCAGGAATCATAACATTCAAAAACCAGTAGGAGAACACTTCAACCTCTCTGGTTACTTGGTAACAGACTTAAAGGTGGCAATTTTGCAACAGAAAAGCTTCAAAAACAGATTCCAACAAGAAACTGCTGAACTAGAATTAATTTGCAAACTAGATACCATTAACTTGGGCTTGACTAGAGACCAGGAGTGGCTGGGTCATTACACAAATTGAACCTATTTCCCCATGTTAAGTATCTTCAACACCTTCTTGTCAACTGTTTGGAATGAGCCATCTTGATTATCACTTTTTTTCTCCTGCTGATAATCTTAATTAATTAGCCTCTTAGAGTTGGTAAACCAACTTTCACCTTTTCATGATCTCTGTATGTATATATCTTCTTACTATATGGTCCATTCTATGCATCTGATTAAGTGGGCTGTAGCCCATGAAAGCTTATGCTCAAATAAATTTGTTAGTCTCTAAGGTGCCACAAGTACTCCTGTTACTATGAATATAGTTATCTATACCGGGGTTTCTCAAACACAGATCACTGCTTGTGTAGGGAAAGCCCCTGGTGGGCTGGGCCGGTGTGTTTACCTGCCCCATCTGCAGATCTGGCCGATCATGGCTTCCACTGGCTGCGGATCGCTGCTCCGGGCCAATGGGTGCTGCTGGAAGCGGCATGGGCTGAGGGACTTACTGGCTGCCACTTCCAGCAGCTCCCATTGGCCCTGAGCGGCAATTTGTGGCCAGTGGGAGCCGCAATCAGCCAGACCTGCAGACGGGGCAGGTAAACACACCGGCCCATCACGGGCTTTCCCTACACAAGCGGCGACTCCTCTTTGAGAAACCCTGATCGATACCATGCCAATCAATGTAGTGAGTATTGTATGCCAAATATAATTATGAAGTTAAAAGGGGATTACAAAAGTGGATTGAACAGAAAATACTACTGAGTTTTAAGTTGCAATATTGTCAGTCACTTTGGAGCTGTGCAAAAAAACCCAAAAAACCAAGCTGCGACTGAATAGTGCTGTAATTTTGCAGTATACTTGTAGCCATGTCAGTCCCAGTATACTATAGAGACCAGGTGAGAGAGGTAACATCTCTTGTTGGACCAACTCCTGTTGGAAACACAAATTGTCTAGCCACACCCCATTGCTCTTCAGGTCTGGGAAAGGTACCCCCAGATTCACAACAAAATGCAAGGTGGAACAGATTGTTTAGCATAAGTAGTTAGCACATATTGTAAGGGACCATGAAAGGTAGAATGGCCCATTAACACCTTTGTAGTCATAGGACAAGGAGGGGGAGGTTAGTGGGCTACAGAGAGTTGTAATAAGCAATAATTCAGTCTTTCTGTTCAGGTTTCAGAGTTGTAGCCATGTTAGTCTTTATCAGCAAAAACAATGAGGAGTCCTTCTGGCACCTTAGAGACTAACAAATTTATTTGGGCATAAGCTTTCATGAGCTAAAACCCACTTCATCAGATGCACGGATGTGAAAAATACAGTAAGCAGTATAAATATTACAGCATATGAAAAGATGGGAGTTACCTTACCAAGTGGGGGGTCAGTGCAAACATAGGGTGACCAGATGTCCCAATATTATCGGGACAGTCCTGATTTTAACAAATTTGTCCCGTGTCCCAACCGCACATTGGCCGGGACGCCCTTTGTCCCAATATTGGGGACTGTTCACCATCACCGCCAAAATCCAGGGGCTGGCGTGGCAGCGCTTCCTGGGGCAGCTCCCAGTGGCATGCCTGCCTGCCTGCCAGCAGGAGCCTCCAGTGCTGGTGGCCCCTAGGCACAGAGGTGGAGAAGGTCTCTGCATGCTGCACTGTCTCCCTCCTGCCCAATCAGTGCTGCGGAGTGGGGCTTGCAGGCACCAGCAGTGGACAGAGAGCCCTCTGCCTCCCCCCGACCCAACCCAACCCTACGAGCCAGAGAGACCTGCTGGATGCTTCCCAGGAGCCACCACAGGTAAGCACTGCTGGGGCTCCCCACCTTGCCCCCCAGCAGGTCCCTCTGTCTCTTAGGATGGGGGTCCCATGTGCAGCACAGAGCACCGGAGAGCACTGCCCCAGGCTCCTGCCATCCCGGGAAGTGCAGCAAGCCAGCATGGCTGTGAGCTGGGGGAGAAGCCTGCCTTGAAGTAGCAGCGCAGCACCACTGGTGGAACTGCCGCCACCTGGCTCCGGGTGGCTGGAGGGGGCCCTGGCACCACCCCGCCCAGCAGACCGTGTAGCTTTGCTCCCCACTCACCATGCACACAGCTCCCTGCGGTATGCGGGATCCGTTCAGTGCTGGGCGCTGCGCACGCACCAGCGAGGTAAATAGCTCCCCAGCCCCCACCATGCTGCTCCCACATGGCCGCCCTGTGGGCCACTGCCTGCTAACAGCCATGACCCAACGAGGGCATTTGGCCGGGGATCGCAGCTTGCAGTGGCCAGAGGCGGGGAAGGCACCAAGGAGTCTGCGGCACAGAGCAGGGGCAGGTGGTGCCTCGATGTGGGGCAATTTCCCATGCCCCCCCCCTCCCAGCAGGAGTGGGGGTGGTTATAAAGCCGGCAGGAAAGTCATTGGCCACTTTGGGTGAGTCTGCACCACAGTTTAAGCGCAGGGTTAGTGGGACTTGAGTCAGCTGAACTGTTAGGGAGCCCTGGGCTTAGGGTGACCTAAGGTCCCAATATTAGAGGCTTTGTCTTATATAGGGGAGGGATAGCTCAGTGGTTTGAGCATTAGCCTGTTAAACCCAGGGGGCCATCTAGGGAACTGGGGTTTAAACAAAAAAAAAAAAACCTGTCTGGGGATTTGTCCTGTTTTGAGCAGGGGTTGGATTAGATGATCTCCTGAGGTCCCTTCCCATTCTATGATTCCCCTCCTCCACCCTGAAAAAAAAAAAGCATCCTGATTTTTACACTTGCTATCTGCTCATCTTAGTGCTAATGAGGCCAATTCGATTAAGGTGGAAGTGGCCTATTCTCAACAATTGACAAGAAGAGGTGAATATCAAAACAGGGGAAATTATTTTTGTAGTGCTAACAAAGCCAATGCAATCAAGGTGGACATTAGCCATTTCCAGCAGTCAACAAGAAAGTGTGAGTTTCAGCAGAGGGAAAATTACTTTTTGTAGTGACTCATCCACTTCCAGTCTTTATTCAGGCCTGATTTGATGGTGTCCAGTCTTCAAATTATTTCCAGATCTGCAGTTTCTCATTGAAGTTGGTTTTTGAAGTTCTTTTGTTGAAGAATTGCCACTTTTAAGTCTGTTATTGAGTGTCCAGGGAGACTGAAGTGTTCTCTCTGTTCAGTCCATGATTGTTTCTAGCAGAGTAAAGAATTTAAGTTCCTAGGCTCATCTTTTGAATGTGAAGGTTTCCTTTGAGGACCTATCAATCCTCTTTTAACTTCATAATTACATTTTGCACGTTCACACCCTTGACTAACTTCATAGTAGTTTATGCTGGCATCCTGCAGTGTAAACCCTGACATAGGCTATATCTACACTATGCAGCTTTTAGTGACACGGCTGTGCCACTACAGCTGTGCCACTAAAAGGCACGCAGTGTAGATGCTGTTTGTTGGCACTGACAAAAAACTTCCACCCCCAATGAGTGGCATTAGCGTTGTCAGCAGGAGAGCACTCCTACCGACAAAGTGCTGTTCACACCAGCGCTTGTCGTCCACAAAACTTTTGTCTTTTGGGGGTATGTGTTTGTTTTAACCTCTGAATGACAAAAGTTATGTCTTTCACTTGCCCATGGAGACAAAGTCATAGACCCATTAGGGGAAGAGGTTATCGTTAGGGCCCTGCCAAATTCACAGCTGTGAAATCTGATCTCTCTCGTGATATCTGGCTATTGTAGGGGAAGAGAGTCTGATCTCCCCTGTGCTGTTCAGGGCGCCCTTGCCGGGGGCTCCTACTGTGTGCTGGGCTCCAGTTTCTAGTTCTGGCCTGGCTGGGGAAGGACAGGACTTCCTCTTCCCTGAAGGGGCCATTCCTCTGGCCAGGTCAGACCCACCTCTGGGAACCAACACTAGCTGCAAGAAACTCCATGGCTGCGCTGCCTTCAGAGCCCAGCTCAACTCAGCTCTGAAGGCAGAACTCCCACCAGCAGCAGCACAGATGTAAAGGTGGCAACCCTGTGACCCCCGTGCAATAGCTTTGTGACCCCTCTCTCCCTCTTTTGGGTCTGGATATGGTTACAACACCATGAAACTTCAGATGTAAACATCTGAAACCATTAAATTTACTATTTTTAAAAGCCTATGAGTTGAAATTGACCAAAATGGACCATGATTTTGGTAGAGTCCTAGTTACAGTAGTCAAGTACTACATTGATGGACATGATATATTCATAGTAGATAACATCTTTTTTTTTTTAAATAAAAGGCCTGAGTCTGCAGTCCTTTTTTTTAATCCTGTGCAGAGGTCTTAATGGGCCACTCTTCCTTGAATGGTCTCTTAGAATATGTGCTAACTATTTATGTTAATCTCTTCCACCTTGCATTTTGCTGTGATGCTGTGATGTTCCTTTCCTATCCTGAGGAAGAGCTCTGTGTAGCTCAAAAGCTTGTGTCTCTCACCAACAGAAGTTAGTCCAATAATAGATATTATATCAACCAACTTCTCTCTCTAGTGCTGTAATTAACCCAGCTTCTAAGTGCCCCTGCAATTCTCTCTCTCTCTCCCCGCTCTTTTTTTTTTTTTTAAGGAAGGGACGTATTCTCCTACTTACTTTATGCCTGATTCTGTCTGTGATTATAAAAAAACAAAAAGAAAAACAAACAAAAAGAAACAGTGTGAGTGTGGTTGGCGTTGTCAGCGATGTTACTATGCGTCACCATATACTAATGGAAAATCTCAAGATAAATGTTATAAAGCAATGTTTAAACATCACACTATTATTATTTTATAATCTCTGTAACTCCCTAGTACACTCTCTCCTCCTTCTCCCTCTTTCCTTCCCTGTGCTTCCTGCTAAGTGGATTGGGCATGGTGTTTCTTTTGTCCCTGGCATTTAGGAGGGAGATGGAAATGTTTTTTCTCACTCTTCACTTCTTCCACATCCTAGCTGTTTGACAGGACAGGAAGGTATCCTGGAAACTCAGTGTGGCACTCCAGAAGTAGCTTTGCATGAGATCAGTTAAAACAAGAGGAATACTAGTCAGCCAATAGACTTTATTAAGGTTTCAGCACCCTGAAAAACTGTTGATGTCTCAGAGTCACTCTTCAATGTAGATTTTGCAGGGAGTTTTAGTCATCTCCAACATGACTCATCTTTTTGCTGTCTTCCCCCAGGCCTGTGGGTATGGCGATGCCTATCCTCAGTGTGGAAAGGCACATAACTCCATCCCAAGGCACATAACTCCATCCCAAAGTATTGTGGTCTAGACCATTGGTGAGAGCTAGTGCTGGTCAAAAAACAAGGAGGTTTTTCTGCAATTTTCCCCTCCCGCTCTCAAAAAAATTGTATTTTTTTCATTAAAAAAAGTTCAAAATGTGATATATTTGACCAGGGCTAGTGAGAATATCCATACTTTGAAACCAGCAGTGACATTTTTCTGGAGGGATGCACAAGTAGCTGCAGCCAGTAAGCATGTCTGAATAGAGACGCTCACATATCAGGAAAAACTATTTCCTATCCACTCTGCCCCTTCCTCCAAAAATTCTAAATTAAATCAGTGATTCTCAGCACAGAAGCAATAAGGAGGATCAATAAAAAAAAGTGTAATGCAAGTTTCACAACACTATAATTAACTGTCTTACTTTTGCATAGTGTTCTGATAGCCATTGAAGTGACCTTTATTTTGAGTTTCATATTTTAATACATTTACAGCTAGCTCCTCAGCTGGCGTAATTCAGCACACTTCTGTTGACTTCAAAGGAGCTATGTTATACTACCTGAGGAGCTGGCTCTTAGGCCCTAATCCTGCACTATGGAAGTCAACGGGAGATTTATCATCAGGCTTTCTGTCTCTAAACTGTTATAATATGGATTTCACAGAGACAACTCTAACAATCATCAGTTTATCTTCATGAAAAAGTCAGTCAACATTTTGCCTTAAATTGTGTGTAAACAGCTATTTGAAAATTACTGGTGCATTGGCTATTAGCAAAAAAAAAAAAAATTACTTTTTTACATAATGAATAAAAAGTTGAAAACTGCTGTCAGACATGCTTCACTCAAAACCAGACAATTAATTTTAAAATGCCTGGAGCAAAAACTAGTGGCAAGAGACAATTTCATTAAAACAGACTCTCATATTGTTTGCTTTGAAGAAACCTGTAGTCCCTTATTTTTAAAAAGTTTTAACATTGCAAAATGAACTGAATGTGTAACTGCTCAATGTTGCTCAGTGTCCTGCATTTCGCTCCTTGTTTCTGTTTTACGGTGTTCTATATTCTGTTTTATGCCAGAGACATGTTATTATTGCTGTCTTCCCAAAGCCCTCATAAAAATAAAGATGCTTATCTCAAGAGCCCATCCCAGTAAGATCTTTTAAGTGAACATATTAAAATGATTGTTTCCAGTGTAGGTCCAATAAAAGATATTACCTCACCCATCTTGTCTCTTTAAAATGATTGCACACTTTGAGGATGTACAGAGTTGATCTTCTTTGGCATCCTGGATTCTGGTCTTCCCTTCCCCACACTTTCACAAAAATCATCTACCTTGCCTGGTGATTCGACCATGTCCAAATCCTTTTACGGGCCCTTCTCATCTTGTCCACAATAGATAAAAGCCCACTCCTGCCTCTGTAACTTATTTCATATGTCCACTAATTCTGAAGCCCATTTCCTGCCCATATCTGCAGTGCTATTTCCCCTTTTTGTTTTTAGTTCCTCTTCACAAGACTCATCTTTGATAAACCATTTCTCTTCGCAGACATATTAACAAAATATACAAAGAAAATGTCTGAACAAGGAAATTACAAGATGTGTGACTGCCACCACTCAACCATGCTATTTTTTGTTATAACTCTTTCGGACAGGATCCTTGTTTTCATACTTGTCTTTACAGTGGCATTATATAAAGAAATAATCATAATACTTTAGCATCACACATTACACAATATTCTGTATAACACAGCTTAGCTTGCATGGATTTATCTAGTAGTTTGAAACTATCTTATCATTAAGCAAAGGTAAAAGAAAATACAAAGTGATACATTACCTGGAAGAGGGCTGCTGTCCCAGCTAATAATCTAGTCTTGATACTTACAGGGACTTCAGATAGACTGAGCATTTAAAGACTCTTTGTAGTCCTGATTGGTTTATGACCACGCGATGTTTTTATTGTTTATTTCGAGCAACCAATAGACAAAGGAACAGGCATCTCAAATTACATCTTCAGATGTATGAAGTTATGATGCTTCTGTCTGGATGCTATTTCATAAGAGGGAAAATTATGCAGTAAAACTGGTGTTCTTCCCTAATATTTATACAAGTCCACCTAGGATCTCTCATAAAGCTTCTTCGTCTACTACAGAGGATTTTTCTGATTGTCACCATGTATCTTATAATTTATGAAAATCAATCTTCATGTTGCATGAAAAGCAATTGTTTTAAAAATATGTGGAAAAAATTCAGACAAGAATCCAACATGAACACCCACATTTAGGGGGAACTAGGGTTTTCAGTCCATTAATAATGTTAATAGGAATTCCACATGCAGAGCTCACGGGTCTTTTATGTCACTTAAGAAGTACAATGAGTGAAAATTATCACTACTTATTTCAATAGACAGATCAAACAAACACTAAAGTTAACTAGGCGGTAAATATCACATGCATACTCTTGAAAACATGAAATAGATATTCATATTGCAACAACCATGTTACAAAAAATGTAATTTTTTCTGATGTACACAAAATTATCCAGCAATTAACTATAAATATGGATTTATATTTCACAGATTTCTGTAGTCAGATTAATTCACAGACATACTAAAATTTCACATTAGGTTTTGTAGTATAATTAGAACATTATATGTGTTAATAACCACTATTATCTGCTGCATTAATTAAAAAGATATCTTTCCACATGTATCCTACAGATTTTGCTTTAGAGCTGCATGGTTTTTATTTTAATTTTATTTTATTTTATTTTATTTCCAAAAGCTCTCACTTTTGAAGAAGGGTGAAATCTAATCATTTTGACTATATGTGGCAAAATGAATGAATGCATAAGGGCAAAAATTTATCCAAAACAAGTTACAACTTTTCACTCTTTAGCCCCATGTAAAAATGCATTCACTATTTTTGCACATAAGGATTTCCCTTTTTGATTGAAAAAAATACCACAATTTTTCTGTGAAAAATAGAAAAATTAAAAAAAATTAAATGGTTTTTAATGTCATAAGATCAGTGAAAATATTGTTTTCCGCAGTCCTCTATGTGCAGTTTGACTCAGCATACAATAAGAATGACTCAGTGCTGAAAGAGTTGACATTGCATGTCTAAATGACATGGAAAACAAATTCTGTAGCCTCAGGTACAGAAATAAATTGAAACCTTAACTTGCCCTAAATAGTCACTGTACAACTAATATTAATAGCTCCAAAGTTTCACATCATCAGCTACTTTGATTTGTGAATTTCGCCAGTGTCTGAAACAGATTTAATAAGAAAACTTCCCATTTTGCTCTGCCCAGCACTTTTTGAAAGTTCACAGGGTAAGAAGCAATTCTCACTATGAATTAAATCTATCTGAAAATAACAATTAGTTACAATCGGCATTTCTAAGCCTGGTGGTTATCTTGCTAAAACACTGAAATTTGTTATGGGACTAGTATGTGCAAACCCAATATAAGAGTTTGTTTAAATAAAGAAATGTTTTTTTCCTCCTGTTTACGACCCGTTTAATAATGAGAAAATATAATCATTTAATTAATCTCTGTGATGTCTGAAAGTTTAATTTGTATCTGACCAGGTTCCTTTAGGAGGGATGAAGTGTACTGGAAGATAAAGGGGAATAGTGATAGGTAAGCCTCAGTTACTAAAGAAATAGAAAGGACCTGGTAGAAGAGTGTTCAATTCTCTACTGAACACCACAGCAGGAGGGGATTATGTTTGCTGACATAAGTACATAAGGAAGAGGGCAGAGAGGTGGTAAACACAAAACACAGAGGGGTGGTAAATGCAAGTTGTTGAACTCTGACACAGCAGGAACAAAGGTCTATTTCCTTTTTCTTGGGGTCAGAAATAGGAAACAGACTATTGTTTCTGCTGGATGCTCTGTTACGGTTCAACAACTTTGTTTATCTCTGTGTACGTTCTTTTTCTTATATATTTGTGTCAGCAAACATAATCCCCTACTGCTGTGGCCTTCAGTAGAGGGTTACACTTCCTTTCACAGGATTCCTTCTTGCTGTCTTTTTTTCTTTTTTTTTCTGTCTGGCGGGTAGGAGGAGCAGGGGGAGAGAAACGAGGGAGTAGCTGCACGCACCACCCTTGAAGGAAGATAGAAGGAAGATTTGCAGGCCTCCTCTGAAGGAAGAGAGCAACCTCATGACAAGATCACCAAAAACAAAACTAGGAAGGAGGAGGTCAGTCACTGGAAGAGAGGGTACTGAGAGGGACAGCCAGTTAGAGAAGTCATTAGTGGGAGACAGACAGAGACTCTAGAACAGGGGATCTCAAACTTTTTTACTGGCGACCCTTTTCACATCGCAAGCCTCTGGGTGCGCTCCCCTAATAAATTAAACACCCTTTTTAATATATTTGACACCATTATAAATGCTGGAGGCAAGCGAGGTTTGGAGTGGAGGTTGACAGCTCGTGACCCCACCCCCATGTAATGACCTCACGACCCCGTGAGGAGTCCTGACCCCCTGTTTGAGAACCCCCGCTCTAGAAAGAAGTGGAGGTGGTGTCCAGGAGATCACGAGAAATCTTTAAATAAGTTTCCAGTAGATATTCAGACTTCCAGAAATCCAGCTGAACCTCCCAACCAGATGAGGTTCACTTCTCACTACTTTCTGTTCCATACAATTCACAATTTATTCATAGAAACTATTAATTTTCAGACTATGGTGCTCATAACTAACATATTATTTCCTTTCATCTTATTTTCCCATATCATATCCTTCTGTCACAATCCAGCTATGTCACTAATAAGATCACTAATCATCATAATACATGATAGCAGGAGTGGCAGCAACCACTATACTTAATGCTGTATAATAATTTATGTTCTCACTACCTGCTTTTGAACACTCACAATTTTCTTTTGGGCTGATAAAACAGAAAACAAGCCTGAAAATTAAGATTTATTTATTTATTTATTTATTTTAAGTTTGAGCAGACTCAGTATAGCCATGTTGGTGTGAGAGGAGAGTGAATGTTTTCTACAATGAACATATTCTTACGATTTTCTTTGAAACAAACCCACAGTCACATTGGCATGGTCTTGAAAGCTGAAATTAGACATAGGAAAAGCATTCTCGTGTGCTGCAGAGAAAATTGATTTCAATTTGACCGAGTTATGAGCCTTTGAAAATCACATGCAGCACAGTACATTGTGTTCAGGATTTTGTTTTGCTATGCTTGTAAAATGTGCAACTCAGGAAGTCTGCAATATGTATATCTGTCCAGCTAATTTTAGCTATGTCATGGAAAGTATATAGATAGCGTGTATATAGGCTGGGTCCTGCTTTCTGTGAATATGGTAGCCATCTAGCTTTATTAATGCAAGTAATCTTGAAAATTGAAGTTTATGTATTCTTTTGTGTTTACCAATTTTGACTTGTCTAGTTAACCAACAACAGTGCAAATTTAAAATTTTAGACATGTAAATGCAATTCAAAGTTCACACTGTTTGCTTGCTATATAAGTCATTCAAATGGGCAATGATCAGACCCTTGAACAATAACCAGTGCCTTATATAATGGCATTTACATGGACTATTCACAATGAACTGCTGACAACTGACTCGCAGTACAAGAATTATTAGGTGAAGACACATTTTCAACAACAAATTCAAGAATCCCTTTGTTTATTCGTTCTCAGAAAAAGAGACAACATTCATCCAATAAAATGTTCATTATGAATTATTTTACCAGTTTGAACATTTAGGACTGACGATTTGTTGGCTTAGATAACAACAGAGTCTTTGTCTATACTAGCACTTTTGTTGGCAAAACTTTTATCACTCACGGGTGTGATTGACACAAATTTCACCGACAAATGTGCTAGTGTGGACAGTGCTCTGTTGGTAGGAGATGTTCTCCTATTGACAATGCTACCACCAGTCATTGGTGGTGGTCTAATTATGCCAATGGGAGAGCCACTGGCATAGAGTAGCTACATGGGAGACCTTACAGCAGGGTAGCTGCAGCGATACAGCTGTGCCGCTGTAAGTCTGTAGTGTAGACATAGCCTGAGATGCCAGAACCAAATAACAAGATCTGATGGGGTGAGACATCATTCAACAACAACATGTTTGAATGTGTTGCATACGAGGAAAATTCAAGTCTGAAAATTAATCAATATGTCATATTTCCCAGTGTTGTGTGCCCTGGCACTAATGCATTGTGGTGTGTTCCATGGGGGTGCAAAGGAGCAGCATAAAGAACCTTCTATGGCCCATATAAAAACCAGACAGAATTACAGCACCTGGGTCCTGAAGAGGCAAAGAGAGTTCCTTCATCTGCACAGTGCCCCCAGAGGAACAGAAAAAACGGGGAAGCAGCTGGACAATAACTCTGACATTCTCCAGCCAGCCAGACTGGCCAACCACATGGGACGGGTAAGCCCGCAGACAGGGGAATTAGTGGGTGCACATTCTAAGGAGATTTCTCATGACTCCCTGCAATTGATTCCTTGGTACCCCATGACTGTACCCAAACCAGCCGCCAATGTTTCTGCTCCCCCAACCAAAAGTGTACCACCATTTCCCCACAAATCCCCAGAATCAACGCCACCTCTGCTTCAGCCTCTGGCACTGGGACTCCTGTCACCCACGTTCCTCTGTTCACTTTTGTCTCACAATCTCACCCACCCTGAGATGCTGGCTGCCTCGTCTCCCCCTACTATAACTGTCCTCATCCAGCCAGTGCCTTAACAGCACAGCACCACACAAAGTCCATGTTAAACAAAGACTCCTGTACAACTGAATGTGAAGCCCTAATCACCACAAGACTTCATGGCAGATGACTCCACTACAGCTCTACTTCTCTCAGTCTTCTCAATTTTTCATCTATCACTGAATTTTTCTCTTTTAAAGTTATCCAGATTCCCTAGAGCCCAAATTTAAACAAACACAAACTATACAGTACTGTACTTTCTTAGTCATTTTGAGATGACTACATAGCTGTAACTCTATTAGGGCAGAGTTAAAGGTGTGGTTGTTATCTGAATGTAAGTCAATGCCTCAACTAAGGAAAGCCATAAAATTCAACATTTCTACCTTATTTTCTAAACAGTGTAATTTTTGCAAAGTAGCATACACTCAGGCTATTGATATGTGTCCACAACTTTTCTAGTCTATTCAGTCCTTTTTGGATTCTTTTACCACCACCATTATAACAAAGATCTTTCATTTCATTTTAACTAAGTGTGTGTGTAAATATCTTTCCAAGGTCAAAGTTCAGATTTTGTATTTGAGTACGATTCTGAGCATGAATGTGTTCACTGGACTTGACTGCATATTAGAAAGGAAAGGGTGTTTGCTATGGAGGCAAGGAGACAATGAGCGTGTTTGGACCCTGTGACAGAGTGTACCAACCCCATACTGGTGAGGTGAGGGTTAAAGAGTTGCTCTGGACACAGGAAGTGTCCTGCTGGGCACACTCTCAATGGAGAGAGGGTTCAAAATGGAGCAATTCAGCTCAAGCTGGGCAGGGCTTGTGCAGGGATGTTTCGTGCCCTAGGCAAAAATTCCACCTTGCGCCCCCCCCCAAGGCGCCGCCCTGAGGCGCCCTCTCCCCCGCAGCAGCTCCCCAGCCCCCAACCTCCGCCCTGAGGCACCCACCCCACCCCAACTCACCCCTGCTCGGAGCACAAGCACCTCGAGCATGCTGTCACTGCTTCACTTCTCGCACCTTCCAGGCTTGCGGCGCCAATCAGCTTAGGCACCGCAAGCGTGGGAGGCGGGAGAAGTGGAGAAGTGAAGCAGCCACGGCGTGCTAGGGAGGAGGCGGGGCAAGGATGAGCTGGGACAGGGAGTTCCCCTGGTGCCGCCTCCCCGCCTTACTTGCTGCAGGCGGCCCCTCCCCACACTCCCCTGCCCTAGTTCCCTCTGCCTAAATGCTGGCGGCGACAGGGGCGGCCAAAGATCCGGCCGTCATGGTTGCTGCCGAAGAAAATGATGCCCCCCAAATCCCAGCACCCTAGGCGACCGCCTAGGTCACCTAAATGGTTGCACTGGCCCTGAAGCTGGGCTGACTAAACAGGAGAGAAGGTAGATCAGCAGTTCTCAACTGGGGGTCTGGGGCTCCCTGGGGGTCCATGAGCCCTTTCAAGCAGGCTGTGGGGCCCTGTGGCTGAAGCCCTAATGCTTGGCACCCCCCGCAGGGCTGAAACCGAGAGGCATGGGACTGAAGCCCTGATCCCCAGGGGTTCACCGAGGGAGGTGGTGGAATCTCCATCCTTACAGGTTTTTATAGCCTGGCTTGACAAAGCCCTGGCTGGGATGATTTAGTTGGTCCTGCTTTGGGCAGGAAGTTGGACTAGATGATCTCCTAGGTCTCTTCCAAACCTAATCTTCTATGATTCTATGAAGCCCTGATCCCTAGCGCCAGCGCCCCTGTGGGGATGAAGCTGAGAAGTGTGGGGCTGAAACCCTGATCCCCAACCCCCTCCCTGGGCTGAACCCCGATCCCCGGCACCCCCCCCAGGGATGAAGCTGGGAGGTGCGAGGCCGAATCCTGGAGCCCCAAGCCCTGGTGCTCCCTGTGTAGGGCAGAAACCCTGAGCCCATGGGCAGAGCAGGGGACATGGAGGGCATTGTCTCTCACCTCCAAAACTGCAGCACAAGATCACGGCAGTCCCAGGGGCAGCACCACACCTCCCCCCATCTCCTCTCCCTGCCCTCTGGCCAGGTCAAAGGCAGGAAGCCAGAGCCGGGTAGTGCATGGCAGCTGCTGCTCTGGTTGGTGTCATGGAGCAGGCAGCAGCAGTGTTCCTTTCTCTCCTGCTGGCACTCCAGGCTGAAACTGCTCCTCAGTTCCCAGCCCTCTTTGCTCCCGGAGAGGCAGTCATAAGAGCCCCCAGGGTGGGGAGACCCGGTTCATGGCTGGCAGACCCCTTCAGGAACAGGGTCTGCAGGGGAGTCCTGTCAGCCTACAGCCCCTAATACCCTCTCCCTACACCCTGAGCTATGACCTTTGTGCATCCTGATCTATCCCCTGCATGCACAGCCCCTAGCCACCCTTGTCCCTGAACCCAAAGCCACCCCCTGTGTGCACACAGCCCCAGCTACCCACTCCCTGCAAGTTCAGCTACCCCCTTGCCCGCACACAACCCCTAGCTACCACCCTCTCTGAACCCTCCCTGCACCCTAAGCTGTTTTCAAACTTTTTGAGCTAAGACTCCCACCTTTGAGTTATAATTTTTTAGGGTTACCATACATTTGTATTTTCCCGGACATGGCGATTTAAGAGCTAAAAAGCTGGACATCAGGGAGGAATTTTTAAATACCTAAAAACTTCTGGGAAAATACAGACATATGGTAACCCTAAGTCATAGACTATCAGGTTGGAAGGGACCTCAGGAGATCATCTAGTACAACCCCCTGCTCAAAGCAGGACCAATTCCCAGTGAAATCATCCAACAGATTTTTGCCCTGTATCCCTAAATGGCCCTGTTAAGGGCTGAACTCACAACCTGGGATTAAGTCAGCCAATGCTCAAACCACTGAGCTATCCCTCCTCCCCAGTCTTAGGTCTTGCAGTGCTTCCTGGGGCAGCTCCCAGTGCCCACCCGCCAGCAATAGCCTGCAGTCTGGGCAGCCTCTAGGCGGAGGGGGTCTCCGCGTGCTGCACAGGCTCCCTCCTGCCCAATCAGAGCTGTGAGGGTGGGGCTTGCAGGCACCAGCAGCAGGCACAGAGCCCTCTGCCCCCTGACCTGACACGACGGGACCTGTTGGATGCTTCCCAGGAGCCGCCCCAGGTAAGCACTGCTGGGACTCCCCACCCTGTCCCCCGGCAGGTCCCTCTGGCTCTTAGGGTCAGGTCAGATTGGGTCGGGTTGTGGGGGAGGGGAGGAAGCAGAGGGCCCTCTGTGCACTGCCAGTGCCTGCAAGCCCCACTCCACAGCTCCGGCAGCTCCCATTGGCACTTTTCCCAGCCAATGGGAGCCACAGAGCTCACACTTGTGGAAGGCGCAGCACATGGAGAACCATCAGCTGCCCCTGATCCTAGGAACCAGAGGGACCTGCAGCAGGAGGGGTGAGTAGGCAAGCAGGGTGGGGTGAAGAGGCGAGCAGTGAGCAACAGGGGTTGAGTAGGTGAGGGGGGTGAAAAGGCTAGTGGTGGGCAGTGGGGGTTGAAGAGGCGAGTGGCAAGGGAACCAGCGGCGGGTGGATGGGCAGAGCTGAGGAATAAAGCAGCAAGCCAGCAGCAGGCGGGGGTTCTCAGGGTGGGCATGGGGGTTTCTGCCAGGGGAGTGAGGAGGTGAGTGGCAGGTGGGAGGAGGTGTGTGGTGGGTGGGAGGCTGAGAAGGGATGCAACAAGCCAGCAGCGGGCCAGGGGGTGAGGAGGGGTGAGGTGGTGGGGCCCAGCGGGGAGGGGGCGGGACCTGGGGCAGAGTGGGGTGGAGCATGGGATGAGTAGGGGTGGACTGTGGGCAGGGCCGACACCCTATGGCCAAGGCCCCTCCCCCAGGACCTCCCCCCACCCCCACTGGGCCCTGGACTTTGTATAGCATGTTGAGGGGGGCCTCAGAGAGAAAAAGGTTGAGAACTCCTGAACTAGATGATGGTACTGCTGGCATTGGACTCAAAACCTCCTTTGACTGGCACCGTAATGTGTGGGTGGTAGAGGGAGATGAATTGAGATTTTGAGATTGGGTGGGATGTTAACACTGCCTTTACTGGCAACCTCCTTAACTGTTAATGGCTGTGTTGTTCTGAAATTCACTTCAGCATCCTTGTGGTTGTGGGCGGCAGTCTCAATTTTTTCCAAACAAGTTTGGATTTGACTAAGGTAGATAGTGTAAAAAAAAAAAAAAATGTAGACGGACACTACACTAAGAGCTAGTTTCATTTTGATATGTTTTAAATATACATGTCTAGTGATGCTGCAGAATATTTGGAAATTGAAATAGTGACTTTGTTTATAGACAAATGCCTGATTCATCCCATAGTCATAAAGAGGTAGAATGCAATTTCTATCCACTGTGCCTACAATGGAAGCTGTACTGGCAAACCACCCACTCCCAGAGAACTATAGTTGGCTGTAGGTTCCACCAGGAGAGGACAGCTTTATTTTGGTGTCAGGGATCCACAGAAGCCCTAATGATGTGCCTGAATGCAGCCAGGCCAACACCTTTTCTTCCTGGCCCAGCTTCCCCTAATTTCTTGAGTGTGCCAGTTTCTTCCAAGCCCAGGGCCAGCACTTCCATTTAGGCGGCCTAGGCAATCACCTAGGGCACCAGGATTATTGGTGGGCGGCATTTTACCAGAGGGGGCGGCAGGCGGCTCCGGTGGAGGTCTCTCTTTAGGTCAAGCAAAGTTCTTAGGGGCTATTTCTTGGCAGGAAAATACACAGTCTGTTTTTCTCCCCAGAAGCATCAAAATAAACAGTTAAAGTAGATGAGGAAATAAGCGGGGGGATTCCCTTATGATAGGGTCAAAGGAGCAGTTTTGGGTCACCCTTGGTCCAGAGTTTAACCAAATACAAAAAATGTTCCTTTCTCTGTAGGATTCCGCTAAACAATTCAGGTCCATCCTTTCAGGAAAACAAATATGAAGAGGCCCCTTCCCAGGGAGGTGACAGAAATAAATACACACAGTTAATGAAGCTAATAGGGATCAATTAAACAATTCAAATTCTCCTCTGTAGCAGTGGCAATCACTAAAAGACCAACAATCTCAGCCACATGGCTCCAGAAAACAGTCCTCTCTGCTTAGACTGGAAGAATAATCACCTTCTTGCTTGCAGGAGCCCTTAACTCTTATGGGACTAGTATTACTACTGAGCCCCAGCTGGAGAACCATCCTTCAAAGTCTGACAGCAGATACGGTCACTGTGAGGAGTGGAACGCAGAGAATCTCTTTGCTCATCCCATACTGAAGGGATTTAACCTCTTCAGCGTCCTACAAGGCATACACACATCCCATCAAACTCCCACTCACTCTTATTTCCTTCACCCAAGCCTCTATGTCTCATCTTCATGCTTGCTCCATGCTGCCCCCTATGTGCGGAACACCTCTCTTACCTTGTACATCATGGGCCAAATCCTTTTCAATGTACAAAGCCTGACTACATTAACTTCGCACAGGGATGTTCCACAGGAACCAAAGAGTATCCTTCCATCTACTGGAAATATTCTATTACTATTACTGTATCCTGTGTACTTTAATAGCATCCTATTTGGGGGACGGTAGTGGCCAGCTGATCTGATTACTCCAGCCTCTTCATGCCCCAAACCTCTCTGGGCTACTGTGGACGGACCACCCAAACAGGGCACGGCTCTGTGCAAAAAGAGAATGCAGACCTACTGCACTGACTCTTTGTGGCATTCCCTAGACTCCACCACGATTGTTTACAATGTGTTTTAGGTAAGACGAGAAGAACACAACAGCTATCCTCTCCTTATTCAAATATTTCATTAAAACAAACAAAACTTCTTATGTGAAAACATTCAATGGTAGTCCATCAGTGGGGAGTCAGAGAAAGAAAGGAACAATAAAAATACCTGCACTGCTTCAAGAGTGGACTCCAGTCTTTGGATATCTAATTTGTAATGTGTCTAAACTGTACTGTATGTTCAGTTTCTAGAGTTAGTCTTTCAGCTCAAGTGGCACAGAGCTGTGCTTTGAAGCTTGACGGATGGGGTTCCTTCCCTCTGGGACACTACTTACAAATATAGTACATAAATTCTATAATACAGTATATAACTGCATAATTATAGAATGACTGCTCACAATTTACTAGTGTAGTAATATTCCAAGGCAACCTAAGTCACTAGTAACACACAGGAAATGCGTAGTTATATGGTTTGTACAAAACTAGGGCTGATTCCTTGGAAATGAGGTGAGAGTGAAAATAATAATTTTAAACCTCTTTTTTGCAAATTGTATTTGTGGATTCAAGCTTTCAAAATGTTTAAAAATATAATAAATTGTGTGTTCTGGGTATGTTATATGGCCTTTTCCTGAAATTATACCTCTAATAACAGACTTTTAAAATCACCCATCACTTTTATTATCCTTTTTTCTTTCTATCTATAACTCTCCCATTCTCTTGTGTTATCTTAATATGCTCTCACTTTTGTGAGAGCTAGTTTCCCACCCCCCCAATCCTGTGTTCCCTCAACCTGTTCTCTTCTCTCCCCTTTATATTTTTTGTTTCCCTCTCCACACTCTGTATTTTCTCCTTTCCTTCTCTTCATCCTACACTCACATATTCAAAATGTCAAAAGAGAGCATTTAAGTGATATTCTTGATGCTGGAGCACAGAAAGAATGAGGAAAGAGAAATCAAACCAACTAGGATATAATTGTTCACTGTTGACTGCACTGTTTGTTGGCACTTAAAAGAGACTTCAATTCTTTTTAGTGTCACTTTGCCTACTCCTCCATAATAATAAGCATAGTAATAATAAATAATGATAGCACTCATATCTTTATTTTTATCTGATGACCTCAAAGCGCTTTACAAAGGTGAGTAGCTATTATACACCCCATTGTGTAGATAGGAAACTCCAGTATGGAAAGGTTAAATGATTTGCCCAAAGTCACATAGTGAATCAACACAGCCAGGGATAAAACCCAGGTCTTCTGACTTTTAGTCCAGCACCCCATTTACTAGACCAATGTATACTGCCATTTTTTAAATTTTCTTAGGATACAATGAGCAACAAATAAATATGGACATACAACTGTAGCTATAATATTGCAATGGATTAGCTAGTAAGTATACATCACAGTCCCCTAGCAGATTAAATCAGATCTTCTGAGGTGCATGTTATAGACTAGGGCTGTCAATTAATTGCAGTTAACTCAAGCGACTAACTCAAAACAAATTTTAAAAATTAACTGCGATTAATCGCAGTTTTAATCACACTGTTAACCAATAATACAATACCAATGGAAATTTATTATAAATATTTTGGATGTTTTTCTACATTTTCATATATTGATTTCAATTACAATACAAAATTCTAAGTGTTCACTGCTCACCTTATCTTGTTATTTTTTATTACCAACATTTACACTGTTAAAAAGATAAACCAAAGAAATAGTATTTTTCAATTCACCTCACACAAGTACTGTAGTGCAATCTCTTCTCATCAAAGTGCAACTTACAAATGTAGATTTTTTTTTTGTTACACAACTGCACTCAAAAACAAAACAATGTAAAACTTGAGAACATGCAAGTTTTGATTCTTTTGTAGCTCTTAGCAGTCTGCCTGGAACTTAACTATCTTGAGAAATTTTGAATCATCTGCAGATTTTGCCACCTCACTATTTACCCCCTTTTCCCCACTCATTTATGAATAAATTGAATAGGACTGGTCCCAGAACAGACCCCTGGGGGACACTATTTACCTCTCTCCATTCTGAAAACTGACATTTATTCCTACTCTTTGTTTCCTATCTTTTAACCAGTTACCAATCCATGAGAGGACCTTCCCTCTTATTCTATGACTGCTTACTCTGCTAAGAACCTTTGGTGAGAGACCTTGTCAATAGCTTTCTGAAAATCTACGTACACTATGTCCACTGGATCCCCTTTGTCCACATGCTTGTTGACCTCCTCAAAGAATTCTAGTAGATTGGTGAGACATGATTTCTCTTTACAAGAAGCATGTTGACTCTTCCTCAACAAATTATGTTCATCTATGTGTCTGACAATTTTGTTCTTTACTATAGTTTCAACCCAGTTTACCTGGTACTGAAGTCAGGCTTACCGAGCTGTAATTGCCAGGATCGCTTCTGGAACCCTTTTTAAAATTGGTGTTACATTAGGTGTCCTCCAGTTATTTGGTACAGAAACAGATTTAAATGATAGGTTACAGACTACAGTTACAACACTCTCACTGCAGATTTGACAAAACACAAAGAAGATACCAATGTGAGATTTCTAAAGATAGCTACAACACTCAACCTCAGGTTTAAGAATCTGAAGTGCCTTCCAGAATCTGAGAGGGATGAGGTGTACAGTATGCTTTCAGAAGTCTTAAAAAAGCAACACTCTGATGGGGAAACTACAGAACCCGAACCACCAAAAAAGAAAATAAACCTTCTGCTGATGGCATCTGACACAGATGATTAAATGAACATGCATCAGTCTGCACTGCTTTGGATCGTTATCGAGCAGAACCTGTCATCAGCATGGATGCATGTCCTCTGGAATGGTGATTGAAGCATAAAGGGACATAAGAATCTTTATCTCATCAGGCACATAAATATCTTGCCAGAACGGCTACAACAGTGCTATGTGAATGCCTGTTTTCACTTTCAGGTGATATTGTAAACAAGAAGTGGGCAGCATTATTTCCTGCAAATGTAAATGAACTTGTTTGTCTGAGCGACTGGCTGAACAAGAAATAGGACTAAGTGGACTTGGAGGCTCTAAAATTTTACATTTTATTTTTGAATGCAGTTTTTTTGTACATAATTTTATATTTGTAAGTTCAACTTTCATGATAAAGAATTGAACTACAATACTTGTATTAGGTGAAATGAAAAATACAATTTCCTTTGTTTTTTACAGTGCAAACATTTGTAATCAAAAATCAATATAAAGTGAGCACCGTATACTTTGTATTCTGTGTTATAATTGAAATCAATATATCTGAAAATGTAGAAAACATCCAAAAATATTTTAAAATAGTATTCTATTATTGTTTAATTGTGCAATTAATCACACAAATCACAATTAATTTTTAATCGCACAATTAGTCGTGATTTTTTAATCACCTGACAGCCCTATTTTTTACTAAATACTATTTTCAAGATTTTTTTAAACATTATAACTGACTGAAAGCTTCAAGTTGGAAGAACGCTTTTTTAAATCACAAGGATAATTTAGGGTAAGGATTAGAGTTGCGTATAGAATGGATTTTTTTTGGTTTGGGGACTGACACCTCCACAACCAAAAAAAAAATCTAGTTTGATTCATCAAAATCATTTTCCTTTTTTTATTTTTTTATTGAAGAACTTTAAACAATTTCACTTTGAATGGACTGAAAGATTTCAAGTTGATTCTAAATAGAATTTGGGGGGGAGGAGGGGTTTGATTGATTTTGAGTCAACCAAAATGTTTTAGCCAACTCAGCACAATTTTTTAAAAGATTTTCATTTTGATTTAGCAGTTTTCAGGTATTTTTCATGCTTTTGTGTGATTTAAAAAAACTGGCAATTTTTTAATTCAAAATGTCATTTTAAAATGAAATGTGTCAAAATGAAATAGATGAAACAATGTTTTGATAAAAAATATTTTTTCTTGGTTGAAATTCTTTGTTGAATTCAACTCAATTTTACAAATAGTTTTGGATCATGGGAAACGTATTTGTTGATGAAAAAGCTATCCAGCATAAAATTTTTGCCCAGATGTAGTTGGGATCCTGAAACTGAATTCACATAGGTGGATTGCTGTGTGTGCACAAAGCCCCATTGCAGTCAAACATCCCTATGGACCAATTACAGGATCTAGACCTTAGTAATTTTTATAGTTCCTTTTTACATAGCATTCCTATAACTCAATATATTTTCAAGTTCTAGGACAAATATACATTGTATAACTAGAGACATGTCTTTTATTTTTTCAAATTGCATTAAGTTTGAGACTCATGCTATTCACTTGTTCATTATTTTTTCTCTTATGCATATTAAAATGGTATTGGTATTAGCATCATAACTGATCGATGTTTTACAAAATAGCAAAGCCAAGGGCTGAAGAACAACTTTGTGATGGAATGACTCATGATTCATCAATAAGCATAACCTTGCAATGGCATACAAGTAGCTAATGTAGCTACCTACACAATAAAATAAGATAAAGCTGAAAACAACTAAAAAGCATATTATTGAAAAATTGATCTTCTATTCTACATTAGCTAACCTGAAAAGATTAAGGTCTAGGAAATCCTGCAAGTAAAACTCACCCAGCCTTCCACTTTGTCTTTTACCTTTCACCCTCTGATGTTTGTCATCCCTCTTTTAAGATTACATTTCCTCTTTAGCTTAACTGTAACCCTCGAAGTCTATGATAAGAAAACAGAAGAGGGAAATGTAAAGGTGTATTTTGAACGATAAATATGAGTGGAACGAACACAGATACTGGGTATTCTGGTAGAGCAACATTTTTACGATAAAGGAAATGACTTCTCACTGGTGGCAGTCCTGACAACTATTGCTTTTATTGTGGAAAACAGACAAGATAAAATCACTAAGAAAAAAGGTCAATACTAAATTAAATAAACTACCACTAACTCCTCATACAGTTATTACTCCATACTAAATTACACACTTAAGAGAAATGTCTAATAAAAAAGCCATCCTCAACTCTCTTCTGATGAAACTGATACTTATCTGTTTTTATCCGTGTTAATTTATAAATTCATTTTAATGGTTAGAGAAACTGAATGTATTCAGCATTCTTTATCAAAAAGAATATCAGAAATCTTCAATATTAAATAACTTTAATATGCAATCTAGAACTAAAGGAGGGGGAAGGTTCTCTTTTTTAAAAAAATATGTATCTTATTAATATTCTCAAATATAACTAACTTAAACATAAACCATTTTTCCTTCCTTTATTGGCCCTCTCTTGTAATTTCTTTCTACTTTTTCTGTCTGTCCAAAATATTTGCCTTTAAGCATGACCTTCACATGATTCAACTCTCTTTAGACCTGGGCTGATATGTTGCTAGGCTTATCTGGTGTGCTGTTGAGTTTACAGCCCCACTCCTGCAAAGAAAGCTGTATGCACCTATTTCATTACTATTTGATAAGTAGCGTGAGCTACAGCAATGCAAAGAATTACTATCAAGACCAGTGAAACATATATGGAAGGCTTCACAAACCAGTGACCTCAGTTTGTTCAGATGTTTTAACCACATAGGCTTTCAACAATGATCTCAGTAAGATTCCTACTTCACCAATGGTCACGTGTTGCACTCTGCATGTCTGAACTGTCTCTGCCTTAGCTGTGAAAACTCAGGGGCACTCACTCCTATGTTGATATTGTGCCTGGGACAGAGACTGAGGTGATAATGTGCCTTTTAGATACTAAGACTGCCAGGGGACAGTTAAACCTAGCATGGGTTAGCGGAGGGCAGCTTCTTGGCCTGCTCTAAACTTGTGCTTCCACTGTAACAATATATGGACCATTCCAGCAGCCAAAAATAGCTGAGGCATGGCAGTGCCTCACTGATGCCCCATTTCCAGTGCACCCTGCAACTGAATGGGGGGTGGTAGTGCAGGGCTAAGGAAGGCCTTTAAATTGGAAACATTCCCTGAAGGAACTTTAGGACTACTTTGCACCATTTAGATCTGGAAGTATGCTGAAGTATATGAAGTAGCTGCTGTAACAAAATGAACTCCCTCGTGTCTCCTTCTCCCTTTTTACACTGCCCTGACGCCGTTGGATCAATAAATATCAACCACCATAACCAACACCAGAATGATTGTAGTAGTAATCAGCGCAACAAATACATAGAGCAGCAGAGTCGGGAGACTTGTTCTGGCCGAATTTCCCCACAGCTCAGAGAGGGCTGCGGGGACAGGATCTCTAGTTTTTTCAGCCCCACCTCTCACAATAAGAAGTTAATCGGGTCTTTTTTTTTAGAAGTTCCCACGTTTCCCTCTGGAGGGCTCCCCTGTGTGCAAGTGCCTGTGTGCTACAGTCGGGCAGTCTCCGGGCGGGAGGCAGCACAGCCACCCCCGGGGAGCCCTTGCCAGGCTTACGCTGAGTGAACTCGGCCCTGCAGGGCTGCGTTCCAAGCGGCCGCAGCTGCCCCTGAACCAACTAGCTGGGCGACGCCAGGCGGCCGAGCCCCCTTCCCCTTCCAGGCGGCTGCGGTTCCCATCCTCAGCCTCCATTCCTCTCCAGCTGCCTTTCACCGCCTCCGCGCCGTTTCCTGTTGGCCATCGCCGGGAGCTGGGGGGCGGGGGAGCAGCAGCCGCACTCGCTGAGCATCGCCAGCCACCGCCCTCGGCCCAGCCCGGTCTGGGAGCTGCACCCCGCGGCTCTGTCGCTGAAGGGCGCTGACAACGGGACGGGCTACGCCAGCCTAGCGCTGGCCCGTGATCTGCCCAGCAGCACGCCCAGCCCGGGGCAGCTCCAGCGCGGGGGGAGCAGAAGGGGGCCGGGCTATGGGATGAGAAGGCTAAGGAGGCTCGCGGGGATGCTGTCGCCTCATGGTGCAGCGCAGAGACAGAGGCGCGCTCACCTCCTCTCCCCTGCAGCGCTGCCAAGCAGCGGATCCCCCCGCAGCCAGCGCCCCACAATAACCGGCAGTCCCGGGAATGGCCCCGGCCTCGTGGGCGGAGAAACATCCCCAGAGGCTGGAGCAGTCCCGCCTGCAGTGCGCCATGGTGCGGGGCAGCGCAGCGGGGGTGGCTTCCACGCTTCTCTCCGCCGCTCGGGAGACTCGGGCGAGGCTGCCAAGGGCTGCCGCTCTTTGTGTGCGTGCGGCAGCGGCCACGAGTGAGGCTCCGGTGCACTGGGCGGACCTGCAGCTCCCAAGCGAGCTACGACTAGCAGCAGCTGTTCTGGTGCCGTGTGTGGGTGTGTGTGTGTGTGAGAGAGAGAGAGAGAGAGAGAGACTGAGGCTGTCACGTGCTACGGTACCCGCCCCTTGCCCCCAACCCAAGGGCAACAGCAGTTGTTGTGATGTCCATGTGTGTGAGAGAGAGACTGAAACTGTCACGTGCAAGGTACCCGCCCCTTGCCCCCAACCCAAGGGCAACAGCAATTGTGGTGATGTCCGTGTGTGTGTGAGAGAGAGATTGAGGCTGTCGCGTGCTAGGGTACCCGCCCCTTGCCCCCAACCCAAGAGCAACAGCAATTGTGGTGATGTCCCTGTGTGTGAATCACTACGGCAGTGCTGGGATACCCGCCCCTTGCCCATAGCCCAAAGGCAGCCGCAATTGTGGGGGAGGGTGTGTGTGTGTGTGTGTGAGAGAGAGAGAGAGAGAGAGAGACTAAGGCTGTGCTGGGGTACCTGCCCTTTGCGCACAATCCAAGGGCAGCAGCTCATGTGCGGGGTGTGTGTCAGTGGCAATGAGCGAGGCTGCTGGGGCATCCTCTCCTCGCACACAAGCCAATGGAAGCAGCTGTTCGTGCGGGGTGTGTGTCAGCAACTGAGACCACTGGGCCGCCTGCATCCCGCACACGCTGCAACGGCGGCTGCAGCAGCTCGAGTGTGAGCGACCCCTGCGCAGAGGGCTGCCTGCCCGCTACCCACACTCGGGGGGCAGCAGCTGGTACACACAACGGGCACGAACACTAGCCCTGGTGCCAGCCCCCTTCGCTCCCCGGGCCCTCCCGGGCAGGGGCCACGATAAGCGGCCTCCTCCTCCTCCCTCCTGAGCGGTCGGTTACGTTACCTGGTCTCTAGCGTGGGCTGGATCTAATGCCGCCGCCGCCGGCTCCTCTCACTGCCACTGGGTGAGTGGATTTATTTATTTATTTATTCCCCATGACGTGTCCCCAGCAGCAGCAGCAGCAGCAGCCGGAGGAGGGAGCCTTGTATTTGTCTGGGCAAGCGGCTGCCCCTGCTGCTCCCGGACCTGCTGCCGCTCGCGGCCCGCGGGACAAGGCGCCGGTTTCCTGGGGAATGGTGACAACGGGGCAGCCGCTACGGCGACTATAGTAGCAGCCAGGTGGCTGGGCGGAGGCTGCTCCCGGAGCCGCCTCCTAGGCTACCCAACCGGGCTCCTGGCCCTGCCTGATTGGGGGGGGCGCCGAGGAGACCGAGAAGGGGGGGAGTGGGTGTCAGACCAGAGGGCAGTAGTGGGGTTGTGAGTGAGTGTCAGACCAGAGGGGCAGTGGTGGGGCTGAGAGCGGGTGTCAGACCAGAGGGGCAGTAGTGGGGATGGGAGCGGGTGTCAGACCAGGGGGGCAATAGTGGGGATGGCAGCGGGTGTCAGACCAGAGGGGCAGTAGTGGGGCTGGGAGCTGGTGTCAGACCAGAGGTGCAGTAGTGGGATGGGAGCGGGTGTCAGACCAGGGGGGCTGTAGTGGGACCGGAGCAGGTGTCAGACCAGAGGGGCAGTAGTGGGAATGGGAGCGGGTGTCAGACCAGGGGGGCAGTAGTGGGGATGGGAGCAGGTGTCAGACCAGAGGGGCAGTAGTGGGGATGGGAGCGGGTGTCAGACCAGAGGGGCAGTAGTGGTATGGGAGCAGGTGTCAGACCAGAGGGGCAGTAGTGGGGATGGAGAGGGTTTCAGACCAGAGGGGCAGTAGTGGGATGGCAGCGGGTGTCAGACCAGAGGGGCAGTAGTGGGAGAGGAGCAGGTGTCGGGCCAGAAGGGTAGTAGTTGGGGGCAGCCTCCTCAATTTCCTAGATTCCCAGACCCAACAAGGCATCCAAGATCAATTGATCTATGCACTCCTCTACATGGGCAAGAGTCCCCACCTCCCCCTCGACACACACACGCAGAACAGGAGTGGGCAAACTTTTTGTCCTGAGGGCCACATCAGGGAATAGAAATTGTATAGAGGGCCATGAATGCTCACATGGGGTGCAGGAGCGGGTGAGGGCTCTTGTTGGGGTTTTAGGCTCTGGGGTGGGGCTGGGGATGAGGAGTTTGGGGTGTAGGAGTGTGTTCTGGGCTAGGACTGAGGGGTGCAGAGTGGGATCAGGCCTGGGACAGGGGTGTGGGAAGGTTTGTAGATTCTGGCTGGGGGTGCAGGATCTGGGGATGAGAGGTTTGGGGTGCAGAAGGGTGGTCTGTGCTGGGATTGAGGGGTTTAGAGAGCGGGAGGGGGATGAGAGCTGGGGCATGGGGAGAGGCTCAGGGGTGCAGGGTCCAAGCGGCGCTTACCTCAAGCAGCTCCTGGAAGCAGTGGCATGTCCCTTCTCCAGCTCCTATGTGTGGAGTGGCCCCAACCCTCAGAACAGGACCATGCCGCGGCTTACAGGAGCTGCATGGTGTGGTCCCCAACCTGGCACCCCAGCTGGAGTGCCAGAGTGGGGCTGACCTGCTTCTTGCAGCCCCCAACCCAGTGCCCCAGCAGGAGCTTGCAGGCTGAGTTAAAAATGTGTATATATGGAGATATACCTATCTCACAGAGCTGGAAGGGACCCGGAAAGGTCATTCAGTCCAGCCCCCTGCCTTCACTAGCAGGACCAAATACTGATTTTGCCCTAGATCCCTAAGTGACCCTCTCAAGGACTGAGCTTACAATGTTGGGGCTAGCAGGCCAATGCTCAAACCACTGAGCTATCCCTCCCTGCATAGTTTGCTCTCCTCTGCTGTACAGATAAGCTGAAACCCCCAGCCCTCCAGGAAGCCTGGACTAAATAATTGTGTGATGTGGTTTGGTTTGTTTTTTTTAAGGTGGAGAAGGAGAGGACAAGGGCACTTGGCCCATCAAGACCTGTCAAGTGTGACACCTTTCACATGACACTCATGCTTTTGGCAGGCAAAGTGTCAGACTCTCCCAGCCCTTATTATTACACGCCTGACACTTCCCAGTACATGATCCAGTTTTCAGCTGCTCATATCTTTGCAGCACTATAACCTTTAGGGCTGAAATTTTCCATGCCTAGTGTTTGCATCAGGCTGAAGTATTTTGGAGAGTTTGGAAGCTAAAATGGTTCAGCTGTTTCTGAGAATGAAGTTACAGAAAAATTCATTATTTTATCCATGCTAAAAATAAATTCTGATGACCTTTTCCTTGAATAACTTTACCATCTGCATACTTTGGGCCAGGACTTCGAAATTTGGCAGTGTGGTGCCCTTTTTGATAGTGAGGTGCCTTGTGCCATATTGTGGAAATCAGCCCAAATCTGGCCAAGTTATAAACTTCACTAAAAAAATCTCAAGTTCACACATGTTCAGTAGATGTTTGTTAGAGTGGCAGCTAAATTTTCTGAAGATTCCATCCTTAAGACACGGGTATCATGGAAAAAATAATATGTGATCATGTATTCAAAGACTGCATCATAATACAGATGCACAAGAGGGCCAAATTAAGGTTCCCTGAGCAATCTTGATTCTAGCATTTCCTAATTTTGTGTAAGACTTTGCAATCTTAATGTATTTTTATTGTAATTTTAAACTAAAAGATAAATTCCAAATGTCCTTTATACTGGGGAAATTTGCACTGGGCTGGGAGCCAGAAGGTTTGGTCTCAACAACTGAATACCGGTGATATTTCTTAAAGCTCACAGGTCTTATTATTGACGTCGTATCTTCGGCTCTGGAGGCAGAAACTATCATTCCCCCATTTTATATATAAGAAAACAGAGGTTATACAAGGTCTGGTAGACCTGGATCTTAACACAGCTAGGAAGAGAACCCAGGTCTCTAACATTTTAGCCTCAAGTCCCTTCCACTCAACCTTTCAAAATAAATGTGCCAAAATGATGAGCTTAGTTATTCTGCTTCTAAACCAATAGACCACACTCTGCTCCCAGAGCCAGGAACAGAACCAAGGATCATACCCACCATTTCACAGCTGTCGTACAAATAAGAACATAAGAATGGCCATACTCGGTCAGACTAATGGTCCATCTAGCTCAGTATCCTGTCTTCCAACAGTGGCCAATGCGAGATGCATCAAAGGAATTAACAGAACAGGGCAATTATGAAGTGATTCATCCCCTTTTCTCCATTGCCAGCATCTTGCAGTCAGAGGCTTAGGGGCACCCAGAGCATGGGTTTGTATCCTTGACTATCTTAGCCAATAGCCATTGATGGACCTATCCTCTGTAAACTTATCTAATTCTTTTTTGAACCCAGTTATAATTCTGGCCTGGCAACGAGTTCCACAGGTTGACTGTATGTTTTGTGAAGAAGTACTTTCTTATGTTTGTTTTAAACCTGCTGCCTATTGATTTAATTGGATGACCCCTGGTTCCTGTGTTATGTGAAGGGGTAAATAGCACTTCCATAATCACTTTCTCCACACCATTCATGATTTTGTAGACCTCTATCATATCCCTCCCTTAGTCTTTTCCAAGAAGAAAAGACCCCGTCTTTTAAATCTCTCCTCATATAGAAGCTGTTCCATATCCCTCATCGTTTTTGTTGCCCTTTTCTGTACCTTTTCCATTACTAATATATCTTTTTTGAGATGGGGTGACCAGAACTGCATCAGTATTGTGGGCATTCCATCTATTTGTCTAGTGGCATGATATTTACTGTCTCATTTTTTATCCCATTCCTAATGGTTCCTAACATTGTTAGTTTTTTGACTGCTGCTGCCCATTGAGCAAATGCTTTCAGAGAACTATTCACAATTACTCCAAGATCTCCTTCTTGAGTGGTAATAGCTTATTTAGACCCTATCATTTTGTCTGTATAGTTGAGCTTAGGATTTCCAATATCATTACTTTGCATGTATCAACACTGAATTTTATCTGCCATCTTGTTGCACAGTCACCCAGTTTTGTGAGATCCCTTTGTAACTTTTTGCGGTTTGCTTTGGCCTTCACTATCTTGAGTAATTTTGTATCATCTGCAGACTTTCCCACCTCACTGTTTACTCCTTTTTCCAGATCATATATGAATATGTTGAACTGTGCTGATTCCAGTACAGATCCCTGCAGGGCACTGCTATTTACTTCTCTCCATTCTGAAAACTGACCATTTATATCTTCCCTTGTTTTCTGTCTTTTAAGCAGTTATTGATTCTTGGGAGGACATTTCCTCTTATCCCATGACTGTTTACTTTGCTTATAAGCCTTTGGGGACATTGTCAAAGGCTTTCTGAAAGTCCAAGTACACTGTGATGGGTTCCCCTGGGGTGCCACTTGCAACTGGGGTACCACTGAGCCTACCTGACCCACCAGCCTGGGCCCTTTCACTCTACTGCTGAGGCAAGCTGGCCAAGCCCTCCTTCAGGCTTTAGACTTCAGTTAACCAGAACACATACAGGTAAGGGACGTACCCATCTACAACTTTATAAACACATGCTGAGGTCAGCTAGAGAACTGCCCAGTACTCATGTGCACACTCCATTCTGGAGTGCACACCCAAAATTATACTGTCTTGTGCTGCACAGAGAACTGTACAGCGTAAACTCATGAAATTCACCCTCTTCCTCAATGTGGAGAGAGATATGCAACAGCTTTTACCCCCCAGTTATGAATTCTACACACTGGGTTTTAGGTAAAACAAAAATAATTTTATTAAGGACAAAAGATAGATTTTACATGATTATAAGGGATAGCAAATAGATCAAAGCATATTACCCAGCAAATAAAACATAATCTAAGATTAATATACTAAAGAAATTGGTTACAAGTGGCTAATTCTCACCCTAACTGATGTTTTAGGCAGATGGCAGAGACTTTCTTGCAGCTTAAAACTCCATATGTTCCTTTCACAGGCCAGACACTCTCTAGCTTGGGCTCAGCTCTTTCCCCCAGCTCAGTTCTTTTGCTTCTTGGGTGTTTCCAGCAACCTTCTTTCTTGGGTGGAGAGTTAGTGAAAAATTAGCCATTATGATGTCATTCCCCTGCCTTAAATAGGCTTTGCATATGTGTGGAATCCTTTGTCTCCCAGTTTGATTCCGACCCCCAGTCAGGGGAAGAACACTAATATTATTATGGAGTCCAGTACCAAGTGACTTGGTCACATGTCCCTGCAGCCATAACTCAGAGGCTATTTGTAGCGTTCTCAGGAAAGCTTCCCCAGTGGGAGATTAGCATTTTCTAAGACCTATTGTTCTCCCTAATGGTCCATTGACTTGTTTCCAGCTAGCCATCTAGACTGATTGCATTCTGTCTAGTGGGCGTTCCCCGTGTGTAAACACAATTTGTAGTACAGATACATAGTCAATATTCCTAACATGAGATGCAGAAATGATACATGCATAAGTAGGATAATCATATTCAGTAAATCATAACCTTTCCAATTATATCTCACATGTCTTATCTTGCATATACACTATATCCACTGGATCATCCTTGACCACCATGTCCTCAAAGAATTCTAATAGGTTGGAGAGGCATGATTTTCCTTTGCAAAAACCTTATTGACTTTTCATCAACATATCATGTTCATCTATGTATCTGATAATTCTGTTCTAGTTTCCAACAGTTTGCCTAGTACTGAAGTTAAGCTTGATGGCCTCTAATTGCCAGGATCGCCTTTTGAGCCTTTTAAAAATATTGATGTCACATTAGCTATCCTCCAGTCATTTGGTATAGTTATAGTTATATAACCATTGGCAAACCATGTGTTGTGTTGCTCTCTATGGATTGGTTGACACAGAGGATAACAGCCTAGCTCTGCTACTGGTTTCTCCTTTAGTTTAAGTAGAGTAAATTTATGCTGAGGATCTTAAGACCCTTGGTTCAAACCCTACTAACCATCTTGTAGGGAAAAAATTATATATAAGTAAAGGCTGTGTTAGGTGGTCAGCCTGGCTCCTTGGCTTGCCTACCCAGTCATCCTGGGCTGGGACTGGCCAGGCTTTCCAGAAGTCCTCTGCTCTAGTGCCGACGAGATGCCCACAACTATCCCAGTACTGGAAGTGAGTCTCCCTGAGATCCAGTCAGAGTGGGACAAGGCACCAGACCTCAACAGACTGGAAGGAGAGCCTGAGGACTCCCCTCCAGAAGCTGATGCTGAACCCCTGCTTCATACTGACTTTTGTCATGACTAAAGGGCAGATCCCACCCTCAGTCACACTTACGAGCAACTAGCCATGGTCATGAGGCCGTAATTGACCCGCACTGGGCAAAGCAGTGGCCACACTTCGAACTGCAACTGGACTGGCTCTATTGGGTAGAACGGGACCCGCGCACTGGAGAACCCCAGAGCCAACTACTCATACCTTGTTGTCACTGGCGGGCAGTAATGAAACTCGCCCATGACATCCCTGCTGCCTGGCTCTTGGGCCACGAGAAGACTCTAGCCTGGAGACTGACATGCTTCTTCTGGCCCGGCATACATCAGGAAGTAAGGAGCTATTGTAACTCCTGCCCAGTGTGCCAGCTAGCCACACCTCTGTGGACACCCGTCATTCCCATGCCCGTAGTCGAAACGCCCTTTGAATGCATGGCCATGGACCTGGTGGGGCCCTTCCCAAAAAGCACCATGGGATTTCAGTATGTATTGGTCCTAGTAGATTATGCTATCCATTTCCCAGAGTCAGTACTGCTGTGTAGCATCACCACCCAAACCATTGCGGGCGAGCTCATGAAGGTCTTTGCTCTTGTAGGCCTGCCCTGGGAGATCCTCACAGACCAGGGCACCAACTTTACCTCCCAACTGCTGTGGCAGGTGTGTAGACTCCTGGGGATCAAGTAGTTGCGCACCTCTATCTACTATCCACAAACCAATGGTTTGGTTGAATGGTTTAACTGTACCCTAAAATACATGTTGCGCAATTTCCCCCCAGAAGAACTACACCAATGGGAACAGCTACTGGTTCTGGCGATCCGGGAGGTGTACCAGCCTCTACAAAGTTTTCCCCTTTTGAGTTGTTGTATGGCCACCGCCCACGGGGGTTGCTCGACCTGATGCGTGAAAACTGGGAACAAGCTCCATCACCAACCCGGAGCCTGTTGAAGTATGTCCTCCAGCTCCAGGAATGCCTCACTCAGGCCAGGGCACATGCGCAGGAAAACTTAAGAGTACCCAGGAGGCTCAGGAACGAACCTATAACTGGGACACGCAGAGCTGCGACTTTAAACCTGGGGACCGGTCCTGCTTCTCCTGCCCTCGGGCAACTCCAAGCTACTGGCCTGTTGGCAGGGCCCCTACGAGGTGGTCTGGAAGGTGGGAACCATCACCTATGAGGTTAACCAACCGGACCGACGTAAGAAAACCCAGCGGTACTATGTCAACCTCCTGAAGCCCTGGCGGGAGTGCAAGGGCTTATTAATTAACCCTTACCCTCTGGAGCCAGAACTGGGCCCCCATGCCACCCTAACCCAAGACACCGGGGGACCCCAGCTCGCGGAGACCCCCAAGGACAAACAATGCAGGCAAGCTCGGTGCCTCCTGCAGGCATTCCCACAAACCTTCGCTGGCCAGCTGGGTTACACAACCCTGGTTTGTCATACCATTCAGACAGAACCTGGGATAGTGATCTGAGAAATGACCAGGCCCTTGCCACACCGCATGCGGCAGATCGTCGAGGAAGAGGTACAAGCCATGCTAGAGCTAGGTGTAATTGAACCCTCACAGAGTGATGGCGCAGTCTGATAGTGCTAGTACCCAAGCCCGATGGGACACAGCGCTTGTGCATTGACTTCTGACACGTCAACGCCATTTCCAAATTTGATGCATATCCTATGCTGCGCGTAGATGAGCTGCTTGCCGGTTAGGGGAAGTGCATTTCCTCACCACACTTGACCTCAGCAAGGGCTACTGGCAGATCCCCCTTGACCCCGCTTCAAGGGAGAAGACCGTGTTTGCCACCCCAACAGGTCTGTACCAATTCACCCGAATGCCCTTCGGCCTTCATGAGGCCCTAGCCACGTTTCAGCGGCTGATGGACCGTGTCCTCCAACCCCATCGATACTATGCAGCTGCCTACCTGGACAATGTGGTCATCTGCAGCCGCCACTGGGAGGATCATTTGGTACGGGTAGCGGCAGTCCTGAGATTCCTGCAGGCCTCAGGGTTGCCCACCCAAAAAAATGCCTTTTGGATGGCAAGAGACTACTTGTCTGGGCTACACCATAGGGAACAGACAAATGAAGCCCCTTGTGGGAAAAATCCAGGCCCTGGCGGCCTGCCCGCTTCCCACCACAAAGTGTTAAGATGCGACAGATCTTGGGCCTTGCCTGCTGTTATCGGTGTTTCATTCCTCATTCTGCATCTGTCACTGCTCTGACCAGCCTTTTAACCAAGGACAGCCCTCGACATGTGGTTTGGACCCCAGAATGCGAAGACGCTTTTCAGGAACTCAAAAAGGGTCTCTGCTGTGAACCAGTCCTCTACACCCCAAGTTTCAACCAGGACTTCATCCTCCAGTCGATGCCTCGGAGGTAGAACTGGGCACCGTCTTGTCCCAAGAGATAGATGGGGAAGACCATCTGGTCTTACATATCAGCCGGAAATTGTTTCTGCAGGAGAAGAACTACACGGTGGTGGAGAAGGAGGATCTGGTAGTGAAATGGGCTTTTGATGTCCTACGTTACTACCTTCTTGGAGCCCCGTTCACCCTAGTTACTGACCATGCCCTGCTTCATGAAAGACAATAATATGAGAATACAGCGTTGGTACCTGGCACACCAGCCCTATGCCTTTACGGTTCGCCATAGGGCAGGCAAGGACCACGCTAATGCTGATTTCCTGTCCCGCCTGGGAGTTTATGGAAGAGTCTGGCCCCGACGAGTGGGAGCCAGACTTAAGTAGGGAGGGCTGTAGCGAGGCAGTTTAGGGATTAATAGCAAGAATTTTAGTTATAAATTGGGGACACATCAGTTGGAAGTAACAGAGGAGGAGAAGGACCTCGGAGTATTGGTTGATCATAGGATGACTATGAGCCGCCAATGTGATATGGCCATTAAAAAAGCTAATATGGTTTTAGGATGCATCAGGCGAGGTATTTCAGCAGAGATAAGGCAAGGCACTGGTGAGACCTCATCTGGAATACTGTGTGCAGTTCTGGTCTCCCATGTTTACAAAGGATAAATTCAAACCGGAACAGATACAGAGAAGGTCTACTAGGATGATCCGAGGAATGGAAAACCTGTCTGATGAAAGGAGACTCAAAGAGCTTGGCTTGTTTAGCCTAACCAAAAGAAGGCTGAGGGGGGATATGGTTGCTCTTTATAAATATATCAGAGGGATAAATATTAGGGAGGGAGAGGAATTATTTAAGCTTAGTACCAATGTGGCACAAGAACAAATGGTATAAACTGGATACTAGGAAGTTTAGACTTGAAATTAGATGAAGGTTTCTAACCATTAGAGGAGTGAAGTTCTGGAACAGCCTTTCAAGGGGAGTAGTGGAGCAAAAGACATATCTGGCTTTAAGACTAAGCTTGATAAGTTTATGGAGGGAGTGGTATGATGGGATAGCCTAATTTTGGAAATTAATTTGGCAATTGATCTTTGATTATCAGCTGGTAAGTATGCCCAGTGGTCTGTGATGTACTACAGAGAATTCTTTTCTGGGTGCTGGCTGGTGAGTCTTGCCCAAATGCTCAGGGTTTAACTGATCACCATATTTGGGGTCGGGAAGGAATTTTCCTCCAGGGCAGATTGGCAGAGGCCCTGGAGGTTTTTCGCCTTCCTTTGCAGCCTCGGGCACGGGTCACTTGCTGGAGGATTCTCTGCAGCTTGAGGTCTTCAAACCACAATTTGAGGATTTCAATAACTCAGACATAGGTTAGGGTTTGTTATATAAGTGGATGGGTGAGATTCTGTGGCCTGCATTGTGCAGGAGGTCAGACTAGATTATCATAATGGTCCCTTCTGACCTTAAGTCTGTGAGTCTATGAGGGCCTGAGCTATTGACTGTTTGTTGGCGCGCCCTTACCCAGGGCCTGGGCTTGGTACTATTGAACTGTTTGGTCCTCCCTGCCCGAGGGCCTGAGCTACTCACTGTTCGCCACACAGCCAAGCTAATTCCCTGACACACCTGACCCACATAGCGAGGCAGTCTGGCTCCCTGCCACCCTGGAGCGGGACGAGCCCCGGTCGAACCTCCCTACAGATGTATAAATGGACTAAAGGTAAAGGAATAGGGAATGTACCATGGTTGAGGATGGGTAGATATTCTATTTTGTGGCTGGTGAGTGAGAAAGGAGGAGATTTTTTTTAAATGAGTGGGTTTCTGGGAAACGTTTAGATTTATTTTACAACTGGTATTAATATCATTAAACACAAGATATTGTGATACAGGAGGGCCAGGGAGGAGGGGGAGAGTGGTAGAGGGGAAGTATATAAGCCCTAGCTAATTAAAGTGTGGTTCTCTGAAGATGAGGGAGGGTTGCTACAGGTTAATTGGAGCACCTGTAGTCAATTAAGGCCCTGTTAGCAACCTAATAAAACCCCCTGTTTCAGGCAGTCAGGAAAGAAGGAGGAAGGAGAGAGGACTGGAGCTTGGAGGTGTGCTGTGAGACTTGAAAGATCAGAAAACCGGAGTAAGGGAGACCCTGTCCCAGCAGGGGAGGGAGACTCCCTGCCCCAGCGTTTAAGGACTGAAGGTACCCCACCCAAGGGAGAAGAGGGTAAGGACCCACAGAGGTTGAGAGGGGCTGGGACTCAGAATGAGGAGAAAACCCAGACCCTTCCCCTGCTACCCCCCTTTACCACCTTCCTGGGCCACTAGTGGGGCCCTCGGTGCCCCAAGAGCAGGGGCAAGGGGTGGCATCTTAGCCCCCCATCAAGAAAAGCGCAGGACCCACCATACTACATCGGCCATCTTGTCACAATATGTACACTAGAAACCTGAAAGATGTGACCTTTTATTGTACCCTCATCCTCCCATCTCCATTTTCCTTTTATTTCTTTGTTACTATCCACTGCTCTGTATTGTGTCCTTAGATTGCAAGTTCTTCTGGGTTGGGACTATTTAATCATGTGTACAATACCTAACACAATGGGTCCTCATTCCAGATTCAAGCACTGCTGTTATGTAAGGAAGTCTTCTGGAAAATCCTGAGACATCATGGAATTCTAGCAAAGATTGTTAATTTGATAAAAGCGTTATATGATGAGACTGTATGCTGCTTCAGGACAGAGAGTGGAAACCTGAATGATTTAAGATTGTCACTGGTGTAAGGCATGGTTGCATGCTATCCCTACTTCTTTTCTTCATTGTCATTAACTTTGTAATGAGAAGAGCCATGACTGAAGACACTAGTATTGTTTGGGCAAAATATAAGCTGCGAGACCTGGATTTTGCAGATAGTCATACTGGTTACCAGCTTGGGTGGAACGAAAAGACTCTTTGTAAGCATACAAGCAGAAGCTGCTGAAGTGGAATTTTGCATCAGTATCCAGAAGAGTAAGATCATGGAGATATGAGAGAATGCTGTCAACAGTGGCAGATGTGAGACTGATAGAGAAGAGTATGAAAGAGTTGATGATTTCATCTTTGAAGTAAAATGTCTGCTAAGGGCCAGCTCACAAAGTGAAAGCCAGGATCAGAAAAGCCAGTGAAGCATTTTCCTGTTCGTCAAACATCTGGAAAAGTAAGAAGATACATCTATACTCTAAAATGAGATTAAACAACACTATTGTCTTCCCAACACCATACCTCAGAAATGTGGCAGATAGTGGAAGTCCATAACAGGAAGATGATGCATTTCACCAGCTTTATTTAAGAAATATCTTGGGTATTTATGGGTCAGCAGGCTGTGAACCCAACAATCAGAAAGAGATGGCTACCCCAAGTCAGATGCCACATGGTGGGAAAAGAAGGTGTAGAGGACAAAGAATGACTTATTGCAAGATGATTGAAAAGGATGCTGTTGTCATGGACATGACTTATGATGGAGTCAAACACCTAATTCTGGACAGACAAGAGTGGGAAAAAATGGGTTACCTCTAGATTCTAAGTCTAAGCAAGTGTACCTTATATAAAGAGTCACTTTTAGTCATGTGATATTTGCTTTTCCTTCTGGAACAGGCTGAGTACCTCAGAGTCTGTTTATGACAATAGCCAATATTCCTGGTGCTGCTAAGGTGACTGGGTGTGTGGGGCTTGGGGGCGGGGGGGAGGGGAATTGGAAATACACTCTAAAAACAGTAAGAAAAAAAAACTAGGAAGAAATGCCAACCCAGAAGAACACAATGAACAGAAAAAAATAAGCAATGATTGGTGGGAATGAGGGTAAAGAAACTTACATGCGAGCCAATTATCTCAGTTACAAGCATGCCACCCCATTGATGTCAATGGGATTGCAATTATGTACATAAGGGCAGAAGCTAGCACTATACCTTTCATAAAGGAGCCACCCTGTTTCCAGCTACACTGCACAGGTGGCATAACACGCAGTGTCAGCTGTTTTCCATAGAAAAACTGCCCAAGCACACTGTATTCCCCTAGTGAAGTCATAGGCAGTGTAGAACCAGAGCCAGTTCCTATAAAACATAAGACGCATAATCTTTTCCAGTGAAGCACTGACCTGGCATGCCATGCTGTGCATTTAGATGTAATGGAATTGAACTGGATAATGGAATAAAGAAAAAGCAAAGTCATTAATTATAAAAAATTCCTTTCTCCTGTTTTATTTCCTCTAGCATTTGTGTTTTTCCTGTCTGGAAAAAAAATGCTTCTAACAGTTTTAGATTTGGAGCAAAGTATCAATTATAAACCTGTATAATTTGTATGGGTTTCAAGAGGCTGGCAAAAACTATTTGACCTCAGATCGTAAGGGTGAACAGGGAGAGGTTGGCCTGTGGACAGGAGAAAAGAGTTTCTTTGCTTTGGATTGTTAATTCTAATTTAACACCCCCACAAAACCTCTGGGATCTGCAGCCCATTAGTTGAAAAACACTATTTTAAAGTATTGTTGCGTGGGACTTTCTGTTTGTGTTGGTACACTTGAAAGAATAAACTGTATTCTGTACCTTGTGATTTTCAGGAAGAATACAGTGTAACTTCTAACTGCCATTCCGTAGAAGCATCTGTTTCATTGTATTATTTGTTACATCTATGTACAGTAGCATGATAAGGACATGAGGAGGTTGACTGTTAAGCATCTTCCTTCTGAGTCTAAGCGGTTGCTGCAGGAATCTGACACTGAGTGTTATGATGGAAAACATTGGAAATGTCAGTTTTCACAAGAGAAGAAACCTAAGGTCCTCACCACTTATGGGAATTAAGGTACTGTGATTTTTTTTTGTAAGTGTAAGGAGGGACTGAATGAACTTTCCCCTAACATCTAGTGATGAGCTGAGGAAAGTACTTCAGGAGCAGACTGTGTTTTCATAGGCACACCTATTCTTCCTAGGTGTACAGCATGATGACACTCCTTTACCAAAATAATCACTTTTGTGTAATGTTTGCTTACAGATCACTTTAGCATTGACTGCAGGGGGAATGCAATGTTGTTTTGCATACTGTATGAGTAAAGGGCAGCAGAACTGTACTTAGCCTACCCTGATTGAGGGGCTCATTCTAAACTGAACCTCATCCACTAAGCAGGAAGTAGGTATGCCAAAGCCTGGTGGAGATGGGAGGGGAGTGTGAATGGTGCCTAAAGACCATTTGACTGTCCTCTTACTGGTGTTTAAAGACAGATCTGATTAGACTCAACTGAGAGTCACAGATTCTGTTCAGTGATTACCAGAGATAATTCACTGACAAGCAGCTCTAGGGGCTATGCCTTAGACCTGGTGTAGGGACCAGAAGTGAAACAAAAGGAAATGCAGAGATTATACTGGCAGTGAGGTTTCCTGCTACCCAGTTAAATCATTGTATTGTTAAGAGGATCTCCTAGAACCTGACCCTTGTTGCTGCCAACTCCACCTGGCAGAAGCGTTACATAAGTATTATGATAATTAGTCCCAAGGGCCTAGTTAAATCTCATCCTTGGTCAATCTATTTTGTTTAGTTAAATTCATCCTGCAGTTTCATTTGACTACAACATTCTTTCCTTCCACTTCTAAACTGTAATGCTGTGTTCTACATGTCTCTATGCAGAGGGACTGGGCCTGCTCTTTAACTCTCAATTGGCTGCATTTATGGTGGTTTGTAATTCTTGCCTACATTATTCAGAAGATATACCCTTATCTCAGTTACCCTAGATTTACACCTATCACATAGATTGTAAAGCAAATTTATTATGGTGGAAAGATATATATATATATATACACACACACACACACACTCATACATTCATATGAGACTTTTTATTTACTAAAGGACTGCATACTTCATTGGTTATGTAAGTCAAACTGGGAGGAGCTGGAATGCAGTCTCTACTTTTGTACATGTAGCAATTTTTCAGGACACTGCCAGTAAATCTAAATTTTTATTGTGATGTCATCTAAGCAACTCCTCCTCTTTTTGTTCTTTTATCAGCAGCTTCTTCTTAAAAGTGCCCATTTGGTGCTCCAGGCAGAGGAATCTCTCTGCTTGTAACACCAAATGGACATCATTTAGATTAACTAAAACAGCTTTCACTGGGCAAAGTTAAATGCAAATCTTCAGTATCACTCCTACTCAGCCATTATAACTCCAGATCTGAAGTAGGCACCCACTCCAGGCTTGAAATCCAACATACATCCCTAATTCTGTCAAAGCACCTCTGTGCTGCACTTCAGTTTCATTTGCTGTCTCATTTCAACCAATAGAATTGAAGTATGCAAATCAATTGGAGGCTGAAAGTGCTACTTAGGGTATGTCTACACTACCCACTGGATCGGCAGGTAGTGATCAATCTATTGGGGATTGATTTATCGTGTCTAGTGTAGACGCCATAATTTCAATCCCCGATCGCTCTCCCATCGACTCCGGAACTCCACTGTGGCGAGAGGCAGAAGCGGAGTCAACGGGGGAGTGGCAGTGGTTGACTCACCGCCATCTTCACAGCCAAGTAAATCAACCTAAGATACGCCGACTTCAGCTACGCTATTCTCGTAGCTGAAGTTGTGTATCTTAGGTTGACTCTCCCCCCCGCCAGTGTAGGCCTAGCCTTAGTTTAGTTACCGCTGATGTCACAATGTCACTTTGTCTACAGCATGAAATGAGCACTATATGGAAGTCAGGCTTTTACAATGTTTTAGTTTTCTGATTGTCACCTAAATCAAGAGGAGTTCTTCCCATTGATGCCCAGAATATTGCCTTCAAGTTTGGAATTGATCAGGCACAGTCTTCAGATGTTATGTTATAGACAGAGAAATGCCACTGAGTTGGGTGGTAGGCATCACTTGACACAGACAATTATGTTAAAGGTGTTCTGAGCAATTGATATACTGAAAGATCTCATACCCTGGGTTATCCAGATATACAGTGGCCTAGGAGCCAAAGTGTTAGAGCCAAATTCCACCCTCAGTTACAACTAAAAAATGTACTTAAGTCACTGTATTTTCACTGCCATATTATTTGGTATTTAGTTCAGTCCATTGCTGTAATTCTGAAGAGGAGACACTATGTTTCATATATATAGCTGTAATTCAACCTCTTGGTTAGTTCAAAACTCTGCTTTAAATATAGAGCTGCAATTGGTGCCTCCACTCAGTGTGTGTGTTTGTGTATTAGACTGGCCAAATTCATTTTAATATCTAATTGTCAAATAATATCAATGTTTATTTTTAAGCATTGTTTTAAATTGTTATCTCTTTAAATTTTCACAGTTGTGGAAAATTATGGGAGGGGTCAGACAATCACTAGTTATTGACAATAGACACTGAGATTTTAAAAAGTTGAAGCTTTATAACCTTTAAATCACAAATTGTCAAAAATCATATGTCTGAATGTTGAAATATCCTTAGTTACCAAGGAGCATTTTTCTTACTTTGATTATCTGTAAATTTTGAGACGCATCAATGAAAATATTTTGTTGGTTGGTGCTTGGTGAAATCTACATTTACAAATAAAATTATAATCCTTCCAAACCTAATTATAGATTAATAGTCCCATCACTTTCAATTTAGCGGGGAATCATTGATCATACTTGAGAAAGATGTCTTGTAGGTGTATCAAGACTAAATGAATATAAGTTTGGGATTAAAAGATCCTAAGACAAGTAACGGGGATCCCTGTAGAATAAATTTCTCAGAACAGGTAAACACAGCAGAAATCAGGCCCACAGTGAACTTTTTGTGCATTTTTATTGCTGACTGTATAGGTTACACTGAGCCAGAATTTGAATACTAGTGAAATCTCTAAACAAATCCTATTTTAAGTAAAAAAGAAAGCACCTTTTATTTTTGTTTTATGCCATGATATTTGGTACCAGAAAGTAGTGTCTGACACATGAATGGGTCTGAATCGTGACTCTGTAGGTAAATATTGTCCTGTTTTAGAATAAAATAAATAAAACCACACACAAGGGGAAATTACTCAAAAATTGTCAAACAAGATAGATTTCATCTTATGTCGTCAAATCCACATGAAAAGTAACCTGTGGGAGTGATTTTATTTAGGTCAGTGTTCTATATAAGGAACAGGAAATGGTTATTCCAGACTCTACAGAAACACGTTTTTACAGCTCTTGGAGGTACAGAACACAGCACACTGCTTGTAACCACAGTAATAGACTTAAATGTGAAAAAAAATGTTTCCTGCTTCACACAGAATTTGAGGCAGCTGCCAGTTATCATCTGAAGCAAGTAGACCATCAATAGGAGTATGGAAGATAAATAGAAAAGCAATCTAGACATATTAAACTTCCTTTGAATAGGTCACTCAGGTAGGTCACTGATCAACTCAATTCCACAACTCTGTGTCACATCTACTGCTGAAAGGACAGCAACAGTTTTACTGTTCATGCCTGCCAGCTCTAGGATGATATTCAACATACAGTTGGAAATGCTATTTGACATATTCAGTTACAAAAATCGCTAACACAGTAAAGTGAAGAAGGATCATACCCATAAATGGCATCTGACAAATCTCAATCACAATGACCCCACACTCAATTACAGTTGATTGAATATGAAACAATACACAACTCAAGGCATACAAGTTCTATTATATGCATATTGTTAGTGTGGCATTCACAAAAGAGTATTCATGTCACAGAAGAGTCACTGATGCTGATCCTCAGAGGAGCACATGATATCATCTGTTCTTGGTGTAACTCCCATTCGTCTTCAGTGGGTTGGGTATAACTTCATTTTTTTCCCAGTGAGAGCCTCAGAAGCAAGAGGTTCTCCCTGATGATTAGAAGAATTTGATGGTATTAACTATACAGTTAAAACAGTAATACAACATATGTTTCTATTCAAATCACCATTCAAATCTCTGACTATGAACTGCACTGATCTGACACATGCATTCTTAACAACTGAATCATTGATAAATAATCTTCCTGGATTATCAAATGGCATGACTGAGTTGTAGGGAAATAAAGTTAGGATAGTTCTAGTGAGAGTGAGTACCAAAGAAAAGTCTTTAAATGGCTCCCTTCCAATAAAGAAGAGCTAGAATGAATCCACTGTCGTCTGTCTTTATTTTGTTAATCCACTCAGGTGGACACCAAAAACTGGCTGAAGGTACTGAGATGTGAACACTTAATGGCAGAATTCTTTGGAGACAAACAAAAAATAAAAGACTATTGCCCAATTTGTTTGAAAGTGATTTTAAAAATCTGTGTGTACAATAAAAAAAGTTATGAATCATCCTGTAGATTCATGCTGAAGAATAATAATGAGACACATCAGATAAATATATTTTAAATGTTAACCAGTGTCATTGTCTTGTTGTTTAGAGGAAGAAAACAACCAAAAATAGAATCGTGTTTTATATCAGACACAATACAAATTAACAATTAAGTAAGAGTATCTGGCGTGTAAAAAGACTTCATATCCTTTAATTACTTCCATATGTAGTTCCAAGGAGGATGGCATGTATAAAAAGTAACCTATTTACATATTCCAGATTGAGAAAAGTCCTAGTTGCTTACTGTCTATTGCTTTAATATATCACTGAACCATAAATAGTATGATTATGTACATTCATAGTTTCAAATATTGACTAAAGATGTTTTATCCTAGACTTCTCATTGCATGACCAGTTTAAATAAGCAAGTGCCAAAAAATCAGAGTTAAGATGAAAGAAGAAACCTTAATTTTTGCATATGCTGATATTTTGAGGGCTGATTCTCTTTTCATATACACAAATCTAACTATTGGCACAATCTACACCAGTCTGAATTAGGTCTTTTTATTATAACTTCCCAGTCTTAATGCTGTGGAACTGTAGGTTTAGGTCATGGCTCTGTATTCCATGACATCCCCAATTCCCATTGATTTCAAAGGTCATTTTGATTGTAGTAGGGATGTAGGAGCATTCCCTTAACCCCCTTGCCAGTTTCACTTGTGTGTGTGTGTGTGTGGTCTTCAGGAGGAAAAAAGCAATTGGAAAGAAAGGAAAGAGAAAGAGGCAAAAATATAAACAAATTTTATCCCTGTGAAGTTCTAGGACATACAGGTACGTTTGTTATAGAGTAAACCGCTAATCTAGCAAAGTACTATTTGCAAGCAAGATTTTAACACGTGGGCATTTTTGCTGTAACTAGTACAGAAAGCATGCTAATTATCCTAGCTTTTTTTATACAGGAAAAAGTGGGGGTTTTTTTGTTTTGTTTTTTTAATTTGAGAGCATTCCAGCTGACTTTTTTCTCCACTCAAAATATAAGTGAAAATTTCCAGCCATGGAAATTGTCTGCTCCAAAGGTGATTTTTTTTGTCAAAGCTACAAAGATTAGTAGTGATTGTTTTGTAATTTTAACCATAAGTCACTTTAATGGTGAATCAAGATTACATAGGTAACAGGTAAACATGAGAAAGTGGCATCCTCTAGATTTATTTTTTATTATTTTCAAAATGATACTCTGTATTTATACTCTGCTTAGAGTTGTAACAATATGTTTATACAAATTGTTGAAATACTTCGATTAAACAGATACCAGAACTACTCAAGAAGTAAAATCAAAGGCCTCTCTCCCTGGGCTATGTTGCTGTAATTGACATCAGCTGAGACACTTGAGCAGGGTGTCTCAGTTTAATAAGCAAGGGAGCTGCTGGCAGGATGTTCTCTGAACTTTGGATCTCTTATTAGGGCTGGCCAGAACACAGAATATCCGTTCCATGGAAAATTCCAAACTTTCAACCACAAAAAGTTGCTCATTGGAACAAAATCTTGTGATTTTTAAGTTTCCTGCAGAATGGGGATGTGGGTGGGGGTGTAATTTTTTTGGTTTTGAAAAATTGAAGTGACATTCCATTTAGACTTTTTCAAACAAAAAATTGATGAGACTCCCCGAGTTTGCCAGAGCTCTGGCTGCCCACCTGGTGGGCTATGCAGCAGCCCGGAGCCTGTAAACCCTGACAGTCCCAGCTTGAGCCTATGCTGCCAGGCTCCCAGCTGCATAGCAGGAAGTGTGGAAACCCCAAGAGCCCTAGTGCTCATAGGGCTTCCAGGATCATAGCTCAGAGGCATCCTGTCAAGCAGGAGAGCTTTCAAAAAACTTGCCTAGGTCCACTAGACAATCCAGTAAAACTGATACAGTCCCGGAAAAGATTTCAACAAATCACCACTTTCTGACAGAAAAACATTCAATCAAATTGTCTGACTGGCTTTCTCTTTCATCCCTCTCTGACTTGGTCTCTTGACATCTGAACACACTGTAAAGCTCATCTATCTGTCTAATCTTTTGGGGAAGGGACAACTGTGCTGCCAGTATGGATTTGTGTTTATTTTCAGCTTGGTCATTTTTTTCCTAGAGGGGGTAAGTGAAATTATTGGATCTGTAATTAATAAGAATTATATGTATTTTAAATTGTCAGATGTGCGTCTATCCTAGGGAAGACCCTTTTCATTTTTGTTTTTTTAAAGAAATCAAAGTAGATAAATAATGTCAGTGCAAGATATTAGAGTGAAACACTTATGACTCCATATCAAGCGTCTTCCCTTTCTATTCCTCCTGACAACAGCAAAACCTTTAACAAAGGAGTGTTTGTATATACACTAATCCAAACTCCTAATTAAGGTGAGCAAATTATTCTTTTGATGCGCCCAATATCCTTGTCTCATCAAGATAACAACTGGGAATGATAAATCAACTCTTGAATTCAAAGTAACTTGGAATAAATGGTAAATTTGGACATCTGGCATAAACAATCATTCTTCAAAGGGAACATTTAAATTTGTTATTCACTGCATTCAAAGTACAATATATAAAACAAATCATAGAGGGAGGTACTGTACATCTTGCCTCCATGTCTTTATTTAAAATCATGATTTTCCTCACAAGTCACCAGGTAATAATCACAATTTCTCCCCTCATAAAATAGTGGGCCAAACCTTCAGCTGGTGTAAACTGGTGTAGCTTCTTTAAAATGTGGCCTATTTGGCTCACTATATTTTGCACACTTCAAACAAACAGTCTCAACCTTAAATGAGTTTGTTTTCCTTAATGGTGAGGTCAAGAAAATGGGTTTTTCTTGTAATTCAAAAGTCACTTGAGTTTGTAAAAGAGATTTAAGATATAGCAAAATGTTTCAGTTTTTCCTGAAGAAGAACCCCCAGAAGGTGAACTCTGGAGAAGAAATCTCTGTAAAGTTCTTCCTTATGGAGTTTCCCTACATTGTTCCATTGTGAGACATACCAGGGGTAGAGTTTAATCTCCCTTGTGGGGCAAGCAGCAGGCTACCCACCCTAACCCATTGCTTTCCAAGGGATATGCATCAGGGCAGGGCATGTGCTTTGAAGTCCTGTGCCTTTGCAGGTGCTCTGGTGTCTGGCATGCTTCTGCCCCACTGCACCCTCCCTAATCCTTAGCAACATGGCTCTAGTGAACCTGCACTACCAGGAACATACCATGGCCACAGCAGCTGTCAGGAGTCCTGGGATGTGCTTTGTGAAAAACCTTCTTCCATGAAGATCTGTGGGGCTAGGGATGATGTCCATCTGCCCAGTCCAAGGCCCACCCAATCTTCTGCTTTCCTAGAGTTAATCCCAGACAAACCTAAGGCTTGCCCTCTGCAACACCCAGCATGATGAGGTGCTACAGGCAGTAAAACAGTTCATACTCCAGGACTGGCCTCATTGCAAGGAGCAAATGCCACAGGTGGTTACCCCCTACTACCAGAAGAATGATTAGCTGCATGTGTGCAAGATGAGATTTTGTTTAAAGATGACTGAGCAGCAGTCCCAGCAGATTTAAAAGTTCATGAAATCCACCCCCTTCCTCAATGTGGAGAAAGATATGCATAGCTCCTCACCCCCCCGCCCCACGCCCCTGGTTATGAATTGCACAAACTGGGTTTTATAAAACAAAACAAGTTTATTAACTACAAAGGATAGATTTTAAGTGATTACAAGGCAAAGCAAACAGATCAAAGCAGATTACTGAGCAAATAAAACAAACAGGCAAACTAAGCTTAATACACTAAAGACACTGGCTACAAATGGTAATTCCTCACCCTAAATGTTGTTTTAAGCAGGTTACAGAATTTCTTTGTGGTCAGGTAGCTCTTGCTTGCAGCTTAAAACTCTAGGTATATCCTTCATGGGCCAGACACAATTCCTAGCCCGGGTTCAGTACTCACCCTCTTCCCCTTTGTCTTTGTTCCTTAGATTTTTCCAACAGTTATCCTGGGTGGGGAGTCAAGGAAGAATGAACCGAGATTAACTCACTCCCCAGCTTTAAATAGGATTTGCATATGGTAGGAATCCTTTGTTTCCCAGTTTGACCCCCCAGTCCTTCTTAGTGGAAAAACACTACAAGTCCAGGATGGTGTCCAGTACCAGGTGACATGATCACCTGACTCTGCAGTGTCAGAGTAGGATCCCGGGAAACTTCTCAGGAAGAAGGGAGATTAGCATCTTCAAAATCCTATTTTCCTTTCTAATGGCCCATCCAGGCTGATTGCCTACTGTCTGGTGGGCATTCCCCAGGTGCAAATACTTTAGTAATTGATAGATGGTCAATATGCCTAACTTCAGATATAGAAATGATAAATGCATACAAATAGGATAATCATATTCAGTAAATCTTAACCTTTCCAATGATATCTCATATGACCCATCTTGCATAAAATACGCCATATTTTTGCTATTTTTGCTAGTTATGCTATAGTCATATAATAATATTTCTATGAAGAATATAGGTTGTAGCATCACAGTAGCAACCTGCATGAAATTTGGAGGGAAGAATACAGATTGCAGTAGGGAAGAATTTGGAGGAAGGATCAGTGAGCCAGTCTTGTGAGCACATGACCAGAATGCTATCTGCAGTTGCAGCATCTCTGTAAATACTTTCCATAATGAAGAGCCAGTTTCATTTAGAAATCTGGAGTCCTTTCATAGTATTCATCATGTTATACAAGAAACAGTAAGGGCAGTGCTGCAAAAGCATCTTATCCCGCCTTCTGCACAGAAAGACCACCCTAACACTAACAGAACTATCATACCAAATATTTTTAAAACAGAAAGCATTATTCTCCACTTGATACTCACATGTAATTCACACATCAGTGTTAATGGGAGTTTCCCATGCATATAAAGATCATAAGACCAATAGTTCATCTAGCCAGTATCTTGTCTCTGACAGTTGCCAGTACCAGAGCTTCAGGAGTGTGTACAGACAGAGCAGTTGGAGGTATTCACCCATGTCTTCCCCTCTTGGCTTCTGGCAGTCACAGGTTAAGGTTGTCCCTTTAGGATTTGCTCTTAAGATAAAGGAATACATCATCAATCATGGGAACTGTTCATATCAGATTTAAAATGTGCTGTAAAGTAACTATAAAGCCATACTGGGAGCATCCCTAACTGAAGAATTGCTGTTACTTAAATGAAATCCTTACATATTTTGTATGTTTTTTTCTCACTTCTTTTTAAATAAAAGCCAGGGTTTTTTAGAGCAACACTGTTAAACAGGATTTCTCATAACTAAAGTCCTTAAAGAAACTTTGGCTTTTGAAATGCACTAAGTATAATATATTATCTTTCTAATAAAACTGTTTACCCACTATCCTCTTACACTGCATGCCATTGTGACTGTAAAAAATTAAGTGCTTGATTCAGCAAGGATCTCCACCATTCAAAGGGGTTTCTTGATAGCATCCATAATGTGTTAAGTATGGTATCATCATATAGGAAGACACTGTATCTGCTCCGATAAACAGATAAAGGGTGAGGGACAGGATGAAGTATACAAAGGTCTCTTGAGAGAGTCTATTCTTACAAGATATCCTGCCCAATTTGGTAGGCAGGAGAGTCAGACAGTTTAGATTAGTTATGGATAGTAGATTAAATTTTGGGTGCCCATCAAAATACATCCTCTGAATCCTTTACATTTTTCCTTTATGGAAAAGTGCTAAAGAAATACACCAGGATGAAACCAATAGGGTTCTATAGAAGTTACCGTAAAACCTATTTCCTGCTAAGTTTTAAAACATCCTGTAGAACTATAGCAAGTATATAATTTTCTATTAAGTCCTACAGGATGTTTCTAAATAATATATGTCATAGACGGGTCTTTGGCAGAGTGCCCCCTTCAGGAACTACATGGGAAGCACCGGCATGCAGATCCAATTGCCCCCCAATTCCGGTCTAGCAGGGCTGGTGCTCGACCCTCCAGCCGAGGCCTTTTGGTCCCAGATGAAATGAACAAAACAGTCCAGTCAGCAAATGAGGTTAAATTAAAGCACAAAGGAAAAGAAAGAAAACCTATAGATGGTTTCAATGAGGATACTGGCCACTCTTATTTCAGAGGTCCTTGGAAGTATCACATTCCACTCCAGTGTCCAGGATAAGTCTCAGTTTCTTTCTCCTTAGTCCAAGGGGTCTGTGTTCTCCTTTCTGTGAGGACAGGGGCTCTGTTGGCTGTCTGATCTCTCTCTGGAAGCTTGGGAGCTCCACAGTTTGTTCCCTTCCCAAGGTTGTCCTGTCTGAGTGAAGTTTCCTCCTTTTAACTCCTCCTCCAGTCCTGGCATGATTTGCAGGAATGGAGGAGTAGGGCCACTACAGTCCAAAACTTGATTACTTAATTCCTGCCATGCTGGTCCTTCCATGCTGTATATCTTGTCATAACGTAATTTATCATTTTCTGCTAAGTTCAATGGGAGTTTCCCTCTGAACTGGTTTAGCAATAAGATGCACAGAAAGCTGCATGCTTTGGAAGAAGTCAGTGAATTAAAATCAGGCCATTATGCCTTATCTCCCATTAATCTGCAAAGAGATCTACAAATTTTTGTAATCATGTATATGAGTTTTCAATAAATCAGCAAGGTCATAAAAAGAATTGCAGGAACATGTTGCAATCTTTGCAGTTAGACTGACCAATCTTTTGGGGACAGCTTCATCAGGACTCTAATCCTCTAAGCACCTACATCTTCAAAAATCTAAGGTAAATGAGTATCACAGAGTTCTGTTTCCCGATAGATAATTTTTCTAAGAAATAACACATGATGCTGTTTAACAATTTTTGCACTGAAAAAAAAATTAGTATATTTGGTTATATCCCTCTCTCCCCATTCTTCATCTTTTAGTTGTTGATCCCATATTGTGTACACTAGCCCCTGGCAAGTGTCAAGTAGTATGCTTTGTGCACCATAATCTCAGAGAAAATTCACTAGGCACTCCAAGCCCTAAGTCAGATATGCTACAATGTTGTTGGGTCCCATTCAGCATTCCGCAAACTGCCTTCAATGTCAGTCTCCTGCCAGGGCCTCCCACACGCCCCCCTCTGGGACTCACTCATCAATCAGCCTCCCAGCAGTCTAGAACCTTCCCCATCTTGCTGTCCTATTCTGTGCAGAACAGGAGGGAGAAGAGCAGCTGATTCACTCACTGCAGATTTATCACACTGCCCTCTATTGACCTTTGATTACCATAGGAGCATAGGCCCACATTAGACATCAGTAAAATATAGTTTTAAATTGAGTTTGGATGTTAGCATGAAAGATAGGCCCAAAACATGTGACCAAAAAGGTATGAGAAAGAATAGTCATTTGTGTTAAACTTGTAGCAATCCTTGAAATACCAGTGTTATCATATTTAAGGATTGGTCTGAGATAATAGAAATAAAGAAGACATAATTAATTGAGTACCACGATGGGAAGATATCGCCTGATCCTGTTGTGAGTATTTGGCCAGTACTTATAACTGTGTTATTGCTAGGTTATAGAGCAGGGGTAGGCAACCTATGGCATGCATGCAAAAGGTGGCACGCAAACTGATTTTCAGTGGCACTCACGCTGCCTGAGTCCTAGTCACAAGTCTTGGGGGGCTCGGCATTTTAATTTAATTTTAAATGAAGCTTCTTAAACATTTTAAAAACCTTATTTACTTTACATACAACAATAGTTTAGTTATATATTATAGACTAATAGAAAGAAACCTTCGAAAAAAGTTAAAATGTATTACTGGCACACGAAACCTTAAATTAGAGTGAATACATGAAGACTCTGCACATCACTTCTGAAAGGTTGCCGACCTCGATATATAGTATAAGTGTGTAGGTACTTAAATTTTTATTTGGATGTAAACACCACCATGTGACCTTTGGATTAATAAAGAAATGCTTTGTGGAAACTGAATCACGGTAAACCTTAGCAAACTTATTAGGGAACTTATTTCCAATAACTACTCAACCCATTCAGCACAATATGTAACTTGTCCCCTACATGCAAGTCATGCACGGTAGGGGACATATTTATCTTAGTGTTTGTACAGTACCTAGCACAATGGTGCCTGTCCTGACTGATGCCTCTGTAATATGGTAATATGAATATAAAATAAAAATAGAAATTGGCTTGAAACAAATAAAAAAAAGACATATACAGTAAGTTAGATGAGAAGTTAAGAATTGCCATACTAGAATAGATTTGTGGCCTATCTAATGCAGTCTCTGACACTAAACAACGACAGGGAGTCAGAAGAAGGTATAGTCCCCACTATTCTTATAAAATCCCTAATTATGACATGGGGAAATTTATCCTGATACTACCTGCTGATCAACACGTGCCCCAAAACATAAGGACTAGTATAAGGACTAGTCCTTAAAAATTACTATTCTAGTTAATGCTCTGCAACAGCAAATTATATTTTTATCCATGTACACTTCTAAAAAGTGTACTTGGGCTAAATCCTGCTCTGTGAGTGTGAAGAACCCAACAGACAGCAAAACCAGTGAGGATTCAGTATACTGGGTGATGAACAGGAGGGAGTGTGTGATAGACTAGAATCACTGCTGATGCGCCCTCTAATGACTAGATGTGGTGTAGCAGCCTCTCCTCCACTGGCACTCTCTGCCGACAGCTCCTTGAGCTCTGTGGCGGTCTACTTCTTCTCATGACTGAGCCCTACGGCCAGGTGACATTGGTCTTACCCCTTCTAGGGAAAAGAAAGAGTCAAATAAACTAAACTCAAATAAACATAGTTCCTCAACCCCTTCCTGGGCTCGGCAGGGTAGCTCTCCTGCTCCTGTGCAGAGCAACACCTACCAGGGCTCCAAATTCAACACTCCCCCCGTCCCCCTTGTGTCAGACTGTTTCCTAACCACCTTTTCTAGTGGACCGGTAGGAGAATCTGAGCCCCCACACACCTCCAGGTTCCAGTTCAGGGACCTTGTGGCAAACAACTAACATCTGCTCCTTCAAACACCTTGGTGTTTCCCTAGGCTTATTGTACTTCTACTTCTCTCTAGGTCTTTCTTCCACATTCTAGCACCAGAGAGGCAAAGAAGACTTCTCCTTCTCTCTCTCTGACAACCTGTTTTTTATCCAGGCTTCCTCTCTTTACGTTCACCTCAGCTTCTCCTGCAGCTGGGCTTCATTTGCAGTTAGGCCGGGCATCTGCACATGCAGTCAGGTGTTCTTTTTGCTGTCTGTCTTGTTGTCTCTTTCATTACCTGTACAGACCCCATCACAGAGTGTAAGAAGGAGATACAATGCAGACATCTCGCATCCCCCACATAGCTCTGTGGATCTCTGATCACAGAAGCAGGGGTGTTTTGTGGGTTTGGGCAAGCTGTGGGAGGGTGGATGGGGGCCTGGCTATTATATTCACAAATTCCTTGTGGCAGAGGTGATGGCTGCAGTTACCACAGAGGTTATTGTACACACTGAAGCATGGTCTTGATATTCTAGGGGAGGATTCTTTTCTGCATAGTGCATCCCTGTGCCAAGACTGTTTACTTGGGCTTGGCACAGGTAAGAAGATGTGGTACTCAGCTATCTTCTGCTTTGACAGGGAACAAATTTTCTTCCTCCTAAATATTAAAACAATAGTTTCTATTTCTTACGACTTTCATCAAATGCTTAGCTAATCAGAGTTAGCTCTAATTGCTTTGCAGGATGTGTTGGCTTTTGCCACATATCACATAACAGTGAAGTTCATGCGCATCTTATTTACTCATTTGTCAATTCTCTGGTTCTTTGAATGGCAATTTTTTGCACTAATGCAATTGCATTTGCTGAGTAATTTTTCATATCACAACAAATGTACAGTGAAAGTAATATTTGTTAAACAAGATCAACCTGCAGTCTTTTAGCACTGGTACAGATCACTTAAGCAATGTCTAATAAAATCTGGCATGATTTTCAAAGCAGGCTAAATAGAATTTTACATAACCTGAGCTCTGTTAATTTCTATTCATTTCCCAATGGGAATTCTTAAAGGAAAGCTCTAATGATGCCTGTAACGCAGGCACTTTTACTGAAAAAATCCCAGCCAAAAAACACCTTGATTTTGATTTTCTGTTAGTCAACAGGATTCATGCCTGTACTAGTTCTAGATAATAAATTATGTGTCTTCATAAGCCAAGTGTATGCCCTGTGGCCTGATACCTCATTGGTTGTGTAGAGGGTGGAGTTTTGCTGAAGTTTTTTCCAAAGGTTTGCTGCTGGTGATGGTTTATATAAATAAAGTCAAAGACACCCAGAATAGCAAATGAGTACCTTTTTACTGTTAACAATCCCAAGTAAATCAAATTCTAAGAGTACTTGTGACAAATTTCAATATTAAAAAAGAAATATAGATCCCAGTTCACAATGTTCTTAAACACATAAGTAATCCCAGTTAAATCAGTGGGAATACACATGCTTAATTGAAGACACATGATTAAGTACCTCAGTGAATCAGGACCTAATAGTTTAGACTGATTTACCATCCTTGCTACATGCCACAACTGTGCCTACTTATTACAACAAATTGAATCTATGTCATTTTGTCTGACAAAGTTGTTAAATCATTGGAGTTTAAGGGTGGAACTCATTTCTTTGTGACCCAGATGAAACAACAGCTGAAATTTTGGGTATAAAAATTAAATTGAACACAGACACAGAAGTTCAGGAAAAGGAAGAAAGTTATTTAGTAAAGGGCACTCACATAGTACAAACTCTAAAACATGACCATATAAACCAGGAAAACATAGAAGTGCTGCAATCATTTCCTGTGGGTCTCTTCCAGACTCCCATCCAGACTAATAGATTTGTGGGGCTTCATTTGCTCCATTTTTATTAAAGATTTTGTTTACTTCTGACAGGGATTACCTATTATTTCGGAGCCCCCATTGTATGATTTACAATAGGTTATATTCCCATCACATGGCAGGGATTAGTGTTCACTCCCTCTAGTGACTACTGTTACACAAATCACCCCAAAGAACGGAGGGAGGAGTTGGGCCTACATATTCCATTGTGTTGAGGTCTGTATCATGAGTTGGAGCCTTGCTGAAATAAGAGTGGGTAAAAAACAGCAAATGGTCATTTTAACCTATAAAATGTGTTACAGAAACTTGTTTTTGAAAGAAAGTACAGAACTGAATCAAATAAATGATGCAAACTACATTTGTTTAAAAGAACTACTGATTGTGGATTTCAAGGCTCAGAGTGAAGCCATAGAATTGTCTTAGTAATAAACTAAGATTTTGTTAAAATGAAAGGAAGTGCATATGTAGAACCACTAGATGTTTATTCTGATTGGTTCATTTTGATACAACAGAGTTGCCACCTCCTTTGATTATCCTTTTCAGGGCAGCTGTTGGACAACTTATTTTGGAGTTATTACACTGCATGTTGTTAGTAGCAGGGATCATTAACCAGTATCACTATCCTGGCACCATCTGGAACCCAGAGATTCATTACTGGGAGTCTCTTTTTCCTAACCCTAAAAGATGTTCTAACCCAACTAGACAAGGAGAGGGAACCCGACAACAGCAGGTCAGTTCCAAGATCAGGGAGAGGGGAAAGGTGGTTTAAAACCTTTGCTTCTTCTACTCTCATCTTCTCCAGGCTATTAAGTCTTTAAATTTTAGTCTTTTTCACTTCCTACAAGTTCCTGTGGAGTGGAATTTAATAGGACAGTAACCATGGGAGGAGATCAAGGCAGAAACAGGACTCAGAAGTAGAAAGAACCACAGAGGAGTGAAGACAGAAGTGAAACTATGGTAAGAACTACAGCATGAGGGAGGGTGTAAAGGAGAGTCTAAAATAGGGCTTTCACAATATAATGAAGGTTACAGCCTTACCAATGGTGACTTGACCATGCTTCTGTAATATAGTTGTGGAGATTAAAAAAAAAAAAAATGCAGCTGTTAATACTGGGTATAGCATCTTGTTCAGGCCCTTCTTTTTGATAGCCCATGAATAGAATAATGAATTCTGAGCAAAGTAGAACAGCATATTAAATTAATATGTATATATATTTAGGTTTGTAGTTTTAAAGACAAATATATATTTTGGCAACAGAACTGACAAATATATGTGTACGTATAAACATATAATTTCTCAGGTCTGTTGCCAAACATATATTTGTCTTAAAAATTACAAAAATAAATGTCACCCTATTTTTATTAATTATACTTCATTTCTTGTAACAACAATTGCATACTAACCTCTGTTTACACAAAATTGGAATATCAAACTATATATGCCCAGTGAATATATAAATCCTGGAAAGATGACAATTTAATTATTTCTTATTGACTTGCTGGGATGTTAAAATTAGCACATTATTTTGGAATGCAGTTCTTGGAGAGATTTACAGAAACATATTATCATTCTCTTGTATGTCATTGGCTAGAAAATTATTGTAGACAGTTAGTTAGTGGTGACAGATACCAGAATTTTCAAATGACTTCTTGACAAAACAAAAAAAGTAACAGGAGATAGTGTAGGGTAATATCAAAAGAAAAAAAACATTATTTTGTATTAAATAAAATATAGTTCAATATTGAAATAATATTCAGGAAAGGAATAGCAGTTACCCCTCAAAAATGTGTATTGGATATTTAAGTGATTTTTGTACTATGATTTTTGCAAGAAACACTCCCTTTTGTTGATTTTGTGGTTTCAGGAAGCAACACAGGCTTCCTAGTGGAAAGCATCGGAATATATATATATTTATATACTCTGTACTGTCATAGTGCTTTTCTTTAGTCCAAACCCAGCTCCCTTCAACGTACCTAAATGGATATTTAAATCTTTTTTAAAAACATTGGGATTAATTCCCACTGTCCTGTCCAGCATTACCTGCTGCAGTAAAACCAACTTTAAGCAAGGATCCATCTTTCTAAGGAATCCATCTGCACTGATTCCCATTAGCTTCAGTGGGATTGTGTAGGTTTAAGAATCTGTGCAGGCAGATCATATATGCAGTGTATTTCCCCTTGAACTCTATTATGAGTGTTTTGGATAGTTTGTGTGGCAGGTGCTCTACCAAGTAATGGCCTGATGTGGAAAGTTGCTGATCAGGCCCCTCAGTATCCATCTATACTGCAATTATACACCCTCAGCTGGCCCGTGGTAGATGACTTGCGCTTGTGGGCCTCAGGCTATGGGTCTGTTTAATTGTGGCATAGACACAAGCTCAAGCTCTCAAACTTTCCCACTTTTCAGAGTCCCAAAGCCTAGGCTGTGAGAATGGAGCAGCCCCTAGGGTTACCATATTTCAAGTTCCCAAATAGAAGACACTACCGGGGTGAGGGGGGAACAGGAACTGAAGGGGATATTTGAGAGTGTTGGAGGGGATGTCTATGTATTGGAAGGGATATTTGGATGGCACTAGAGGGGGTACCTGTGGCAGGGGTACCCATTAGAGTTGGGCTGCCAATGCTAAGTGGGGGATGGGCTGGCTTAATGGGGGAGTTCCAGCTGCTGCTGCTGCCGCCGCCGCCAAGGGGTGCTGCATGAGGGGCCCCCGCTTCCACCTGCCATTCCTCATCCCCTTCTCTTCCCTATCCCATCCCTCTTCCCCCACTGTCCCCTGCCCCATCTCCCTCCCCCCACTCCCACGTCCCCCTGCTCTATCCCATCCCCCATCCTGCCCAACTGCTTCTTCTCCCCACCTCACCCATCTGCCCCCATAACCCCCCCATCCTTCTTGCTCTGCCCCCCTCTTTCCCCCATGGGCACTCAGCCTGGAACAGAAACCAGGATGCTGGCCAGCCATGCAGGGCACCCAGTACACGGAGAAGGGGAAGATGAACAGCACTAGAACCCAGGAGGCGGCGTCCAGCTGCAGAGGCACCACGGGCAGGAGAAGCAGCTCCATACTCCCTCCACTCCTGGCCCAGGCCTCTGTTTGGGGGTGCAATGTCTCCCCAAAAAACTACACCCATGGATTCCAGCCGAGATTGCTAGGCCCAATCATAGCGGGTGTGTGGGGCAGGGGGAGCAGACACCACTGGGCCTAATCCTGTGTTGCCCCATTTTTGCGCCCTCCCAGCTCTGCACCCTGGGTGGGTGCCCCCTCCCCCACCATAGTTATGGTTCTGCCTGGAACTGGGAAACCGCAAGAAGCAGAAACCCTTGGGCGGGGAGACTGTTTGAAATCCTAGAACAAAGGGTGGTCTGAGGGGCTGGGTTCTCTTGTTTGTTTATTGGTTTATGTTTGGGCACTAAACCTACTTAAAGGGGACTGGGTGTGGCAGCATAATCCCACTAAACTTTGATTTACCAGTCTATTTTGACAGCAGAATTTCCACCTGTGGACAATAAATCTCCATGTTTGGACTGTTGTGAATGCCCATACCCTCCAGTTTGGAATAAAGACACCACAATATAGTGAAGCTGCTCGGATTAAAAAAACCTGTAAGTTTATAAGAGGACAATTTGAGAGTTAAGTAAGATTCCTCATAAATCTAAACACAATCTTATCATTACAGCAAATGTTATGCAAAATAATAATAATAAATGATAATAATAATATCAAACATACAGATTTCTTCAGTACCAAAAGGTACACAGGCCACAAATCCTATGCTTTTAAAATATGCAACATTGATTTGACATTGTTTCCACATTGTCCTGAGCTGAAGAAACAGCAAATGCCCAGTTCTTTGAATAGGCTGGTATCTCCTTGTGCTTATCTTCTTGCTGCAATTAGTAAAAACAGGCATGTGAGTATCAGAGCTCAGGGCAGAGATCTTCACCTCCCTTCTGGTACGGCTATCTGACTGAACTAACTGAAGAGTTTGGCATCTTTTGTCCTATGTGTGGGAGTGGAATTGGCCCCACCCTTGAAGATGCCCTACTGATCATACTCAAATTGTTTATGAACTTTTTCCTTTGCTTATTTGCTAGTCCCAAACTAGCTGGAGTCAGTAGATAGCTGCTCCACCCTTTTGGCAAAAACAAAACAAAACTGACTATTACTGCTAAGAACCAGTGACAGAAGCATGGATTACAACCACATGTGCTGTTAGGCCAGTGAGAAGCCCTGCCATGTCATACTTGTTTGTAGGACAGGGTGCATACACCGTGTAATAAACCTCTTACAGCTCTATTCACTGGAATGATCTGATCTTTTGCACAGTGAAGACTCTGAAAGGTTGAAGATCAGCCTTTTCCTTCCAGTCTGGTAATTTAGTAAGAACTTGGCTTGAGTGCAGATTCCATTTTCTGCTGTATCACAAATGCCTTCCATGAAGAGCCTAATCCCAGTGGTAACACAATTTAAATGAAGATTTTCACATGTGTGGAGCTCTCTCCCTCTTTCAGCAGGAGGTGAATACTGGCCCTGCATGACTATGAAAGCATCTTTTTCTGTTTTGCATAAAAGTAAATCTATCCTGGAGCTAAACTAATTCCTACAAAAGCTCTTGTTTGCCAGGCAGATGATTATTTTCAGTTAGAAACAAAGCCCTGTTTTTACACATCTCCTAACCTTTTCTCTGCCAAGAGTAACTCTCTACAAGTGCCATTAATTGACAGACTCTGAAAAACTATCTTCTGTATTTATATCTGAAGAGTCATTAAGCATGCTTAGGTAGGGAGTTCAAATAATAATCTCACTGTGGATTAAATTCACCAACAGTGCAGCGGGCCACTCAGGACCTATGCACCATTTAAGTCCCACTTATATAAGGCTTAAATGAAATTTACTGGCGCATAGGCCTTTGCTGGCTCTTGGCACGTGGATTCGGTGATTCCCCCCCCAGTGAGCACAGCCAAGTATGTCTTAAGGCATCAACACCATTTTGAAAGGCATTCCCAGGGGCTTGAGAAGGAAAACAACTTTGATTTATGAATCCTCAACAGGGCCTTGCTGAAGCAGGAAGTCTTGTTAAAGTTCTGTGGCCAAAACTGTGTAATAAGTCTTGGGAAAGAGGGTCCTTAATGTAGAGAAGATTATTACATTTATAATTGCATATATGTCAAGTGTAGTTGTGCCATAACTGATTTGGTCCATAATTTTATTTGAACAAGTGTCATATTGCAGATACTGGAAATAAACGTGATTGTAGACAGTTTCCTTGATTAAATGGATAACTCAGACATCATTTATGACCAGTTACTGTAAATTAACAGTATTTTTCCTGCTTTTGGGACAGTGTATCCCTAACTTTCTCATGTCACTTAATGAGTCTCCAGTTTTTTATGCTTATTGCTCTAACTCAGCAAAGCACTTAAATACATGCTGACAGCTAAGCCTCAGATGAAACCTCTTGACTTCAGTGGGACTGGTCATCTGTTTAAAATTAAGCATTTTTTTATTTCTTATTCAAGTTAACCTTTCCCTTCAAATGTCTTCTTCCTTTCTTCTTGTGGATAATAAATCCACCACTGTTCATTAGAATCTCCGTCATTTTGAGACTTGAATTACAGATCCATTCTTTATGAAAAGAAATATAAAGGAAGTGGTGGTATCTGAGGCTACATTTATTTAATAAATCCACAAAAGTAATAGAATCAATAACTAATATGACAAAGGTTAATTGTTTAAGTTAGCAGGCTAATAATTCCTACGGAGACAGGCTCTATCACTGGGAGCTATTTTAAAAGAATATTGGGGAATTCTATAATGTACTATATTAGCAACCTTCATATAAAACACCACAGAGTTACTAATATTTTGTAACAATAGCTTTTATGCTTAAAAAACTCACTAACATGATAATGAAGCTAGACTATTGTAACAGCATTGGTATCAGACTGGTAATAAAAGCAATAAAAAAACTGAGGGGCAGGTATACAGATGGGGACAGCCATGAAATATGCTTTTACTGTACTTCATTAGCAATGGATTAAAGTTTTATTTTGTTTTCTATTTGTGAATTATTCAGTAGCCAGATCCCAGCCTTGTAAAGAACAACAACTAAATTGCAGACAGGACAAATATATATATATGAGTATCAGACTGAAATGCGTAAGTTAGAACCACATCCTCATTAAATAATAAGGTGGGTTTCAGCTACTTCAACTTCTGTCTTGAGAACTGGAGATATGACTTGACTCCGAATTTTGAGCCCCAAATTGGACCTGCTATTCTCTTTGAGAGGGAAAAAGGGATTAGCACCAAGCCCTTCAAACCCACCCAGCTAGATAAACCTCAGACATCACTTCTACTGTGAGTAAAAGATCCACCAAGACTGCCCAGCTTCTATTTGTTTTCTCTTCAGAACCTTTTAAAGAATGTACAGCCTGCAAATTTCCTTGAAAATTGCCAAAGGGCCAAATAATTTGGCATATTCCATATCTTTTGTGAACCATTGTTTTTATGCGGACTACATTCTTATTTACAATGTATGTGTGATAGTCATGGACATTGATACCTTCTATGTACTCATAAAGATGAAGCAAGGACAGCACAAGTAGCAGCAGCAGGCCCACTTTCCCCACACTGATGTACCTCAACAATGGCCTGGAGGGACCACCTCTAAACCAAGAAATTGGTTAAGTCTCTGTACCCACTTAATCCGTCACTTTTCTCCTGTGACTGTTACCAGGCAACCAGTTTGGGTGGCTGTTCTGTGGTGTGGACCACTATCCATTAGAAACCAACTCATTTTACAAAACCAATTGAACAGTCATCAGATGGCAACAAGAACCTGTTACTATCAACCTAGGATAAATTTAGTATTGAAGAAAACATGTATTTTATCCTATACTATGACTTTTTTCAGAACTGTTGGTGAATTAACTTAGCCTGATGTTTTATAACTTCAGAGTTAAATAAATGCCTACAGTTGTCTCCAGTGTCTTCCAATGCAATATAGAAGTCTGATTGCATAAGTGTTTGGCAGTAAGGACTGAGGCTCTTGGATGACATGATAATACACATACTACTAAATTAGCAAAGCCAGAAGAAGCTGGACTGCTCAGCCCCTTACAGGATTGGACCCACTGAGAGAAAACAATGGAAGCTGCTCATCCTAAAATCTGTTACTCTATATTATTTTACCCCACATTTATAAGCTGTAGCATCCTGTGCAATGTTTCTTGTTTTCAGTGTGGGTCTGTTCTTGTTTATTCTGAGTGTTTAGACTATCTAGAGTCAGCACAATTCCATTTGGTAAAGCTTTTCATACAGAAAGCTTTTACTAACCCCCTGACATTTCCACTTATTTTTTAAGCATTTCCTTTTATATCCATGCGTCTTGCTGGATACTCTTCCCCTGATTTCATTATTCCATGTCCCTGATGCAAATCAGCCAAATATGAGAGCAAAATAGCAGTTTTCTTACAACTTAAGTACTTGATGAACCCTGCAAATTTTATTCTAATGAGTAAAAGGTGTCCCGCCTGCTCCAAAAGAAAGCTCAAAATGTAGATTTCATCCATAGTGCTAAGATACATAAGCTTTGAACTAGAGACTAATCAGAGTCCAAAGCTTCCTATTCATTGGGTTGGGCAAGGAAGGTAATTTAAAACATCCCTTTTCAGAGTGCAGTTTACTCCCTTCCCAGTGGTCAGCCAGCCAGCCCTGCTGAGGGAGAAGGGAGGATCATCTGTTATCCAACTCTTAAACTTTCCCCACATATCGCCCAAATCAGACATCCAGGTAGCCCTGGTAAGACCACACAAGGGGGAATCCTTATTCCTCTCTCGTTCTCTCAATGGTTGAGTTAGAAATCATAATTTCTAGTCTTTTTATTAGTTACAGTGTCAAAGTGTCAGTTTTCTTTCTTTTTTCTTTTTTCTTTCTTTCTTTCTTTCTTTCTTTCTTTCTTTCTTTCTGAAAAGTCTTTATTAGCAAAATTTAAACTAAGAGGAAATCTGTTACTAGCAACATCAGTTTAGATCCTAAACATAATTTAGGAGTACTGTTGTGGTTATGGAGACATTCCTATGAATAAATGGGCTGTATGTATAAAGAGATCTAATTCAATTCAAAGTAATGCTTCATCATTCTACATTAGCGACATTCAACAAGAATATGAATTAGAAATGCTGGCTGATCTTTAAGCTCTGGTGTTTGTTTTTTATGTGATATTTTATTCCACATCTGCTAATTCAAATCATGAAACTATACAACTCTACTAAAAAAAAGCAACTCTTACTACATCTAAAGCATCAATATGCAAACTACAAAGATCATAATAAAACTTCATGCTAGCAAAAGCCATTAGCATTTCAAATGTAGCATTAGAGGCAAGTGGCAAAATCCCCTTTCCCAGTATGTCTTTAAATACATTTTTATTTTCAGAATTCCACTTCTCTTTGGGTATTAGAGTTTAGTATTCAGCTGATAAAACACTGCTAAAGTTAAGGAGGCTATATGTTGTTATATACTATATAATCATCATTTTCAAAGTTCAGATGCTCAAAAAACAGATCAAAGGAGTGCTACCGAATTAAAAGAGAAGGGAAATCCTTATGTTCAATCTACTATAAAATTATGTGTGAAACCTTAGTAAGCAGCTCTTTGGATAAATAAAAAAATATACAAGAGCTGCAATGATTTGGATGATTTTATGTTTAAACAACAGCCACCCACAGAATGAGAAGCCAAAGCTCTAAGTAAGCTTGAAGATGTTAACTCAGAAATAAAGTATGCCTCAAAGAATACACATAGTTTTTAGCCATCATAAAAGGCTAGCTCATACTTTTGCAGATTTCAGTGTGCAGAATATATAGTATTTTGTAGAGATTCGTTATAACTGTACCTCCCAAAGCAACTGTGGGTTGTTCTTCTTGTTTTGTTTGTTTACCCATCTGCTATCATGGAGAAAAGTGCATTTTTAGTTTAATTTAGTAAATTACACAAAGTGCAGTTTTAATTATTTTTTTTAAAGAGATTAGACTGTATTTTTAGTTTACAGCCAGCCATGAATGGACAACAATGCGGCCTGAATGGGATTCAGGGGGAAACCTTCTAGAATTACTAAACATACATTTTGGTATGGTTTGAGCAACCACAACCTCGTGCAAGGATTTCAGAAGACATCATGGAAGGAAAGTTGTAGTTTTGGGGTGGAATAGACCTAAAGTCTTAGATTTTTGGAGGTACCCTGTCAAGATTTGGGTACTTTCAAAATGTTATATGGCAACTTGCAGGTAGGATAGACATGTCCCTTTACCTTGTGATGATTTTTACATTGCTATTATTTTTAATGTCTTATTTTGAAGAGCTGTCTACTGGAAATGAAAGCTAGAAGTGGCAAGTTTCTTCTTTTTCTTGATCTTACAACATAGTGGATTAGTGGGTATTTTTGTAGTACTCAGGGTTAGACTCAGCTGCTATCCTGATACATGATAATTCCTAGATGTTGGATGGTCTGTTTGCTGATACATTTCTCATGATACATAACAGGTTAGAAATAATCTGTGAATATGTAGTATTTGGGGATAAAATGGCCCATCTTAGAACATAAGAACGGCCATGCTGGGTTAGACCAAGGGTCCATCTAGTCCAGTATCCCATCTTCTGACAGTGGCCTATGCCAGGTGCCCCAGAGAGAATGAACAGAACAGATAATCATCAAGTAATCCATCCTGTCATCCAGTCCCAACTTCTGGCAAACAGAGGCTAGGGACACCATCTGTGTCTATCCTGGATAATAGCCATTGATGGACCTATGCTCCATGAATGTATCTATTTTTTTAACCCTGTTATAGTCTTGGCCTTCACAACATCCTTTGGCAAAGGGTTTCACAGTTTGAGTATGTTGTGTGAAGAAATACTTCCTTTTGTATATTTTAAACCTGCTGCCTAGTTCTTGTGTTCTGAGAGGGAGTAAATAACACTTCCTAATTTACTTTCTCCACACCAGTCATGATTTTACAGACCTCATTCATATCCCCCCTTAGTCATCTCTTTTCCAAGATGAAAAGTCCCAATCTCATTGATCTCTTCTCATATGGAAGCTGTTCCATACCCCTAATCAATTTTGTTGCCGTTTTCTGAACCTTTTCCAATTTCAATATATCATTTTTGAGATGGAGTGACCACATCTGCATGCAGTATTCAAGATGTGGGCATACCATGGATTTATAGAGAGGTAATATAATATTTTCTGTCTTATTATCTATCCCTTTCTTAATGATTCCCAACATTCTGTTACCTTTTTTGACTGCCACTGTACATTGAGTGGATGTTTTCAGAGAACTATCCACAATGACTCCAAGATCTCTTTCTTGGGTGATAACTTCCAATTTAGACCTCATCATTTTATATATAGTTGGAATTATATTTTCCAATATCCATTACTTTGCATTTATCAACATTGAATTTCTTCTGCCATTTTATTGCCCAGTCACCGAGTTTTTTGAGATCCCTGTGTAGCTCTTCACAATCTGCTTTGGACTTAACTATCTTGAGTAGTGTTGTATCTTCTGCAGCTTTTGCCACCTCACTGTTTACCCCCTTATCCAGATTATTTATGAATAAGTTGAACAGTACTGCCAAAAGAAGTGTCCTTTGCAAGTCATTACATTTTTTTTTACTTTGAATTCAAATGGGCTCCTAAATAGACACCTTTAAAAATTTTAATACTGTTCGTGCTTCTGCAGAAGATCAGAGGGCAAATACTAGAACTTAATTCAATCTATATGATACACCATTAAGACCACCAGTTGCATTATGCAATTGGAGTTTAGAAGGAGATGCCTGAAGCAAAGAATTTATATGGAGCATCCTCTGCTATGTTATTATGCTAGGAAATATTAGAAGGACATAGCGAGATTGTCATTGTACTGACTACAATAATACGTTTCCAGTTCTTTCGGCTGGAAGTGAAATAACATATTCATCTCGGATGTTAAAGATGACATTTGTGCTTGGTTAATACAATATTAATGGCTAGATCTGGATAAGGTTCAAAAGGTTTGAACTCTTCTATTTTCTCTGAATCAAATGACAATTCAGAATGTACTCACATTATATCAAGTTTCTCATATATTTCTCCTCCTTCTCATTTTCTGTATCCAGTCCCTCTATGTAACTGGACTCAGCCCAGTCTCATTATTCAGTCTATTCTCTTTCCTGAATTCCAACCAGATCCTTTTCTCCAAGTATAAAAAGCTCTCTGGAACACTGCTCTAGCTTGGACCTGAGGACTTCTATTCTACTTATATTTTACTTCCCTTGCCCCTCATTCCCCAGGCTTTTTCTACCTTTGCTAATGTTTTGGGATTAGTCTAACCCTTTGACTTTATTGTGAGAGTCAACACATCATAGTCTGATGGACTAGCTTTTATCTAAGACACTCAGCTCTACAAAGGTACTTAGGACCTACCCCCCAGATTTAGGCAGCACAAAGCGTGTGGAAAATATGACCCAAACAGTATAAAAACCTCAAAGGTTCACATTCCATTTAGCATTCTGACACTCCTGACAGTTTTTATACCTATCATTTATTACAGGGCATAGAGTTTATGATCATATCATAGTAATATGTTGCATTTCTTCAGTATCTCAAAGCTACAAACAAGCAGGAACAAGGCCTCGTACGTTGGTATTCACAAATCTTATTGGCATATATACTGAGTTTTACTAGTCAAGTTTGCCTGAATCCATGAAAGATTTATTATAACTGCATAAATCACTGTTTCTGTAAAATGTTTGCTTAGCTTTAGAGCTGAATATTGTGAAACCAAAAGCCAAAGGTAAATATTGATTTGATTCTGATCTCATGTGTAGTTATATTATGCAAAGTTTTGTATAAAATGAGCTACTGGGTATATTCTATACAGTGCCAGCTCTAGGTTTTTTGCTGCCCCAAGCAAAAAAAAATGTCACTGCGCCCCACCCCAGCCCTGGGCTCTCACCCCCCCCACCAATGCCCTCCCACCTGCACCCCCTGCCACCCCAGCCCTGGGCTCTCTCTTCCCCCCACACCCACACTCCCTGCCACCACAGCTCTGGGCTCTCCTCCCACCCCACCCACACCCCCTGCTGCCCCAGCTCTGGGCTTCCCCCCACCAGTGCTGACTCCTCTCGTTCCCTCCTCATCTCCAGCTGGTCCGGCACTGGCAGGGTTGGGGTAAGCAGCAGGGCTTCCGAACTGTGCCTCAGCCCAGGGTCTCTCCAGCCAGGACTCCTGCCTCCAGGACCAGCTGGGACCCAGGAGGGCAGAGCCAGGGGACTGCCCCGGCAGGGGGCTGAGGAGCCGGGGCAGGGTAGACCCAGAGGGAGCAGAGTCTCGGAGAGTGGGACGTGGGCCCTGCACAGTAGCACCCTGCCCTCTATGGCCCCACTTCTATTTCTGCTCCTGGATGCCCTGCCGCAGTCCCTGGGTGGTTCAGGCCGCTTCACTCAGCCCTGGCTGTGGCACTGGGGGGTGGCCCCCCTGCAGTACCTGCAGACGACTCCGTGTGCCCAGCAGGGCTGGACCCCAGCCTGAGTGTCCCCCACTCAAAGCCTGCTCAGCCCAGTCACAAGGTGTGGGCGCTGCTTCCCCATGGCGCAAACCGTCGCAGCCCCAGGGCGCCCCCTGCACACGACACACTGTTGCTGACAGGGCCAGCTCTGGACTTTTGCCATTGGAAGGAAACAAAAAAGATGGCCAGAATGCCGCCCCTGAAAATGTGCCGTCCCAAGCACGTGCTTGGTTTGCTTATGCCTAGAGCCGGCTCTCATCCATAAAAGCTGTTAAAACTGGCTCATGTGAGCTGCCTAATATAAAAGTCTGTTTTAACTGATCATGTAGCTAAATCATGCAGTGTCCAAAACTGGTGTCCACTCTTCAAAAAGGATGTTGAAAGATGTAAGAGCCACAAGAACGATTCAAGGCATGGAAAACATGCTTTATGGTTAGATACTAAAGGAGATCAATCTATTTAGCTTTTCAAAGAGAAGATTAAGACACAAGTTGATCATAGTTTGTGAATCCCTGTGCAGAGAGAAGATGATACTAGAGTGTTCTTTAATTTAGTAGACATTGACATACTGAGATCCAGTGGCTAGAACCTGAAGTCTAAAAAGTTCAAACTGGAAATAAATTGTAAAACATTATCGCTTGGAGACAGGATTGGATGTCTTTCTAAAAGATATGGTATTCTGAAGTCCTAAGTCCCAGTTTCAAAAGTGTCAGGCACTTAGGCACTTTTGAATGTTTTACCCATGTTCTAGTTCAGCCACAAATTGCTACACTAAATGCCTAAATCAATGGGATGAATCTAGGGTCTGTGTTATGGAGGAGCCAGACTAGATCATTGTAAAGGTCCTTTAAAATCTGTGAATAAAGATCAAAATTAGGTATGGTAATTTTGCTACAAATTTCATTTGTAAAATTTAGTCCTAAAGAACTGTAAATGGATAATAGATAAAATGGCAACTATTTTAGTACTATCGCTTCACACTCAGGAGAAGATTTCTTTATTAAGAAATGGCCTGTCAGCACCACAAGAATTGGAACTTTAAAAGAAGTTATAGATTTCCTCTCACCAATAAATTAGGAAAAGAATATTCAATGTTAAGAACGTTTTGTTCTATTTTGTACTTCTAACATTCAGCTTTGAGATGATGTTAGAAATAACAAATATTTTTATTTCATTGAAACCCTATTAGATGAACCACCAAGCTAAGGATGCTAATGTAACCCTTCTGCCAGTCAAAGTTGGCAGCAACAAGGGCCGGGTTCAATATCTAGGGGTTCCTTTTCAACAGTACAACACAAAATCAGCTCGATCCCCACCCAGTGACCTGAGACAATTACACACAGCCCCCCTGGCACCTCTCAAGAGGCAACACTTCCCCTCTCACAAGCACAGAATCTGAGTGTAGCAAAAGAAATATAATAAAAGGAGGAAAATAATGGCATTAATTTGGGGAAATACCACAAACAGGGTTCATAAACATAAACCATGAGTGAAAGACATGCCCCCAAGTAAGTTAGGCAGTGTCCTTTTCCCTTCAGGTTCTTAAGTCCAGCAACCCAAAAGTCCCTTTAACATGCCCTTCTCTGCACCCCACTCACACTTATTGTCCTTAGTGCAGACTCAGAGTTCAGAGGTGCTTTTGCAGCATTCACCTCCCACCCTGGGTGGAGAGGGTAATGAGACACCTTATTCACTCCACTGCTCAGGCACTCACTCACCACCCCTCTCTGCCAGGCACCCTGCTGGCTGCATGTTTCCACCAGCTGCCCTGCTAGCCATTTGCTGCACTCCTCCACCAGCCACCCTGCTGACTGCTCATCTTGATGTCTTCAGGACCCACCACTTAACACAGATTTCAGTAATTTCAGCTGTTATTGGGAGAGCTTCACTGCTGGTACACACTGGGTAGTCTCTTGCATCAGAGATATTATTCTAAAGCAAGTCTAATATTTAGATCTTAGTATTAGTGATTTCAGCTCTACAGCATTTAATAAGATTCTCAAGTGAGTCTAAATTAGCTCTGCTATTACACAGTGGATAAAGAACAGTTCAGGTGGTGTCTGGAGCCCCCAGGCAGGGCCACACCATCAGGTACAAATACTTGCCACCACTCTGTTTCAACTCACTGGGGTTTGGAGCCCATGTCCCCTGCCTAGCGAGTGTCATTTACTTGAGGGTGAGTCCCTCAATCAGGAAATGCCAAGTACAGTTCTGTTGCCCTGGATTCACACAACAAGGATAACAACCCTTTATTACTTCTTCCCCAGCAAAAAGGAGACCGGGAATCCAACACCAACCAAAAGTGAACATTTGGGCAAGCAATCCCATCATGCTGAGCACCTAGGCGGGGTGGGTGTGCCCATACAAACAAGATCAGCTCCTGAAATCCTCTTCCATAGCTCATCACTAGATGTTAGGGGAGAGTTCATTTAGACTCAGCTTACATTAAGTGAAACCAAACCAAATATCACTTTTTAAACAGAACTAAAAAATTTAGAGAGAGGAGGGGGAATAAAGAAAAAAAAGGGACCTATCTAATGCCTTTCCAATTCATCATGATGATGTGTGTGCATAAAATAAGCAATCTCTTTACTAATACCTTTTCAAGCATAATTGAGATGTTTGAAATACATCACACAAGTTATTTTGCCCCAGGACTACACCTTGCAAGGAAGATTTTGATTTTGTTTTATTTAAAGGCTCAGAAAATAATAAAGTCAAGTGATTTTTTTTTACTAGACCCAAATGGACTCCTTTCTAAATGTAGCAATCTGATGCTGTGCTTATCTTATGTTTGACTGAATGTTTAATTGGCTTTTTGATGCTGGGTTCTGTCCTTTTCCTACTGATGTCAATAGAAAAATTTCTACTGTTAAGGCAACTGTGTGCCTGTCACAGGCAGGGTATTCTTTAATGTCACATCATCAGCTCAGTTCTCAGCAGGCATATTCTCATTGAACTCACTGGAGTATCTGATGATGAGCTGGTCACTTGTGTTCAGGTACATCCATGATTGTACATATTATGATTTTGCTTGCTGTCTGGTTGTTTGCTCCAGCCTTTCTGCACACTCACCTCTACATCCTTCTCTCCCTCCTTTTTTCTTCACTGCTCCTGTTTTCTCACACCTTCCTGCCATCCGCCCTCACATACCCTTTTCATTATAATAAAAAAGAAGATAAATAAACAGATAAAATTAAAGGCAAAGAAAAATAGAATTAACAAGAGTTCTGCTCATCACCCTCTGATTCCTTTGTTTTTGTGTGGTCCTACTTTTTACCCACCTACTTTCTGGTCACTTTAGATTTTGAGTTCTTGATGACGACCACCATATCTTCCTGCATGTCTGAATACAGCAGTTGGCACTAGGTGGCTTTTGGATGTTTCTGGAATACAAACATGAATGACTTCTTATTACTTATATTTCAAGCAGGGCTGGCCATAGGGGTGGGCCACCTGGGTGATCGCTTCAGATGCCATAGTCAAAGAGGTGCTGTGGAGCAGCGCAGAAGTGTGCACTGCCTTTGTAGAATCGGAAGCTGCTCCTGGCTGGCAGGGGAGCACTACATGGGCGGGCATCCAGATTTCTCCCTGCTTCCTCCCAGTGGAAGAAGGGGGAGTGAGCAGTGACATACAGATACTGCTCCCCCCTGATGTTCCTCCACACCCCCAAGAGTCTGTGATAGGGGTAGTGAGGAGCAACACCATACACTCTTTGTATCTGGGTAAAATTTCCCCACCTAGGCTGCTGCTCTCCTGTCCTCCCCTTACACAGCCCAGGTGGGGAAATTAACCTGGATGCAGGGAGCCCTGACATTGCTCCATGCTCCCCCCTCAAAGCCCCCTAGGGGTGTGTGGAGGAGCAACATTGGAGGGGGGCAGCCTCCATGCATCCAGGTCAGTTTCCCCATGTGGGTGCAGGAGGGAGATGCAGGAGTTAAGGGCACAGAGGGCACAGAGCCGGGGTAAGGGGCCAGGAGGGAGGTGCAGGGATTAGAGGTAAAGGGGGCACAGTGCAGGGGTTAGAGGTGAAGGGCAGTTGGGAACATGTGGAGTCCAGGGGCAATGGGGGGCACCATGCCCATGGAGGCCAGGGGCACCAAAATACAAGTTTGCCCAGGATGCCATTTTCCCTAAGGCCCATCCTGTTTTCAAGTGAAGTTGAAAGTTCACCCTTAAGTCTTCTGTATATGTTTTAAGATTAATTTATAATAAAGAATCTACTATACAACATGAAAATTATCCAACCTTCCCTCCACACTTAGCTTGATTTAAAATTTTATTGAGCTCTACAACAGAAACCAAGCTTGAAGAAAATCAGTTCTATAGTTTTATAGTTATGAACAGCTTATGTTTGCAACTAGAAAAGTTTCCTTTGAGTTTCTCTAGACCAACTCAAATCAGCACAACTGCGAGAATGAGGGGGAGTTGGAAGGTTATCATATTTCTTTTTGTAATATATGGGACAGCTGTGAGGTTTTTGTTTGTATTTTTAAACCCATACATCTTAAAATCTGAACAGAATGTTAGTTAGCTAGAATGTAAGTGTATTGGGACTGAAGCGAGCAAGCAGACTGTATAATCAAATTGGGTTCTCTGTGTGAGACAACTTGTGAAAAATAACACCTCCACCATTTTCTCTCTCCTTTTGACTCTCCTTCTGGCATTATCTACTATATGCTCCATCAACTTACTTCTATTATTATTACATACACTTTCCAAAAACTAACCAACTAAAAATTCATCTCTGGGTGGGCAAACAAAATTCCACAAAGGAAATTGATTGGAAGTTAAAAACAGAAATAGAGAGAAGGGTTAGAATGGAAGCTGCTTTTCAGCCTTAATTTCAGAAGCTGAGCTCCTGCTAAAATGTGTATGTATGATTTGTACTTTCAACATTTTGTATATATTGTACAAAATGTCATGTCAAATAAATGATCATATATCCCCTTTGGCCATCAGAGCTCAATTCAGTATACACGTGCTCCTGTTAATAGCAACATTCAAATCCCAACAGAAATTCTCAACCCTCTTAGCAGTGGGTTTAGGGCCATAACAATCTCAGCATGAGTACAAGAAGGCAAGTGGAGGTTTAATGAGAAAAACAGCTAGCAGTGATTCTCAAACTGGGGCTCATGACCTCCAGATGGGCTGTGGAGCTATGCTGAAAGTTGAATGGCTTCCCTCACTAGGTCTCTCACTTTCATGGGGGGCGGGAATAGACCAAGCTATTCAGCAGTACTGTCCATTATTTTCAGGATGACCAGCTCAGTGAGATTATTTCAAGCTCTTTGAATTTACTATTTCTTTTCTAGTATTTTAATTTCAAATAGGTTTTGGCTATTTTGGATATTCATATTTTGTTTATGCTTCCAAGGTGATGGCTAACTTCTCAAAGATCCTGACATGTTTGTGCTACCATTTTCCTGCCAGGATGCCTCAGCATCCTCTTATGCTCAGTAGAGTGATTTCAGTTAGTTGGAGATTTGGCCCCAGAGGTGTTGGAACGGTTTGTATAGTGGAGGTGCTGAGATCCATTAAACCAAACTGTAAACCCTATATATAATGGAAACCACTTTGAGCCAGGGGGTTCAGCAGCACCTCCACACGCACACCCATAGTTCCAGCACCTATATTCGGCCCACTGGTCAAGTCAAACATCCTCCCTCCTAGGGCAAATTCAGAGAAAAACAAGCCCTTTGCTTTTTCAAGACAAAACAGTCTTTTATCCCTGCCCAGTATCAAATGGCTTCCCTTCCACAAACTGCTTGTCCTCCCTGGGCCAAGCCTTTGGGTTGCAGGAGTTCCAGCACATGCCTTGTCCCATGAGTTCATAAAGTTTCCCACTCCTTCATCGCAGAAGTAGCCAGATTACCTCCACAGGCAGCATTGTAGAGGTACCGCTCATGCCCCTCTGCTTTGGATCTCAGCCTTAAGACTTTACATCATGAGGACATGTCCACCCTCATCATCAGACCACTATGTCTCACTGGTTCCCAGGCCTACAATGCTTCTCAATCTATTTAGGTTTACTCCACTAAGCTGCTCCCAACATCTTCCTCAATTTTTTTTTTTAAGTACAGCCCTCTTAGGCAGTTGCTCCAGTTCCCTGTCTGCCAAAAGCTGCTACTAGTCTCGGATGTTTTCATTCTCATGCATCATCATTAACAGATGCTGCAGGCAAAATATATCTTCATCTATGATTGTCAAAGTATCAGATCACCTGCGGGCAAACGCTTTTCACAGAATGATCACTTCATATATGACCTCTCGGTCCTTGTCCTCAAAGGAAATCTGCCCAACATCTTGAAAAGACAAACCTGGGGTCTTAAATTCATAACTTTGCTAGACACTAAAAATTAATAAAGACACTGAATTTATGACTTATTTTACGCTAATCTGTAAATCACTAACCCTCCTTTTTGTCCTATAAGTACAAAGGTGTTAACGGGATATTTCACTTTGAACGGTGCCTTACGCTAAACAATCTATTCCACTTTGTATTTAGCTGTGACACTCTGAGTACCTTTCCAGACCAGTAGAAGAATACTCCGTAGCTCAAAAGATTGTCTCTTTCTCCAATAGAAATTGATCCAATGAAAGATATTACTTCACCCTCCTTGTCTCACCAGCGGTAAAAGCTAATGGGTTGCACAGGTGTAACTGACTGCATAATTAGGCCTGAAGAATCCTGTAGTGATGATGTTGATGTATGCCAAAGTAAGAACTCTGCTTGACTTTCAGATCTCAGATTACATTCAATATACATAAGCCCTTTGACTTTAGTTTTTCAGTGATATAGTCTGAATTATGACTTATTCCCACCTCTTTGATATTTTAGCCATGATATGACATAGGGTGATGCTAAATACTGTTTTACCTTGGTAGAGCTTCAGAATTGGATGTGGCAAAATGTTGCGAAATTCTGAATGAATCAGAGAAAAGATTGTTAATTCTAGGGGATTTTTTCTTGTGACACACAGATTGATGGTCAATATACAAACATCGTTGATTTTGTTAGGGATTTGGTTGTAATGCTAGACCTAATTCTGTCTTTTGAAAATTTCTCTTCTTTGGTCAGAATAGTGATCTCCCATCTGAAAAAAAAATTGCAAGATTTCAGCTTCTATTTTTTGCAGGCAAACCCTGGAGTATAGATAAAGTACGTGTTTGTTACTTCCAGTCTGGACTGCTATATCACCATAATGTACAGGATGTGCTCAGTAGCATAGCTCTGTATACATTACAATCCGTGAGGCTAGGTTTCTTAACAATTTTAGGTATTTGGAACAAGAATTTCAAAACACGGCCTACTTATTTATTCATTCCCATACAAAAGGCGACCATTTATTATTTTATGAGATGTTGTCAAAAATCATATTTAAACAAGTAATTCCTTACTTACAATATTAAGAAAACAGACTAATATTTAATACCATGACTTTTTAAAAATCCATCTGTCAGAAGATAGATGGTCCTCTGAGACCTTTTATAAAACACACCAACAAATGTAAAACAATAAATTCCAGACAACACAACAGAAAAATGAACATGATATAAAGTTAAAAATCAAGACCAAACGTATGCCAGAGGGCACAGCCTAGTCCCCCCTTACAATGTCTGCAACTCCCTTGGCAAGAGAACCTTGGCACTGAAGCTTTGCCACATCCTCCAAATACAGTTCATTTGATATCCGAAGTCCAGTCAAACCAGAAGTCAACCATAACTAATAGTTCTCACTCAGTCCCATTATAGGTGCTCCATATCTCCACAGAGCATCCATTGGATGGTGCTCAAGATTCTGCTTCTGGCATTCTCCCAATACCCGGACACAAACTCGGCTTCTTGATACACAGAAACAATACACAATCTTCACAGTCATTATACAATATCCCTTTCACTGATACCCCATGCCCCTGACATATTGGATTCTGTGATACCTAGAGTAACTACAATTAACAGCAGCAAAGAGTCCTGTGGCACCTTATAGATTAACAGACATATTGGAGCATGAGCTTTCATGAGTGAATACCCACTTCGTTGGATGCACGTAGTGGAAATTTCCAGAGGCAGGTATACATATGCAAGCAAGAATCAGGCTGGAGATAACGAGATTAGTTCAATCAAAGAGGATGAGACCCTCTTCTAGCCGTTGAGGTGTGAACACCAAGGGAGGAGAAACTGCTTTTGTAGTTGGCTAGCCATTCACAGTCTTTGTTCAATCCTGAGCTAATGATGTCAAATTTGCAGGTGAACTGAAGATCAGCAGTTTCTCTTTGAAGTCTGGTCCTGAAGTTTTTTTGCTGCAGGATGGCTACCTTTAAATCTGCTATTGTGTGTCCAGGGAGATTGAAGTGTTCTCCTAACAGGTTTTTGTATATTGCCATTCCTAATATCTGATTTGTGTCCATTTATCCTTTTACATAGGGACTGTCTAGTTTGGCCAACGTACATAGCAGAGGGGCATTGCTGGCACATGATGGCATATATTACATTGGTGGACGTGCAAGTGAATGAACCGGTGATGGTGTGGCTGATCTGGTTAGGTCCTGTGTCGCTGAATCTGTTATGGTCTTTGCGATGGGTTCGACTGTGTAAACTGTGGCAGAGTTGGCATTGAGTTTTGTTGCTATGAATGTGTCTGAGGTAGATTACTCATGGGTGTGGGTTGTAGTTACTGGTAGAATAGTACTTCAGGTTTGGTGGTTTGTATGTGGCAAGGACTGGCCTGCCACCTGATAGGTCTTGAAAGTGAGGGACTCAATTGTCCATGATGGGTTAGTAGATCCCCATGATAATGCGTTGGAGGGATTCTTAGCTGCGGACTAATAATTGTGATGGCCAGTGGAGTTCTTGTCTGGTTTCTTCCTGGCATTGGTCTGTCTAGTGCAGGCTGGAGCTTGGGTACAACATCTGCTCTGTTGTGATCTGTTTCCTTATTCTCGTCGGTTATTGTAGTTTTGGGAATATTTGGTGAAGATTTATGTAGAGTGTTGCGTAATCTGTCGTGAGGGGTTGGGCGATGCCAGGTTGTACCTCTAAGTGGCTTTGGCTGTAGACAATAGGATTGGTGCTTGTCCGGGATGGGCAGCTGGAAGGCGGATGAAGTAGGCAGTAGCAGTCTGTGGCTTTCGGTATTTAGGGAGGGTTAACAGTGACCATCATATTTGTCAGCGTGGTGTCTAGAGTGACTCCATGGTGAATTCCGTTCCAGGCTGAAGGTTAGATCAGTGGGATGGAGACGCCTGTTGAAATTGGGTGGAATTTTTCAGAGTTTCCTTCCAATAGGTCCAGATGAATGAAGCTGTCATCAATTAGCAATAGGTAGGAGAAGGGGCATGATGGATTGAGAGCTGACGGAAGCGTTTTGCCAGGTCCAGCCAATTAAAAGTTGGGCAATTTGGGCCATGCAGGTGCCCATAGCTAGTGCCACTGCTCTGGAGTAGTAATATTGTCATCGGGAATTTTGACATTATTGTGTGACTGTGAGATTAAAGGCACCGAGCTCAGCAACCATGTTGCTGCTTCGATCATCAGAAGATACTGTTCCTCACACTTGTATTCCATCTGTGTGTGCGGATGTTTGTGTAGAGAGCCTCTACATCTCATGGTGGCTTAAGGATTGCGTGTTTTCTGTGGAGGGGATCACATAATGCATTGTAGGTTTCTCAGGGAAATCAGTGCTATCAGCGGAGATAAGCTAGGAGTGCTGCTGCATACAGGGTCTGAGTTAGGAGGGAGAGCGTCCACATATCAGACAGTCCATCAGTGAGCAATGCCAAAGCCCGAGATGATGGGCATCTAGTTTCTGGGTTTCGGTGATCTGTGTGTAGATAGGGAGAATAAGCCGTAGGTGGTCGGCGGCTCTAAGGCTATGTTGATTTGTTCCATTTTGTTAGTGTAGGGAAATTCCGATGTATTCCTCAGTGGGATCTGAGGGAAGTGGCCTGTAGAATTTGGTATTGGAGTGTTGTCTGGTGGCCTCCTTTTGGTAGTCAGACCTGTTCATGATGACAACAGCCTCTCCTTTATCAGTCTCTTTGATTATAATGTCAGGGTGGTTTCTGAGGCTGTGGATGGCATTGCGTTCTGCACGACTTAGGTTATGAGGCAAGCAATGTTGTTTTTCCACAATTTCTGCCTGTGCATGTCGGTGGAAGCATTCTATGAACAGAATTACAATTAACAGTACTCTTGGGATAGCATAATTCCCCCACCCAACACAATCTCTTTCCAGTTCCCACCATATCATTAGCTAAAACACTCCCCAGCATCCTCTTACTCCTTCACTCATTCCCTCCAAACAGTCTCAAAGGTTTATGCTCCTCTCCCACCTCCAAAGGAGAGAGGCCAGACAGAAACCCAACTCATATTGAAATTGGATGTGCCTCTGTTACTTCCTCTCCTTTTCCAGGAACTGTTCTAGGGAAGCTAATGTCAGTGGGCCCATCTGAAGTATCAACTCACTTTCCAAAGAAGCATACATAAAAATCACACCAATAACATGGAGACCTATCCACAATGACGCTGTCATTTTATGTGTATAGTTGGTATTATGTTTTCCATTGTGCATTACTCTGCCTTTATCAACATTGAATTTCATCTGCCATTTTGTTGCCCAGTCACCCAGTTTTATGAGATCCCTTTGTAACTCTTCACAGTCTGCTTTGGACTTAACTATCTTGAATAATTTTGTATCATCTGCAGATTTTGCCTCTTCACTATTCACTCTGTTTCCAGATCATTTATGAGGCTGTTGAACAGTACTGGTTCTAGTATAGACCCCTGGGGGACACCACTATATTTAATATTTAATTACAATGACAACTCCACACATTTTTAGTAGATTGATGCATGGCCTGATACAAGAAGCAAGTCAACGATTGGCTCCCTTTGGGAGATTTGGCATTCACTGACAACAGACCACAATTTGCCTTGGAAGAATTCAAGGAATTTGCACTCATATGGGAGTTTGACCAACATACTTCCTTCCAGCATACCCAGAATAATGGTAAGGTGAAATCAGCTGTGAAAACAGCTAAGAGACTCTTACAAGGCTATTTCTTCTGATTCAGAGCCCTTTTTAGCATTTTTTGACATACAGGAATACCCCATCACAAGGATGGTGAAACAGTCCAGTGCAGACACTGATGGGACACAGGACAAAAACCATGCAACCAAAAGGATGGAGACACCACTGAGAGGAGGTTGCCAACAAGCAGAGGAAGCAGGCACTACAGTATGACACATCCACCAAGGACCTGCCAGCACTGGAGACAGGCACTGCTGTGAGGATCTAGCCTTTAGAGAGACACCAGAGGTGAAGTGGGCTAAAGGAGCAGTGGAGGGTACAGTGACACTCAGGTTATAGGCAGGGACTATGCAAGAGGGACAAGTGATCTGAAGGAACAGCAATACTCCTGAGCCAGTAGACACAACACCCAGAGAGAGTTTACAGAGATCATCACAGAATGAAGATACAGAGAACCATCTGGAGGGCAACTCCCCAGGGATGGCGCATACTCTGCAGAGAGATAGGTCACTCCTGAGATAGGTCACCTATTGAGGAACACAAAGGATCTCTAAGGTGATGTAACCAGTTGACTCTGTGGTAAAGACAAGACACAAACTGAGTTATGTACTAGCAACCTCTGGCTGAAGAGACATGGGGTAGTGGTCTGGGCATCAATTATTTGATTTAAATGTTCATATTAAAATGTTTGCAAACTAGGGAAAGTGTATCATCATCAGAGGAACTAGAGTCAGAGGGCCCATGTTCCCTGGAAGGACTTTTATTGGAAGGACACCAGGGGAACAGGTGGAGTAGGCTGGAAGCAACTCAAGCATATGAACAGAGCAGACCACGGGTTTTAATTAAGTTTCATTTGTTCAATTGAACCTGCATTCAACTTCATGCTTTGCTAAAGAAACAGATTGGACTCAGGTGGGGAAGACAAAGGTTTACACATCCAGCTAAATGATGGGGTGAAGGTTTGCTTATGTGCCATGTTCAGTCTTTGGTTAAATAAATTAGACACCTGATGGGGCACCATTCACTGGATCAAAGCCTCATTGAGCTCATTGAAAGGCCCAGTAGGGGAAACAAAGGCAGGGTCATACCCACAGTTCTGCACTGAGCCAAAAGGGAGCATGGGAGCAGACACAACAGCCTTCATACAAGGGAACATTCTAGAGGTAAATGCCTGCCATAACACCACTTTTTATCCATAATGTTTATTATTTGGATTTCTCTTAGCTTGGGCAATAAACCTGGAATGTTCAGTTTCACTTTAGTTGCTAGTCAGTGTCATAATTTGTTTCTGTACACTCTTAGAATACTGTTGTTTATCTCAAAATACTGCAGTTCAGTGGTTATATTGATAAAGTAATTGTTAACTGAAACTCTCAAATATCACAAACACATTTCAGTTTAGATTTTGTTACCTCCCCCTGTGCTTTTAAAAAACAAGATTCAAATTCAGAACCTAGACTAAACTGACTATGGTCATTTACCCATATTATCTTTACCTTTTATATGCTCTGTTCCAGGCTGAAATTGTTGATTTATTTGTTTCCTACAGTTTTTAATCTGGCCTATTACATCAGTGATGTTTTTCAGAAGTCTCATTAACAAAGAAAGCATTTTCTGTTTGATTTTAGATAGCAAAGACAGACACGGTTCAGGATTTCATACAGAAAAAGTTTTTGCAGGTGGGAGAGAATCCTTTATCATTAAGCCGGGGTAAGGTTCCATTGAGGAATTTTAACAAATTATTTGGTTTCATTAAAAATATATCAGAGATAATGTTACTCTGTAAAGCTTTCAATAAACAGAGATTCAGAAGAAGATATGATTCTGACAAATTCTTGTGAAATGCATTTCTATCTTAGGTCATAATTGTACAGCCAATGCCATAAAGTAGTAACATTTTCCCAGCCAAAGTCCCTGTTTGCATTTCAGATATGATACTATATTTAGTATTCAAATGAACAGCATCCCAATTCTAAAACTAGTATATTTTTCTTTCATTTTGGAATAAGACATTTCATTACATCACGTTATTGCATAACATGGCACAATGAAACAAGTTTCAGGATGAACAGCTGTCCATACAAGGACTGGCATTTTTTCTGTCAATGTATTTGCAGTTATCCAAGAGAACTTCAGATCTTACAACAATTCTGATGAAAGCTAAACAAGTAATATGTATTGGTTAGTAGAGCAGTAAGTCCCAAACATCCTAAATGATTGAAGACATAGAATTTAGAGCAGAGCTACAATGAAACTAAAAGCCTGGCTCGCACAGAGCTTAGATGTGTTTTAGAAGTATTTGGAGATCAAAAATCATTAAAGTTGCTGAGAAGTTAAATGTAATGGATATGAAGGGTCAGATATTGAGTTCACTTACACTTGTTTATATGAGTGTAACTAACTATATTGTTTTCGGTGGAGATACTCTAGACTTAGAATCATAGAATATTAGGGTTGGAAGGGAACTCAGGAGGTCATCTAGTCCAACCCACTGCTCAAAGCAGGTCCAATCCCCAACTAAATCAACCCAGCCAGGGCTTTGTTAAGCCTGACCTTAAAAACCTCCAAGGAAGGAGTTTCCACCACCTCCCTAGGTAACCCCTTCCAGTGCTTCACCACCCTCCTAGTGAAAAAGTTTTTCCTAATATCCAACCTAAACTTCTCCACTGCAACTTGACACCATTGCTCCTTGTTCTGTCATCTGGTATCCTGACAACAGTCTAGATCCATCCTCTTTGGACCCCCCTTTCAGGTAGTTGAAAGCAACTATCAAATCCCCCCTCATTTTCCTCTTCTGCAGACTAAACAATCCCAGTTCCCTCTGCCTCTCCTCATAAGTCATGTGCTCCAGGCCTCTAGTCATTTTTGTTGCCTTCCGCTGGACTCTTTCCAATTTTTCCGCATCCTTCTTCTAGTGTGGGGCCCAAAACTGGACACAGTACTCCAAATGAGGCCTCACCAATGCCAAATAGAGGAGAATGATCACGTCCCTCGATCTGCTGGCAGTGCTCCTACTTATAGAGCCCAAAATGCCATTAGCCTTCTTGGCAACAAGGGCACATTGTTGACTCATATCCATCTTCTTGTCCACTGTAACCCCTAGGTCCTTTTCTGCAAAACGACTGCCTTGCCACTTGATTCCTAGTCTGTAGTAGTGCATGGAATTCTTCCATCCTAAGTGCAGGACTCTGCACCTGTCCTTGGTTAACGTCATCAGATTTCTTTTGGCCCAATCCTCTAATTTGTCTAGGTCCCTCTGTATCCTATCTCTACCCTCCTGCGTATCTACCACTCCTCCCAGTTTAGTGTCATCTGCAAACTTGCAGAGGGTGCAATCCATGCCATCCTCCAGATTATTAATGAAGATATTGAACAAAACTGGCCCCAGGACCAACTCTTGGGACACTCCGCTTGAAACCAGCTGCCAACTAGACATGGAGCCATTGATAACTACCTGTTGAGCCCAATGATCTAGCCAGCTATCTATCCACCTTATATCAGAGTAACTGAGATCACAACCCTACATGAAAAACAATTTGACTTAAGTACCAGAAACGTATTTTTTCATACATTTATTGATGACTTTGCAAACATAAGAAATATTTCCTAAATAGTAAAAAGGAGGGTTACTTACATAACCCACATACATTTGAATCGATAATGATTTTTATTTACCAGTAACTTGCCCTGGAGCTGGGGTGAGATTCTTTGCTGTGCCTCTATAGGGTACAGCACAGAACTCACAGCACACAGTAAGGCATCTTTGTGCCTTACTGTTCCTGGGCTGCTCCAGGGGTGGCAGAGGTCCTTAAGTTATAGAATTCTCCCCAGGCTACCTCATGGGCTGCATTGCTAACTGCTGTGACACCAGCCCTGTCATGCCCCCAACACCAGGGCTTTCAAGGGAGTTGTTGGAGGACAGCCTTATACCTGTCTTTTCAGAGCTTACTCTGGGGAATTCTCCCCTGGTCAGAAAGGGAACTATTAGGACCTCTTTAAGGCACTCCAGCCCTTTTAGCCAATGTACAGGGACAAAAGCAGGAGTGAGAGGTTCTTATTTTCTAGACTATGAGTTTTTTGGGCCCAGATCCACAAAGGCACTTAGGAGTGGTGACTCTCAGTATCATAGCACCTAACTTTTAGGCATCTAGAAAAGCACTTGAACAAGGCTACGTCTACACTACCCGCCGTATCGGTGGGTTACAATCGGTTGCTCGGGGATCGATATATCGCGTCTCATCTAGACACGATATATCGATCCCCGAGCGCGCTTATATCGATTCCGGAACTCCACCAACCCCAACGGAGTTCCGGAATCGACAGGGGGAGCCGCGGACATCAATCCCGCGCGGTGAGGACGGGTGAGTAATCCGATCTTAGATATTCGACTTCAGCTACGTTATTCATGTAGCTGAAGTTTCGTATCTAAGATCGATTTTTCCCCGTAGTGTAGACCAGCCCCAAGACTGCAATCCACAATGCCTGAGCTAGGCACCTAGGCTTCTTATACGATGAATGGAGAGAGACAAGTGCCTGAGAATGGGATCCACAAAAGCCAGCACACTGAATAGGGGGGAGGGGATCACCAAAGCTAGCCAGTGGGATGTATCCTAAGCCCTGACCCTCTCACAGAGATGGGTGCCTAAGTCTGGGCTGCAGGGAGGCACCTGTCTCTATTAGCAATCCACAGCTAGGAACCTGTCTCCTGCAATCAGGTGGCATAGGTGCCTGTGACAGGATGCACTCACCCACACTGGATAGGGAAAGAGAAGTTAACTCCTCACTGTGGGCTGAGAAAGCCATGCCCCCACATTCCTACTGGGCATGCTTGAGATGTAGCACCAGTATATGAGGGAGCAGCCCAGCTCAGTTGGGGCTGACTGCTGGAGAGGAAGGATGTCTGTTGCAGGTGTCTGCTTCAGAGCTGTGGCGGTTGCTGAAAGTGGAAGCTGGAGACATGGAGAAACTGGCAGACACCCTGATGCCTGTAGACACTCCAGGAACTTTGAAGCCATCAGGACCAGCCTAGGCAGAGGAACCTGGGAACCCTGCAGTCACTCAGAACATGAACACAGAAGTCATGGTAGGAAGCAGTCATGGGGAGGGACTAGCCATAATCCCCAGCATAGTCCATGTTTTGTGATCTGATCCCCACTGACTTGGTGGTGACCTCACTTGCTGCTGCCAGGGCCCTGGGCTGGGACCTGGTGGAGTAGGGTGGGCCTGGGTCTCCCTACCCAGCCACCACCCCCTCTGTAGGTTGTGGCCCTCACCTTTTCAGGCCATTAGGCTCACTACCCTATGAGTCATGGTATTGCTATTGACTCTGGCTACTAGGCATCACTGCCCTGTGGATCAGGGTATTACTGTGGACTCTGACTCCTAGGTCACATATTCCTACAGCAAAGAACCATTTGTTGGACTTAAACCCTTAGGCATCACTGCCTAGTGGCAGAAGGCGGCTTGAGGGATGGGATGCAGTCACACTGCACTGGAGGGGGATGCCCCACCCTGTCACAGCACGTACATCATTTCTTGTGAGAATGAGCTAGGGACCTGCTTCACTCTACACAAAAAAGGTAGAAGGAGGACCTGGTGCCAAGTTATAACTTTGAGCCCAATAGTTAGTGCACTCAGCTAGGATGTAGGAGACTCATGTTCAGTTCCTCTCTCTGAGGGGGAAGAAGGGGAAAGGATTTGAACAGGGATCTCTAACACCTCATAGGCAAGTTCTCTAACCACTGAGCTATGGAATATGCTGGGCCAGACTGAGTGTGAATTACTCTACAACCCAGTGCTTAGGGCACCCAGAAGGGAGGTGGGAGACCCAACAGCCAGTCCTTCTGCTCCAATGACTCTTATTTATCCAAATTGTAACTGATCAACAGGAGAGATTGAGGAAGCCTCACATCAGCCTATTCTGCAGCTCAGTGGTTAGAGAACTCTCCAGAGAGGTTCAGCTCCTTTCTCCACCACAGACAGGGGAAAGTTGAGCCTGGTCTTCCCACAAGAGTACTATAATCCCTAGGCTAGAAGTTATCAGGTCACTATCTCCTCCTCTGGCCAGATTTTGAATGGGACCTGATGTGAACTCATCTACTAGATTGGGCCCAATGCTCAGGTTGGGCTGAGGAATGTTTATCTTCCCCTGGTTTGTGGCTCAAACTGGGGCTTTGGTGGGAAATAGGCATTCAGACACCTAGAGTGAGGCAGCAGTGTATGCTCAGAGGCAGAAACATAGGTGCCTAGGGAAATTTTACTCTGAAAATTTAGGTGCCAGGGGAGTTTAGGCACAGGATAAAGCAGCAGCTGAGCAGGAGTTATATGGATTGCAATGCAGCATAAATTGAGATGTAGACATCTAAATCTGGGGTTTAGGCAGTTAAGTACCTTTGTGGATCTAGGCCTTAGATCTACATATCCCCTTGGCTAAGGGAGTTTCTTAAATTACTGAACAGCTACACCAGTTAATTTAGGAGTGGAATTGATAGGCTCATTAACATGTAATCCTCTTTGATTATGGGGAGGATGATTTCAATATTGGATAATTCTTAGAGGTTTGCTTTAGAGAGTGTAGGAGGCCCTTGTAAAAGCAATAGGGTAATTCTCTCTTGGGCAATAATGGGGGAGTACTGATGTACAGAGGGGAGGAGAGAAACAGAAATTGCAGTAGATAAGGCAAGAACAAGGTTTGAGCAGTAAGAATGAAGAGAAAAGGATAGATGTGCTGCTGCAGCCATACAGGAACAACTCGTATTGTGGAGAACCTCCTTGCCAGTGCATTGCAGGGCCAGGATTATATAATGTAGGAAATTATTGAAGTAAGGAGTGTTCTCATTGTAATTTTCTCCACAGCACTTTTGTTGTATTTTGACTGAAGCAAATGAGTCATTTAGTATAAAATGTGATTATTTATTCAAGGCAGCTCAAATTAAGTAGTGCTCAGTATCTTATTTATCATCTTCCTTTCCCGAGATATATTCCTCGAGCTCTCTGCAGAATTCTCAGCTGTGTAGTATTTATTTCCTCCTGCCCTGTTCATTCAGCATTGGAGACAACAGCCTTCATTTTTGTGGTGTCTGCCTGGAGTGATCGAGTGTGATCCTTTTTGGTGGCCTCCCAACATTCACCTTTATTACATCTTGTGTAACACATAGGACTGGCTCTAGCTTTTCTGTCGCCCCAGGCAAAAAAAAAAGGGGCAGCTGCAGGGAGCTCGAAGGGCAGCACCTGCCCACTACCTCCACCCGTGGGCAGCCAGGCGCTGTAGCCCGCTCACAGCCGGGTGAGAGGGGCTCCCCCTCCGGCCTTGGGGTGCCTCTCCCAGCAGGGCAGGCTCCGAGAGGGCAGACACAAGCAGCACTGGCTGGGGTCTGCGACCTCCGGGCGGGGCCGGCATTGCAGCAGGGCTCGGCACAGTCCAAACAGCGGGCGCTGGGATCGGCGGGGCCCACCTCTCCACTGCCCACTGGGCCGCCACAGAACCCTCCCTCCTTCCAGTGCCCAGAGGTTGCAGAAGGTGGTGGCTCAGCCACTCCTTTAAAGGTGGCTTGGCCAGGCTGGGCTCAAAATGGCATGGGAGGCAGAGACCAGTGCAGGCAGCAGGGAGTGGCGTGTCCCGGGGAGCCTGGCTGCACAATGAGCAGCGGGGATCGCTAGTTCCTGCCCCGCCCCCTGGGACAGGGTCCGTGTCCCTGCAGGGCTGGGCTAGCCGCCCCAAGATTGGCTGGAATGCCTCCCCTTTCAATGTGCCACCCCAAGCACATGCACTTTTCTCCCTTCTCTACACACTCCCTATCCGTGGCCCCACGAAGTCCCGGGACCTCCTGGTCAACCTCCTCCTCGCCCTGGCTAAAAAAAGCCATCTACACAACCAGGGAGCGGAGGTTGGCCGATGGAGACTCCGGTGACTGTGGGGCTTGTTTCCGGTCCATGGTCCGTTCACGTATCCGGGCAGAGTTCCTCTGGGCGGCGTCCACTGGTTCCCTTGATGCCTTCGAGGAGCAGTGGGCTCTGTCCGGGGTTCTCTGCTCGGTGTCCCCGTCTGGCTCCCTTCTTATGACCCTCTGACCTCACTCCCGTCCCTGTTCTTTTATTAGTTGTCCCCCGTAATCAGTGGGCTTCTGTGGTCCTGTGGGTCCTCCCCTTAGGCTGGGGGAGGATCCTTTAGCAGTGGGCGGGCTTCGCCCGCTCACTTCCCGGAAACCCAATAGATACTTTGTCGTCTGGTGCCTGGAGCCGGCCCTGGTAACAAAATAAGAGCTGCCACTTCCAGGAAAGGCAGAACTTTTTCTTTGGCAGCACAACTGTGAGAAGAAGATCACAAAAAAGAGGATAAGAAGGAAAACAACCCACCTGACTGAGTGCCCTTTCTCACAAAGATCTCTGGAACAGTGAAACAAACATACATTCACAGAATCACTACCTGCTTTGGTTTGAAATCGATATTGCCCTCTTTGGTAGCCTGGAATTAGCCCTTTAGCTCTAAAAACAATGGTAACTAAACAATAAAAAAGTCTAAGTTTCTAATACCTTTAAACTGCATTTCTAGTCTGATAAATGACTGTAAAAATGATGTTGTGGATGTCTGCTTATTGCATGTCCATGGGACCAACACAGCTACAATTGTGTTTTAAGAGTACTTTGTTTACAAGTAAAAATATTTTTTCCAAAAGAAAAATAAATTGGCAAATTCATCCTAGGCCCTGAGAATTCTCTTACACATCTCCACCAGTAATAGAAGTTCTGCGAGCCAGATTTGATCCTCACACTTGCATGGTCCCGGTCTCTTGAAATTATTTTTGTGACACCTGTCTAAACCCATTGCCTTTAAATGGAATTACACAGCTGTGACAGATTCATCTGTTGAGAAATTTTTATTTGTACATAGGTTCTCTAAGTTGCTAATGGACTGAGACTTCTGATACATTTTCATTTCTTTTTTCCTGTATTTTTTTTTTATGCCTACTGTATGTGAGTCCCAGTTAGATACTCTGCAGGTTAAGTGATCTTAGGCTGTATCATGATCCTTCAAATGTCTATGCTCCAATTCAGTGGCAATATCCTGTGCTTACTGAGCATGGTTTCTGAAAACACAAAACAAGCTTGATCAGCAGATGCTTCTCCTAAACTTTACTTCTCCATTACCAAGCTGCAGAATCTCCTTAGAAATTTCTTTAAAAATAAAGTGCTGCAGTTTTGTAGGGGCTGAAGCTATCTGAATCAGAAAAGGAATAATGCTGAATACCAGTGTCTGCGTGACAGCTCACAATCACAACTCAGGAAATTGTACTCTACACGTTTCAAGGAACTGTAGGAATAAGTATTCTTCATCTTTTTGCCTGCCGAGTCTAAGGACTTTTGAGTGTAATCACTATAGTTTCAATGCCAAAGAAATCTTGGTGTATAAAGGGACCAGTGTAGTGGTGAATTGCACCACATAAAGCTTGTGTACTCCCTCTGTGTACCACAAATCTCTAGGAGGCATTTGCCTCCCTAATACAGACTTTGCACCATCTCGTACTCTGGGATGTGCCTAAACTATACAATCAATGCTACCGGGTGGTTTTCTCACACTGGTGAGCACTTACTCATGTGAGTAGTCAATGTCAGACTGTCAATGTCTTGTTGCTCTGTGCTTTATTTTTTAATTCTTTTGCTACCTTAAGATCCCCTCCCGCCTGCACAAAATATTTTTACATTAATAAATTACTTGAGGTTTTGCCTGAAAAAGTAGTGAAACATCTGTGCCTACAGCTCCTTTAATTAATTCAATTTCCTTCCTTGTGGTTTGGATCATTGAGTTTGTCTCAGGAGGGAATACCTTCAGAATATAAATCTGTTGCAACTGTAACCTTTAATGAGATACGTTCACAATCCCTGGAATGTTACTGTTATGGGACCTCCATTCACACTTTTCAGGCGTACTTCTGCCACTGAAATCCAGCAGCACCTATTGCATATTGAATAAAGGAGCCATTCTATGTGCCATGTTGCTGTAAGGACATAAGTGTAAGTGCCCAGCATACCATTACAGGAGTACTTAAGTATAAATATGATGTGGAAATAGTACTTATGTATTCATAAGTAGAAGTACGTGTACTTTCAACTCCTGTATTCCCAGCAATTACCTGGTCAGTATTCAAACAACTTCCTAAATAATATAAGCACATTATATTGCACAGTGGAAGAAAAAAGAGAAGAGTAACAGAAGAAATGTTATTCATAATTCAAAATATTCCTTCAAATACAAATGGGAACAGGTTGTGTGAGGAAGTTTATACAACATTTTCTAACCAAATCTATTGACTATAAGAACAACATGTCCTATGGCAAGTTGAATGAATGCCTAAAGCCCTTAAGCAGCTTTCTAGTTGAACTACATTCTTTCTACAACCAGTTACTCCTCATGAGTACCGTGATTTTGTTTTTTCTCTTCCTATTCATTTTGCTGATGGTTTTTCCAAAAATGGAATTCAATTTTTTTGGTACTCCAGCTGTCTTGTTTACTAATAAGGGCAGATAATCTTTCAAACCTTCATTCAAATTATAACAAACTATTTTAGGTGTTTACTGTATTAAAAATGAAAATGTTTATTATTGGGCGATTGTGTTAATCCTGAGGGCATTCCATGCCAAAATATTAAAAATTCTGTGTCAAAAATTTAAAAATTCTGTGCATAATATTTTAAAATTGACAAATAAAATTCGCAGAAATGTGGAGGCTCCAGCATGGCATTGAGGAGCACAGATCACTGGCTTCACAGAGGTGGGAGATCACTGTGCAGCTCCCCCCAGGACACAGACTCAGCGGTGAGGCTGCACCCAACCCTGACATAGTAAAAGGACCAGGCCTGCCCCAGAAACACTCCTGTTTCCTGTCCTTCTGTGCCAGATGTGGGCAGGCAGGCTCAGCCTGGCAGGATCCAAGTGGGAGGGGCTGACTGCGGGGGGGAGCAGGTGTGGGTTGAGAGGGTTCTGTGGGGGGCAATCTAGGTGCAGGCAGCTCAGTGAGGGATCTGGGTACAGGGGGGATCTGTATGCACAGGGGTTTGTTGGGGGGTTCTGGGTAATGGGACCCTGCAGGGGGTCCAAGTGAACCTAGTTGGAGCTCAGTGGTGGCGGGGGTCTAGGTGGGGTACGGTGAGGCTTGGTGGGAGTGTCTGAATATGAGGGGGTCTGGATGCATCGGGGAGCAGCTCCCTGAACAGTGATCCCTCAGCCTGCAGCTGAGGAGTGATGGGGGCAGGAAGCAGGGGAGTGGGGAGAATTTTCAGAGCTTCATTCAGCCTGGGGAGAAATCTGGGGGTGGATCTGACCTGGCCCCAGATGCCATGCAAGGGAATAATAAGTCCTGGCCCCTGTCCTGGGACTCATAGCTGAGGCTAGCGCAGGGTAGAAGCTACCGGCTGGGTCTTCCTCAGTCCCCGCCGCACTGCCCCACAGTGATTTATCACTCTGCTGACTGCCCTGGGCACCCAAAACATGCTGCTGGGGAGGGTCACATGGCTGCTTTTGTGGCTTCCCTTTGCTTCCCTCTCAGTCACTTTTCTTCTGAGAAGAAAAGAAATCTGCAGGAGATATGAATTCTGTGCATGTGCAGTGGCACAGAATTCTCTCAGGAGTAATTGTGAGTAACATCTCTACAAGGGAGATATGACTAATGTAAACCTGGGAAGTAGGGTGACCAGATAGCAAATAAGAAAAATTGGGACTGAGTGTGCAGGGTAATAGGTGCCTATATAAGAAAACAGTCTTGAATATCAGGACTGTCCCTATAAAACTGGTACTTCTGGTCACCCTACTGGGAAGTGTTAGGAGCTTCAAAGGACTATTTGAAACAATATGCCAGAAAAGAATGAACTTTTCAAGTTAAATGTGTTTCCAAGGAATCCCTAGAGGCAGGTGTATACAAATATATCCCCTCCAGTTACGCAAGAACTCAGTCTTTTGAGGCTTCAACTTCAGGAGAGGATTTTGCTGATCACCTGTTTCATGAGGATAACATCAAAGCCCCAAACTATATAAAGAAAAGATTCACAGATTCATGAGGGTTCTTGTTCTGAGCTTAGGCTATTATGGACTTGTAACCACAGAAAAACCCTGTGTGGGGTTTGAAAGACTGATCACCTGCAAAAGCCCTTTATGCAATTGAGGTGACCTCTGGTGAGCTTATTAGCATGCCTGTAGGTTCTTTTAGTGTTTTACTAAGTTTTCTCTGTAATGCTTTCACCTTAAGAATAAATGTGCTTGCTTAGGAAGAGCTATAGGACACCTTATTACTGTGGGCTATTGTGCTGTTTATGACCTCTGAGGAGACAAGCAAAGAAGGCCTGCTTAAGCAGTCTGACTTGCAGGGGAATTCTCAGTGTAGCCAGGGAACTTCACCGCCTGGAAAAAAAACATGTTCAGGAGAGGGAGAAATGTGGGTCTCTACCCAAGAAAGGTGATGTTGGGACTTTAAAAGTGGGTTTCCTCACTGGACCCCAGGGGAAGATATAGCTGCAACTTGATACCAGTCAGCTCCGTGTTCTTGCAGAACCAGGGCGCATTATCCTGCCTGTTTGACTCATGAAAGATACCTTCTCCCCTGCCTCTGCTTACACCAAAACCTATCAGAGAAAAGACTTGCAGAGAGCAATGGAGGGTGGTGGGAGACACACCTAGACCCCTCGTGACAAGGATGACAAGATTAAGACATCTCCATTAGCATACAAAATGGAGAGCAGAGACAACTCCCCTAGACTCATATGCATGAGAGATGGGACAGGGAGACATCTCCATTTGTATACAGAATGGAGAGCAGAGAATCACACTGAACTCTGGGACCAGAAAAAGCAGGGAAGCACCTCAGCATGGGAATCTCTGCTCCTGATGCTAATGAACCTATGCCTGCACACACCCAGCTCAGCAATTATCAGACCAAATTCTAGTAATGAATCCTTGATTGATATCCAAAATACTGAAACCAGCCTAGTTGTATTGTGAACTCCCTGGAAGAAAACACCACCCATAGCCAAGAGTGTATTTTCTCTACAAAAATCCCTACTCACCCTCTAGTCAGGGTTCTGATGCTAAGATCCAAACTCTGCATCAGTTCCATTGGGACTCCTTCTTCTCCTGACTGATCATACTGGGGACTCTGCCTGTCTCCTGCTCTCAGGACCCTGAGCTATCACCATCAGCTGGGAACCCCAAACAGTTCAAACCTCATGGAGTAGGTGAGAGCCCCCCCCTTTTCTCTCTCTGTTTTCCTTTCTACCTTGGGTATTAATTTTTAATAATGTATGTTATGTTGGTTAAGCCCTCCTTGTGTAGCTATCACTATTATTCAATAAATAACTTTTATGGTTAAGTTGATTGCTTCTCTCTCTTTTGAGTAAAGTTCAGCTTTTGTGTTTTTAGCTTCCCTCCCCCATTTACTCTACAGCAACACTTCTTTTACCTAAGCTAGAAATCCCTGCAGCACCCAAAATACTGTGGGATTTGCTCATCAAGCAGGTTACTGCCAGTACAATTGTGATGTTAGAGTGGGGATAGGGACATGCTGAATCTGGGATGCATAAACGTAACAGCTTGAAAGTGCTGCTTGACCCAGTCCATGGAGCCCAGGCACATATAAGGAGAGGCAGCTTGAAAGTTCAGCTTCATCCAGCCCAGTGAGTCCAGAGACATAATGGGTCAGCTTGACAGTGCTGATTGACTTGATCTGCTCAGACTTGCTCTGTTAATGTACGTGTGGGTGGGTGTGTGCTCATCTGGTTTTGGGGCTGGAGAAACCCAGTCCTAGGTCCTGCAGGATAGCTCCACTGGGAGTGGACTTGCAGAAGGAAGAAGTAGAGTTCCATATGAAAACATGAGCGACACAAGCAGTACATTGATAGTCTTACAGAATCCCCTCCCCCAGAAAAGTAACCCGAATAAATGAGCATACCCCAAAGTAATGGGCAAATCTGGTAACAAATTGCCCTGAACTGTGACACTCATGATTAGAGGTTAATTTCTCTAGTAGATTCATTCACAGAAATGTCTAACTCCCACTTGTGACACACTCATTCTATTCTGGAGAAGTCTATATTCTTGCTGTCTGTCTTTCTCTTTCACCAATTTAAAATTAGTTTGTTTCACAAAGTTTGCACACTCATGTTGATACCAATGGACACCTTTTCTTTTTCCAGAAATTACCTTTTAATTAAACGTGGGCCAGATCTGCAACATTTGGGCCTGAATTTCCCTAAAGTCTGAATAGATTTGAATCTAGTGTATTAAGCCCCACTGGTGTGGGTGCACACTTGGATTTCAGTGGGTCTCTGTGTGTATGTGCACACTTGTGAGTAGTACAGGAGCTGGGTCCAGATTTGGAAGCATCTTATTAAATATAGGCCACAGGCATGAAATTGCAATCCAGACCATAACATCACTGCCATTTGTATGAGTTTGGCCCAATCACCACTTCACTCCCAACAAAGTACCTCAGGATCACAGTACCTCAGTATACCTGAGTTAATGGATGACTCCAAATGATACAATTTTTACAAAAATTACAAGACTGATTTGTTTTAAAAGACTCAAATACTGTGGTTGTAAAGATATTGTTTGACTAAATCACTCAATTTAAATTTGACAATGAACTTCTTAACCCTTTAGGGAATACATCTCATGACTATAGTTTCCTGTACTGTGGTGGGTGGCAGAATATGCAGACGGATTTGATCTTGTACTGACCTCCGTATGGCCAGGTCACTGAAGGCAATAGGGGTCTACATGTTTATAAGGCTCCATGGATGCATGTGGAGCTCATTGTAGGATCTGAAGTGATGCCTGGATCATCAGTGACAGCAACTTTTGGAGAGATCAGGAGTTTGAAATTTCATTTATTAAACACTGGCAGGAGGACAACTAGGAACTAGCATTCTTGCACCTGAATTTTCCATCTCTTTGGCAGATCCAGCTGTAATTAAATCCTAAAATATTTACATTAATTTTCCCCAAGTCTGCTCTCTGATTCAAATGTTTTCATAGTGCCTTTTTCAATGGCTGCTGAACAGTGACTGAGGAGACATCAGCTATGTACATTAGAGACGTGTGATTCCCACTTCTGATATTTCCACAGGAGACAGATTTGAAATTGGTTGCCCCCTTCTGACTTCCTACTTATGTTTCTGCTGGGTATCCAGTCCTCAGGCTAGACTCTGAGGAGTCTTACAAAGTCTGCATCAAAGCTCGTTGTAAATAGAATGTTTGTGTGAGGTTGCAAGGCTGCTGCACAATAGAAATTTAATTTGTTTGTCTGATTATCAGGTGTTAATACACAGTCATACTGCATGGGCTGGAAGTGTAAATCTGCCCTGCAAACAAGATATTTACAACAGGTCACACTGACAGTCATGTGGGTAGCCTCATTCATCTATTAATCTATTTTTCTTCTTTTGGTATGCAGAAGCAAAGTGGTTGCTTATACCACGCATAATAGCAGTAACCAGAAAAATTGAGTTATGCCCTACTTCTAAGTTATGCTAATCACAAATGCTTCAAAAGAGTTCTTAGCAATCTGATTCAGATGGAATGATCATTATTGAAAGCTTTTTTCTGTGTGTGTGTGTGTGTGGATGAAAATAATGTGCATTTAATTAATGATTTAGGTCTATCTTATTTTTAGAGAGAAAATCAGTTGTTAATTCTGTCTGTAAGAACAGGTACAGCTGGGGATAAGGAGAAGAATGGAGATGCATTGGTCATTTATTGTATGATGGTATTTGTGGATGTTATAAATGGAATCAAACAACCCAAACTCAAACTTTGCATACAAAATAGATTTAAAACAAATTCAGATGCTTATAATGAACATTTATATTTCCAGTTCCAGAATCAGAAAGATACCATGTTACCTCCTGTAAGCAAGTGGACTCACCCCTGTGGCACATCCTGCTGGTGGTTCATGGGAATTAGCTCTTCCAGCATCCTGGAGCACCCCCTGCAGGCTGGTGATCCACCTTACCGCTGGCCCCTGTGTCCCTCTCAGGACCCTGGTGCCCCTTTCTCTGGGTTGCTGCCCCCCTGGCAGTACCCCCACACTCTGGGTCTCCCCACTCAAGGGAACCCCCACCCACTATCCCCACTTTGCCTCAGTGTAAGACTACTGCCAGTCACCACCTAGCCCCACTCCCTGGGGCAGACTGAGTATACACCACTCATCACAGGCAAGATTGAGTTGGACCTGCTGCCTCTCTCTATAGCTGTGCTGCCCCTCTGCAGCCCCAGTACTGGTCTTAGACCCTCAGCTTGTCCAGCACTCCCCAACTCCTGTAGCCTTCCCCCAGCCCTTCTCCACTCCCAGTACCCTGCTCAGCTCCCTAGCAGCCAGACCCTTCTCTCTCTACAAGCAGAGAGAGAATCCTGAGCTTCTGGTTGCCCTGGCCTTCTTTTAAGGCCCGGTTAGTCTGTTTGGGGCATGGCCCCAGCTGCAGCCACGTTCCCCAGTCAGCCAGGGTTTTGCTCCCTTCCCCAGACTCAGCCCTCTGCAGGGCCTTTCCAGCCCCTTCAGAGCTGGAGCGACTGCTCACCCGCTACACCTCCAAATTTGGTTCTATGTAAATTACACATTGGTAAATTGTTGTAAACTGGTGTGAATGTAAAATGATGGTTCATAGATTCACACAGGCTGGCTAACCTAGTGAGGAGGGCTTTAAACTAGGTTCGACGGGGACAGGTAAGCAAAGCCCACAGGTAAGTGGGGAACGTGAAGACCTGGGAGATGGGTCGGAAACAAGAGGGATCGTGGCCTATAATGGCAGAGAGAAAGGAGGGTCAGGGCAAAACTGGGAGGCAAGATCAAACCAGTATCTTAGATGGTACATATAAGCTAAGGTGAAAGAGAGGATATATTGCAGTAGAAGGTATAAGATTAAGCAAATCCACAGCCCTGCTTCCCCTCCCCCCTCACCAACAGTCCTGTGTTTTCACCCTCTGAAGGGAAGTTATGTAGTTAGTTTTATATTCACACTAAAAAAGGCTCTGAATCATATACCGTAATTGTCCTCACCCTGACTTAAAAAACACAAAATTAACACCAAAACATAACAAAAGTACATAACTATAACCCATATCCAGGAAACCAGGCAACTCAAGAGCTCCAATCCCCCTCCTGCTCTAACAATACCCCAGTGTGATAATTGCCTGGGTAAAAAAATGAAGTTTGTAATATGCCATGAAAGTTATCAGATTTGGCATATCTTAGACAAAAGGAATAGGTCTGGCTGGAAAACAATTCTGTTTCATAAAATGTTTTCAGGTTTCAAAATTTGTTTTCATGCCACATTGGAATGAAACAGAGACCTTGAGTAAGGTTTAAAGCTGGGTCTCCCACATCCCAAGGGAGTGCTCTAACCACTGGGCTATTGGCTATTCTATAGTATTTAGATCTTTTTTCTCCTTCTCTCTCCTATCTCTCCCATTTTCACCAGAAATTCTACCCTGAACCTAAGAAACGTACCCAGTATAAATTTTGTTTGAAAAGTTTTGCTTTCAAGGATGTGGCATTTTCTAACAAAAAATGTTTTGTTAAAAAAAAATCCCAACCAATTCTAAGTAGGAACAAATTCCAGAGCCATGGGGTCCTCATGGAATGCCCAGCTAGCATGCCTTCTTGTTTATATCAGTAGGACTACAGCTCAAGTGTCTTTGCTGATCTCAACTGAGTGGTTGCTGTTATGGCCCTGCTTTCTGCAGGGCAGAAGTTGGCAGAAACCTAGGCTCAGTAAAGTAGGCACAGAACCCTCAGATAGAATGTCTGCTACAATGATGGTGCAATGTCAGAGCTTGGCTTCAAACGCCTGTCCACCTATAAGAGCCATTTCAGCAAACTCTTCTCCATTTGTAAAGGCCATTGTAGCCCAAAAGAAGAGGTGGGCTGTAAGGGACCTGTTACAAATGTAGGGGCACTCTTTAATACTGTATTTAGATGTTCCATTAGCTCTACCTTTGTACCATTTAGGAGGGGTGAATATTTCACCCTAGGGATGTGGCTAGGAAGCAGAGTCTACTCAGGAGAGGAAAAAGAAGGCCCTTTCTAATAGTCACCTAAAGGATTCCACTCAAGAGTCTCTAAGAAACACTGCTAAAACCAGTAGCCCTAATGGCTACCCAACCTCCTGGGAAGCCCTCATGCCAATCTGAGCAGAGGGGTCATGATTTATGTACACTGGGGGAAAAGCCTAAGAGGATAAAGGGGAGGACTGTCTGGCTGATATACAGGCACAGACTGCTTCAAGAGGTCAGAGAGGTGCTGACTGAAAGACCCAGAGATACACAGGAAGATCCTTGCTTTCTAAGAAAATGTGAGTTGGTTCAGTTCTATTCCTGTAATTTAAGGGGAAAGTCTACTTAACTTAGCTTGCAGTAAGAGTAAGATTAGATGAGACTAAATATACATGTAGACTGTTTTTAAAATCCTTTCTCCTCTGTTTTGTTCCAGTTGCTGACTAAAAATACATTGTTTTAAGAAGGCTGTTGGTCACTGTCACTGAATACCAAAGGACGAATCAAGCAGGTGCCTGAACTTGAATCAGACTTGCTGGAAGAGACAAGGTTGGGATACCCTAGGGTGTGTACCTGGGTCCTGGTCTAAGAGTGTGAGTATTGTGAAATTCCATCCCAAGACCAATAGGGGCAGGAGGCCTAACCCATCAGGGGGTACTCTTGGAGAAACCTGGATAGAGGAGAGGTACAACTAACCCAGAAACTGTGACAGGACCACTGTACTAAAAAATCTAGGTAGCATTTGCCAAGAGTGTGGGCAGCCAAGTAATGAGATGATTTAGGGTCTGCTGCAAAACTCTTTGTGTGTCCTCTGAGCAGTGTCTACTTTAAAACTCCTAGTGAGCTTTAAACGTGCCTTTGTCTGGGAGAATCCCTAAGGAGAACGAGCAGCTCCCTTGTCTCAGAGTGAATCTCCTCTGAAGCACAGTGGGATTTGCTGACATCGGGAGATGGAATTCACACCTGTCTATGCCAACGTCAGAGCATCTGGCCTACTTAAATCAGTTTATGTATGTTAACATACACAAAAGTGTGTCTTGCACAAAATCTTATGTCACTTCTGAATTTGTTCATTAGGTATTGATGCTAGCACTCACTATGTGCTATCTGCTTCCCAGATAGATTAGAAGGAATGGTTCCTCCTCCATGGAGCCACCTTAGGGAAAATTTGCATGGCAGCTATCAAATCTACATTAAATAAACACATTCCAAACCTTTTATAAAAATGACTCATGGAGCCAAATCAAACCCTGGTCTTATTATCAACCCAAATCTTATTATAGATGGATCTGTATGTACTGCCTGTAGTTAAGGTTGCCGCACACTTTACATTATAAATCCCTGTTTTCTGGTCCTTATAACTTTGCCAAACTTTAATTGGCTGAAATTTTCCATGACCTTAGCCTGATGTTTTCTGGACAGTTTCACTGAAAACAGTCCAGCCATTTCATGGAATGAGATTAAGTAAAAATATGTTGTTTTGTCCCTTTTTTAAAAAAAGCATCTTAAAACAAATTTGTTGAGAAGCTCTGGCACCTCTATGCTGTGGATCAGGGACTTACAAGTGTTGGTTACTTCGTTAGCTCAAGTGGCAGAGGTCTGTGGTGTGGATTTAAAGGTTCTATTCTTGGGCCTGGTCTACACTGGGGCTGGGGGGATTGACCTAAGATATGCAACTTCAGCTACAAGAATAGCATAGCTAAGTCGACGTATCTTAGTTCGACTTACCTCATGTCTTCACAGCATGGGGTCAATTGCCGCAGCTCCCCCGTCAACTTTACTTCCGCCTCTCGCTGAGCTGGAGTTCAGCAGCCGATGGGAGAGCAATTGGGGATTGATTTATCACATCTACACTACAGACAATAAATCGATCTCCGATAAATCGATCACTACCCGACGATCTAGTGGGTAGTGTAGACGTACCCTCGGTGATGACTCATGTGGGTGTTAATGTGCTGCCACATGATGGAATTTTTGTTTGTTTTCCAGTTTTTGTGTGTAACTTCCCAGTGTGTAAGGATTTATTTTTTATTTTATTGTATATAACCCTAAGTTAAAACCATTAAGGTTGGACAGTCAAGCACTCAAAAATCAGGAAAAGCCCCTGTTAAGACTGCCTGTGCAGCCTTAATTTGCAACTTTGTTTATATGCATTAAAATAGTCTTTAATTAAATAATCACATACTATTTTTTCCATAGAACCCCTGCCTCATTCAGTGCTCAGGATTAACTGTGCTCTAGGGGTGAATCAGAGCTGTGTGACAAAGGGTGTTGTCTGCAGGACCCCTGCCTCATTTCTTCCAGAAGTTGGAAGGTGTGTACTATTTGAAGTACTGGGGATGGGCAGGCATAGGCCTGCCCAAAACTAAAGGCCGTCTCCCTCAGTTAGGGAGGAACCACTGTATCCAGGGATCAAGTGATTACAGGAGACAACAAATGAAATGTAAGGGGACTGTTATCCCCTTACTAACATTCAGTGGGGGTGTTTTGGTTGCTAGCTCCCAGCACTAAAAGGGGAGGGATCGATGGCAAATCAGGACCCTGAGACTTACAGTCCCCAGGAACAATGGCGAGAGGCCAATGCTCCAGGTCAGCCTGATTGACAGGGCAGGCAGGCTAATCAAAGAGACAGAAGGCCAGGATGGGTCCCGTCCTCCGTGTGAGCTGAATTTGCCTGGGTCAGACAGAGTGGGGCCGAGCTAAGGTGAGAGCAGGGGCCCAAGCTAAGCTGCTGGGAGCAGAGCTGCAACCCAAAAAGCCAGAGCACATCCCAGAGAGAGCAGACCTGCCCTGGGATCAGAGCTGCAGCAACCAGAGCCAGAGGGGCCAGACAAGCAGCCCAGGAAGCAGGTGAAAGCTGAGAGAGAGAAACAGAAGCAGCCTGCAGAGCAGACCTGCCCTGGGAGCGGAGGTGTAGCAACTGGAGCCAGAGAAGCCAGAGAAGCAGCCCAGGAAGCTGGAGGCAGAGCAGCAGCAGCAGCTGTGCTGAGGCAGTGTGGAGCTGGGGCTGGAGCAGTCCGGAGCTGGGTGCGGTGAGCAGCTTGGGAGAGCGAGGGGGACCCTGGGCAGTGGGCCCAGCACAGGGAGACGCCTCAGCCAAAAGGCTCTGCAGGCCAGACTTGGAGGGGGATCATGACAGAGCGAGGGTGACACTGGGGAGAAGGGTCCTGCCATCCAGAGCCTGAGAGAGTGTGGCCACCACCAGAGCAACTATCTGACCCGCAGCATCCCTGCAGCACAGCCAGGGCCTGAGAAGGAGGCCTGGGACCTACAAGGAACAGACTGTGAAGTGCCCTGATGTCCAGAGACACTGTTTGTGATGGTCCCTGCCACAGAGTTGGGTGATGTGTTTTCCTTTAACCTTTCCCATATTTCCTTATTCTTTTTTAAAATTAATTGTTAATTAAATAACTTGTATTTGCTTTAAATTGTATGATATGATCAGTGGGTCAGGGAGGTACGCAGTGCAAAGAGAGTACCCTGGAGTGGGGACACTCTAGCCCCTGTCCTGGGTCACCCCAGCAGGGTTGGGGATTGAGCCCCCCAGGAATCCTGGGCCCAGCCTTGTTGGGGTTACGAGGACTCTGCCAGACAGGAGAGTGGAAAGGGAGTCCTCAAAGGCAGGGAGGCCTCTGGGTAAAGGAAGTGGGAGCGAGGACTCAGATCCTTTCGCTAGCCCACTTCAACGGCGTAGTGCAGAAGCCAGGAAAGTTCACCACAATAGTGGGACCATTCCCCCGCTTACAGAAAAAACAGGAGTAGGGGTGAGGTCAGAAGTTAAGTATCTGGGATCCAGAGGGGAACACTGAACAGAGGACCTCTGAGAGTGCCGACTGCTCCTCAAAAGCATCCCAGAAGTCAGTGGACATCACTCAGAGGAACTCTGCCCAGAAGCGTGATTGGATAAGGGACTGGAAATAGGCTTCACAGTTACAGACCATCCCCCATCCAACTTCCTCCTTCTGGTGTGATGGATGGCCATCTTGGCTAGCTCCAGGAGGAGGAGGAGGTCCTGAAGCTCTGTGGGACCATAGATAGGGTGAGAGCAGATCAGGAGGCATAGGGAAAAGTGCAGCCAGAACCTCAGTAAGAGGTTTTGGGGGAGCTGGAAGAGAGGCTGCAAACTGACACACTTTATGCAGATGTGCAGAGGGTCTTCCTTTCACTGCATAATAGGTAGGTGTCATGGGAGATAGTTAGCCATTCCTGGTATACACCTGTGCTCACGATTCCATGAAGGAGCTGCCAACTAAGGTCCCTGTTGGGCCATGGGATCAGGGTGGAGTACAGACTCGCCTAGTGGGGGATTCCTTGCCCTCCTTGGGTGGCAACAGGTACTGCCACTTGGCACCAGGTTGGGACACAAGGGCAAGGAAGTGAATAATACATGAGCATATATAGATGATTCCTGGGTGTGGTTCAGAGGCAGACTGGCTGGATTTTGTGCAGCTGTCTCAGGTGGCATGTCAGGGGGGCCTGAAAATAAGGTCCAAGAATGAGAGGCAGGTGGGGAGCACCTTTCTGCAGGCCTTGCTTAAGCAATGTGAGAAACAGGAGGCAAAGCTTCTCTCACCTTCTGGAGTACATGATGGGGGAGGCATGGGGTGGATAATTCTATACACTGGCTGAGAGCCATGGTCTCAGACTCTGGTAGTACCAGCCAGGACCGAGCTCCAGCACACCAAGGGGGACTTCACCACCTGCACACATAGATGGGGGTTGTGCAGCAGGAGTTCATGAGGAGGTCCACCCCCTTGACAGCTGCTTTGGATGGTGTATAGTGAATGAGGCTGTGGACTACAGGTAGGAAGATGAGTGCCGCTTGGAGAACTGGATTCAAACCGTGCCGCTGGAGAATTGGATTCAAACCATGCCTCTGGCACAGAGTTTCTGTGTGATGCTGGCAAGTCACTTAAACCAAACTTTTCACAGGTGATCCCTATCTATGTGATCCTCATATTCTGGGTGCCAAATTTGAGACCCCAGAGTCTCGTCTGCAGAAATGCTCAGCACTCACAACCTCAGCTGATGTTAATAGGAGCTGTGCTTTCAACATAGTATTCGATAGCATCTTCTAAGTACTCTGAAAAATTAAACCAAAGGCATCTCAAGTTGGGCATTCAAAAATAGAGGATACTTTTGATCTTAATTTCTGTGCTTCTGTTCTCTAGCTGTAAAATGGGGATAATAATCCCACCACTCACATCACAAGATAACTGTGAAAATAATCATTACAGTGATGCCTGACCTAAAAAAGCCCAGGAGGACATTTATAATTCTGTCTTCAGAGCAAAGTTTGATTATGTGCAGTAAAGAAGGCTTGGGGTCACACATTGAACAAGGAAGAGAAAACAAAACATCGGAGAGCTGTTCATTAAGTGAGCACTGTCTCTTCAGTGCACTGAATGAGGCAAGTGGAAAAAATAGTATGACTGTAGCACAGGGCAGATTCACAAGGGGTTGGAATTAAGGTTGCACAGGCTGTTTTAACGCTGGCATTTCCTGACTTTTGAGTGCTGATATTGCTACCTAACAGCCCTTTTAACTTAGTTTTGGTATGTAATATAATCATTATATTACATTTTATTATTTAAGAAATAGTCTGGGGCCATATAATGAAGCACTGAAACATGAGGCATTTAAGTGCATCACTTTGCACCATACCATTTTTAATGCAGTTTTTGGAGTGGAATTGAGTAAGAAAAGCATTATTGCTCTTGCTTTCTTTCTTCATGCTCTGTTCATCTAACATACTCCTATTCCATTTTATATGCCATTGGGCACCTCATTCTCCCCTTCCTCTCTGCCCCATCCTTCCTCTCTGCCCCATCCTTCCAATCTGCCTGTTTTTACTGCTCCTCTAACATTTTTGTCCACTCCACCAACTACAGTGAGTAAGGGTGGCAGCATCTACTTCTATGCTGGAATGCCAGTGACTGTCTCTTTTGCTTCTGTTCTGCAGTGTGAAAGCAAGTGAGAGGCAACAGCCCCACAGAGAGATGTGAGAAAGCGGCAGAGGCAACACAATGTTATCTAATGCGCTCTTCTGTTCAGTGTGATAGGGAACTGCTGCTGTAGAGCCAGGGCAGATGTATTGGGCACAATTCTAATTGTAGAGGTTCTGTGTAAAATCAAAGAGCAGCAGCTCTCCCTGAGCAGGTGAGGGTATCCCCACTCACAAAATCTGTCTCTGTTTTTATGAGCACCTGGGCTTTTCACTATTTATCCAAATTTCATCTGAATTCCATTTCTTATAAAAAAAATTGCCCATAGATAATTGGAGCATGGATGCACTGAAGCATAAGATGAAATCTCATCTTTGGCAGTTAGTTGGAGACTTTCAATCGTTCACCTTAGTAAAGTGTCCTGGAAGATTAGAACAGCTACTGTCTCTAATTCATGCCTACCAAGCCTGTTAGCAGCAGGCGATGTTTTAACAAGTCTTCCCATTAGAATGCATCTTGTTGGCTTCCTCATTAGAGAAAGAATATGATTTTCTTCATTAACTAGGAAAGTTCTATTTGGGGTGCAAATATCCAAGAACTAGATGAACATCCAAGTCCAATTAGAATTGGTCAGATTATTTATTATGAATAATATTCATTGCAAATGTAGGGCCTGATTCTCATTTGCACCAAGACACTGTTGGCACGGTAAAAGGAACGTAAAGTCATATAACTTGAAGGGTCCCTTTATGATGCCAGAGCAGTCTATAAGGGCCTTTAGTGTCAATGAGAACCTGGTCCTTAGTCTTTTTCCCTATTTATGAACCAATGCTGATTATGTCAGATGTATCTGTAACTCATAGGTATCTGTGCAATGTCTGCCTATGGGTTACTTGTGAGCTGTTCACTTTAACTCTTTGCTATGCATTTGTGGTGTGCGATTGGTGAAATATATTACATGGGATTTCTTGAGACCCAAGCCCAGCTCCCTACTTCACCACAGGCTCTCTTGTGTGACCTTCAACGAGTCACTTAGGCACAAAGGTATTTGCTCCACTGAGCATCATAACACCTAACCTGTCATAGCAGCAAGTCTCAGAGCCCAGGTCAACTGACTCAGGCTCATGGGACTTGCATTACAGGGCTCAAAATAGCTGTGTAGACATTCCTACTTGGGTTGTAGCTCAGGGTCTGAGACCCACCCTTTCACCATTCAAAGCCCAGGTTCTAGTCCAAGCAGGAACATCTACACTACTGTTTTTAGTCCAAGAACATGAGCCCAGTGAGCCTGAGTCAACTGACCCGGGCTTTGAGATGTGCTGCTGCAGGCTTTTTTTTTTTTTTTTCAGGTTAGATGTTCCATACACTGCCTGCCACCAAGTAGAATCGTCAGCCCTAAGTTAGGTGCCCAATGCTTGAGGATTTTTAGATCCTAAGAAAGGGACCCTCAGAAGCCAGCAAGCTGAGTGGGAGCCATCTAAGCTAATCACAAGTGAAATGATGGGGAGGGGAGAAGGACTTAGGCACCTAAGCAGCCAATCTGGTGCACCTGGGTAATGGTCAGAGATAGGCATCTTTGTCCACTCAGAAATGGATTGCTCAATTGCAAACCCTCCTCCTGGAGTTAGACATCTAAGCCAGGTCAGCCACATAATGCCTTAGCAGCCCAAACCATCTCAATTGCCCACTCACACTTGATACCTCTCTTGCAGTTGCCCTGTATTTATCTGTGCTCCTGGTGTCTGTTGTTTAGGTCCTGAGCTATCTACCCATTAGTGGCCTGCATCTATGCCTCCTGCTGTGGGGTCTGGCAGTTACCTGGTCTGAGGCACGTTTGACCATACCCACAAGATCAGTTCCCACTGGTAAAATAGCCATTCTCCCTGGCTAATCTGAGAATCCTGCTTCAGTGCCTCCCAGGACTTTGGCTTGAGCTAGGGTTCTGATCTACTCAAGAGCTGTGGAGCAGCATCAGTGCTTGGGCAGCTTCGCAAATGCTGACTGGTAGAAACTTAGGTGCCATGGGAACAAAGGGTACGTCTACCCTGCAGTTAAACCCCCCCACATCTGGCCTGTGCCAGATGACTTGGGCTAAGGGGCTGTTTCATTGCAGTGTAGATGTTCAGACTCAGCTGAAGTCTGAGCTCTGGGATCCTGTGAGGGGGAAGGGTCCCAGAGCTCACGCTCCAGCCCGAGCCCAAACTGTCTACACCACAATTAAACAGCCCCATAGTCTGAGCCCTGTGAACCTGAGTCAGCTGGCATGGGCCAGCTGGGGGCATCTAATTGCAGTGTAGACATACCCTTAGATGCCTCAGCGATTAGGTGGCAGCTGAGTGCCAGCTTTGAAAATGTCAGTGGCACCTAAAGGGTGGACCTAGGCACCTAAAGAGGAAGACGAGGGCCTAAGATCTTTCAGCAGTTGGGCCTTAGTCACTCTGTGCCATGGCTCACCATGAGTAAAATGAAGACAATAGCACTTTCCTGCCTCCCAGCGGGTGTGAGGAAAACTGTTAGAGATTGTGAGGCATTCATACACTATGGTAGTAGGGGGTCACATAAGTATCAGAGACAGCTTCTGATCCATGAATAAACCTTTGTAAACAATAAAATCAATGGTGAAGAACAAATAATGAATAATGCATTTTGGGTACAAAATTTTGGACAAATTATTCATACAAAAAGCTTATGAAAAATTCAAGATTTGCAAACACTTTGAGAATACCCCGTGGCTATGCAAGTATTCAAGAGCAACAAGCTGGAATGCTGCTTTTATCTCATAAAATATTCACAAATCCATTTTTGTATGTTTTTGGCCCCAAATCTCTATTGATCTACATACTGCTACTGATGCCCACCTCTGGCCATTCGTTTCCATTAAGGTACTGAAATACGAAAGGATAATGCGGATAAAGGCAAACAAAGACTTTTAATTAGACCTATTGTGTTTTAGATTAGTGATATGTCATGTAATATTCTCAGTAGAGCTTGTCATACAAGCTCTTGGTAACTTAACACACCTTCTATTTGCCCTAGATTTGGTGATTTCCTAAGCAGAAATACAAATGTTAATTTTACATTTATGTTTCTAATTTTTAACCTGCAATAGTCTTTGATTCTGGCGCATTAGTTCCTATAACTTACCTGCAGGTGTCATAGCTCCCTTAAAGCCATTCTGGTAATGTGGAAAGGTATTAAACTTACTCCTTGCATGGGCTAGTGCAGTAACAATGCGTTATTAGGTGCTGCTGCCCTACAAATTTAAGACATTTTAATTTTCCTGCCAGCAGGGAGTGATACAGGCAGGGATATGTGAAAAGCTCGTAGCTTCTGGTAGTTATGGTGCTGAATACAGTACAGCTGAGTAAATGACAATATCTTACAAATGGAGCTCTTCTTGTTAACAAAGTACAATTATTATTTTAACTTATGATGCAATTCAATTCCACCCCTTTGAGGCAAATGTTAGTATTTGTAAGGTACTGAAATCCCATGGTAGGGTACCAGTTGGTGGCAGCAGTAATTAACTACCATAGAAATTACTGTTTCTCACCACTTAATGCTTTATTTCTTCCATACTTACATCACTTGCTTCTGTCTCATACAATATTGTAATGGATGTTGTCAGGGCCGGCATTAGACCTGTTCCACCAATGCCCCCGAAGTGGGCCCTGCACCTAAGAGGGCCCTGCTCCCAGTGAGAATCCCTTCCCTGGGTAGAGGCACCTTTTTAATTTGTACTCACCTAGCTGCGCTTTGGGTCTTCGGCGGCACTTCAGCAGCGGGTCCTTCACTTGCTCTGAGTCTTCAGTGGCACTTTGGCGGCGGGTCCTTCAGTGCCACTGAAGACTTGGAGCGAGTGAAGGACCCACCGCCAAAGTGCCACCAAAGACTTGGAGCACCGCCCGGTGAGTACAAGCCCTATGTGTTTTTTTTATATGTGTTTTCTTTTGTATTCATCCCTGCCGGGGCCCCGTCAAAACAGTTCGAATTGGGCCCCTGTAATGAGGTGGCCTGGCTCCCTGCCGCCCCGGAGGACGACGAGCCCAGCCGGAGGCCGGACTGGGCGGAGTTAAAGAGCTCTGAGCCCGCCCCACAAAGGGTCAGGCACCGACCCGGAAGTATAAAGGCGGGCCCTCCAAGCTCAGTGAGGCGCCAGCGGCTGGAGCGAGCAGATGTTCCTCCGGGAGCTCGGGACTGGGAGACTCCTGCAATCCAGGGTAGCCACCCAGAGTGGCCTGAACTTCCCCGGGCTCGCTACACAGAGGAGCTGCTGGAGCTTCCCTGTGCTCATTACCCAGAGGAACTACCGGAGCTTTCCCATGCTCGTTACCCAGAGGACCTGCCGGAGCTTCCCCGTGCTCACTCCCCCGCACTTGCTACCCAGAAGAGTCACCAGAGCGACCCTGGAGAGACTTTCCGGAGGAGCTGCTGGACCTACCCTCCAGCCCCGGCTGGGACGAACCCATGCACCTGGACCCTGCGGAGGATGACCTCAGGATCCAGGTAAGCCCCGAGGGGGAGTCTGGAAGCAGCCCGGGGGCAGCCGACCCTAGTCTGGCTGCAGCAGAACCAGAGCCAATGTCACTGCGTTGTGGCCTGGATCCCCGCTGACACAGCAGCAGGTTGCCTGCCGCTGTTAGGGCCCCGGGCTGGGACGCAGAGGAATGGGCGGGTCTGCGTCCCCCCTGCTACCCCACTCACGGGTGGCAGTCTCCCCTTTTGCCCCAACGTTCAGGCCCAGAAGCTCGGGGCCTCTTACCTTGTATAGACTGAACTGCTTGCTCAGTCCCTGCCTGAGGGTCTGAGCCCTGCACCAGTGTTTGTTGCCCCGCCCTGATCCAGCACCTGGGCTCTATAGAATGAACTGCTTTCTCAGCCCCTACCTGAGGGTCTGGGCCCAGAACTGTTTTTGTCACTCCAGGTGGTGAGGCGGCCGGGCTCCCAGCGGCCCCAGAGGGGGGTGAACCCCCTCTCCCAACAGTGGACTTCTAAATGTGGTACCAGAAGTGGAGACTCTGCCCAGAATGTGGGCATGAGCCCTTGACCCCAGTGAGAAAGGGGCTGGGGGGGAGAGACCCCACCCCCCGAGACATGGATCTGTCCCAGCTCTTCGCCTTCCTGACAGAGAGCCAGGAGAGACAGCAGGCGGCCCAGTTGCAGCAGCAGCAGGAGCAGTGGGCCGCCCAGCTCCAGCAACAACAGCAGCTGATCCAATAGCTAGGAGCCCAGCAACACCAGCTGGTTCCGGATCTGACCACCCAGCACCAGGACTTCCAGCGGCAATGCTTACAACAGTTCGCGACGGCACTGTCCTGACCCGTGGAACCCCAGCCGCGAGGCCTGGAGGGGACCCCGCGGCTAAACCCACCTATTCGGCTAACGAAGATGAGCCCCAGCGATGATCCAGAAGTCTTCCTCATAACGTTTGAGCGGGTAGCGGTCATCGTGGGGTGGGCCCAGGACCAATGGGCTTCCCTCCTGGCCCCATACCTGACTGGGACTGCTCAGATGGTCTATCGAGGCCTGTCCGCGGAGGCGGCCCAGGACTACAGCCAAGTAAAGGCAGCAATTTTAGATGCCCTGGATGTGAGTCCAGAGACCTTCCAGCAGCGGTTTCTGAGCCTGGCCTACCCCACCTGGGTCCAGACCCAGATGGTGGCCCAGGAACTAAGAGAAGCATGCAAGCGGTGGTTGCAGCCCGAAAGCTGAACACCGGAGAAGCTGCGGAAAAGATCATATTGGAACAGTTTATCCTGCCATGGGGAAAGGCCTGGGTCCTCTGCCATCGGCCTATGATGCTAGCCGCTGCCATCATTCTGATGGAGAACTTCATGGCTGTTGCGACACCGGTGGGCCCCGACCCTTCGAGTAGCCACCCCCGGGGTGGGGTGCCCCAACCCCAAGAGGAGGGGGGCTCCCACCCGGGCTGATTCTTGAGTTTCCTACCGGGGTCCCGAGCCCCGACCCTGACCCACAGAGGCCGCGGGGCGACAAGCTCCAGCCCCTTCTCCAGTGGCGCGGGTGGCCACTCAGAGCCCTCCCCAGGGAGCCACAGGGACATGTCCCTGGCCAGGACGAGCAGACCTTGGGCCCTGTTTTTCCTGCAAGGAGTACGGCCATCTCTGGTGGGACTGCCCAGCGATGGAGTGCAACTTTGGCCAGGTCTGCTCTGGGGAAGCCCGTGCCTGACGTCTCCAAGCTGCCAAGATCACAGTGCCCGTGGTCGTGGAGAGTTACCCAACGGTGGCCTTCATTGATTCAGGCTGCGGCCAGATGCTGGTCCGCCAAAACTTAGGCCCCCAGGCCGACACCCGCCTGGGGATGATCCGGCTGCAGTGTATTCACGGGGATGTCCGGCCATACCCCAGTACTTGGGCCCAGCTAACAGTGGAGGGGGTCACCCAACTGATGGTGTTGGGTCTAGCCCCACGCCTTGTGTACCCAGTGATCCTGGGGCGGGACTGGCCAGAGTTCGCAGAAGTCCTCCGCTGCAACACCGGGGAACACCCGAGGGTCATGCTAGCCTTGGGAGGAGATCCCCCTGAGGCTGGGGCAGAGGAAAGGGAAGCATCCCACCCCACCGAACTGACGAGAGAATCGGAGGACTCTCCCTCGGAAGCAGTTGAGGAGCCCCCGCTACAGACTGACTTTTGCAGCGATCAAAGGGCCAATCCCACGCTCAAGTGGGCATAAGAGCAATTGGCCTCTGTCGATGGCACCCTCATTGATCCCCACCGGGCGGCCCAGTGGCCACACTTTGAACTACGACAGGATTGCCTTTATCAGGTCGAGAGGGATCCCCATATGGGGGAGTCCCAGACTCAACTCCTCGTGCCCCGGTGCCATCAACGGGCCGTCATGAAACTAGCCCACGGTGTCCCGGCAGCTGGACACCTAGGCCACGAGAAGATTTTGTCTCGGATTTTGATGGGCTTCTTCTGGCCGGGCATACACCAGGAGGTGAGGAGCTACTGTAAGTCCTGCCCAGACTGCCAGTTGGCTGCTCCAGCCCAGACCCCCAAGGCGCCACTGATCCCCATGCCCTTATTCGAAACCCCCTTCGAGCGGGTGGCCATGGACCTGGTGGGCCCACTCCCCAAAAGTGTTGCAGGGTTCCAGTATATACTGGTCATGGTGGATTATGCTACCCGGTTCCCAGAGGCCATACCCCTCCGAAACATGACGGCCCGCAGCATTGCAGGTGAGCTCGTGAAGATCTTCGCCCACGTAGGCTTGCCCCGGGAAATCCTTACGGACCAGGGCACCAACTTTACTTCTCGGTTATTGCAGCAGGTGTGTGAGGTCTTGGGAATCAAGCAGCTACGCACGTCGGTCTACCATCCCTAGACTGACAAGTTGGTCGAACGATTTAATCGGACTCTTAAGAACATGCTATGCAAGTTCCCCCAAGCCGATCTCCGCCGCTGGGACCAGTTACTTCCACCTCTGCTCCTGGCGGTTCAGGAGGTTCCACAGTCATCTACCAAGTTCTACCCGTTCGAACTACTGTATGGTCGATGCCCACGGGGCCTCTTAGACCTAATGCGGAAGACATGGGAGCAAGCCCCTTCACCCGCCCAGGGCCTCTTAAAATATGTATTCCAGCTCCAGGAGCACCTTGTGCAGCCTGGGGCCCTGGCATGTGAGAATTTGAAAGCCGTGCAAGAGACTCAGGCCCAGACCTACAACCACAAGGTGCGGACTCACGACTTACAGCCCTGAGATTGAGTTTCACTCCTCCTCCCCTTCAGTGAATTAAAGATTCTGGCCTGGTTGTAAGGGCCTTATGAGGTGGTCCGAATGTTCGGGCCCGTCACATACAAGATCTATCAGCTCAACCGACACAAGAAAAGGCAACGCTACCACGTGAACCTTCCCAAACCATGGAGGGACCGAGAAGGGCTGTTGATTAACCCCTACCCACCAGAACCCGAGCTGGGCCTCCAGGTAACATGTTCAGAGAACCCCGAAGGACCCCAGCTTGGAGAGATGCTGACGGCAGAACAACTTAAACAGACTGGGTGTCTCCTACAGGCGTTCCCTCGCACCTTCACAACCCTCGTCCATCACACCATTCAGACCAAGCCGGGCGTGGTGATTCGAGGCACGACCAGGCCATTGCTGTATCACATACGACAGGTCGTCGAGGAGGAAGTGCGGGCCATGCTGGACTTGGGGGTCATCGAGCCGGCACAAAGCGAATGGCACAGCCCAGTGGTGCTGGTACCGAAGCCGGATGGCACCCAACGATTCTGCATTGATTTCAGAAGTGTCAATGCCATCTCGAAGTTCGACGCATACCCGATGCCCCAGGTAGATGAGCTACTAGGCCGGTTGGGAGAGGCCCGTTACATCACCACCCTTGATCTGAGCAAGGGGTATTGGCAGATCCCCCTCAAGCCAGCCTCCAGGAAGAAGACTGCTTTTGCTACACCTACGGGTCTGTATCAGTTTACTCGGATGCCCTTCGGCCTGCATGGGGCCCCAGCCACGTTTCAGCGGCTGATGGAACACCTCCTCCAGCCCCATCGGGACTACATGGCTGCCTACCTTGATGATGTGGTTATTTATAGTCGCCAATGGGAGAACCACCTCGAGCGGTAGTCACAGTCCTGAGGTCCCTGCGGGCAGCCGGGTTGACCGCCAACCCAAAGAAGTGCAGTACTGATTGGCAAGAAACGACCTACCTGGGGTATACCATCAGGAATGGACAAGTAAAACCCCTCGTGGGAAAAGTTCAGGCCATTGCGACCGGCCCTCCGCCAGCCACAAAATGCCAGGTACACCAGTTCCTGGGACTGGCTGGCTACTATCGGTGGTTCATTCCCCAATTTGCGGCTATTGCAGCCCCCTTGACTGGTTTGTTGACCAAGGACAGCCCGCGGCAAGTAAGATGGACCCGAGAATGCGACAATACATTCCAGACACTCAAGGCAAGCCTTTGCCGTGAACCGGTTCTATATAGCCCTGATTTTGACCAGCCGTTCGTCCTCCAGACAGACGCCTCAGAGGTGGGACTCGGGGCTGTCCTCTCCCAAGAGGTTGACGGGGAAGAACATCCAGTCGTCTGTATCAGCAGGAAGTTGTTCCCCTGGGAGAAGAACTACGCGGTAGTGGAAAAGGAGGCCCTCGCCCTAAAGTGGGCTTGTGACGCATTGCGGTATTATCTCCTCGGAGTCCCATTCATGCTCATCACTGATCATGCCGCACTCCAATGGCTGGCCCCAATGAAAGACCATAATATGAGGCTACAGCAGTGGTACCTGGCGTTACAGCCCTATGCCTTTACAGTTCATCACAGGATCAGGAAGGACCACGCTAATGCAGACTTTCTTTCCCACATGGGAGGCATGGAAGGGTCTGGCCCCACCGCACGAGAGCCAGACTTGAGTGGGGCTGTGTGTAATAAGGCGGCCTGGCTCCCAGCCGCCCTGGAGGATGACGAGCCCAGCCGGAGGCCAGACTGGGCGGAGCTAAAGAGCTCTAAGCCCGCCCCGCAAAGGGTCAGGTGCCGACCCGGAAATATAAAGGCGGGCCTTCCAAGCTCAGTGAGGCGCCAGCGGCCGGAGCAAGCAAACGTCCCTCTGGGAGCTCTGGACTGGGAGACTCCTGCAATCCAGGGTAGCCGCCCAGAGTGGCCTGAACTTCCCTAGGCTCGCTACCCCGAGGAGCTGCTGGAGCTTCCCCATGCTCACTACCCCGAGGAGCTGCCGGAGCTCCCCCCTCACCTGCTACCCAGAAGAGTCGCCGGAGCGACCCTGGACAGTCTTTCCGGAGGAGCTGCCGGACCTACCCTCCAGCCCCGGCTGGGACAAACCCATGCACCTGGACCCTGCGGAGGATGACCTCAGGATCCAGGTAAGCCCTGAGGGGGAGTCTGGAAGTAGCCCGGGGGCAGCCGACCCTAGTCTGGCTGCAGCAGAACCAGAGCCAATGTCAGTGTGTTGTGGCCTGGATCCCCGCTGACACAGCAGCAGGTTGCCTGCCGCTGTTAGGGCCCCGGGCTGGGACGCAGAGGAGTGGGTGGGTCTGCGTCCCCCCTGCTACCCCACTCACGGGTGGCAGTCTCCCCCTTTGCCCCAACGCTCAGGCCCAGAAGCTCAGGGCCTCTTACCTTGTATAGACTGAACTGCTTGCTCAGTCCCTGCCTGAGGGTCTGAGCCCTGCACCAGTGTTTGTTGCCCCACCTTGATCCAGCGTCTGGGCTCTATAGACTAAACTGCTTGCTCAGCCCCTGCCTGAGGGTCTGGGCCCAGAACTGTTGTTGTCACCCCAGGTGGTGAGGCGGCCAGGCTCCCAGCGGCCCCAGAGAGAGGTGAACCCCCTCTCCCAACAGCGGACTTCTACAGCCCCGCGCTTCCTAAAGCCAGCCCTGGATGTTGTTACTGCATGTGGATTTGATATAGATAAAAGAAGCTATGGCACACACAATGACTTTAAAACTACAAGCTTTGTAAAGGTGGCCAGGATGCAATCTGAAGATGGCGTAACTTTTACGCTTGATGTTGCACCATGCTGTTAGTACTGCACTCTTGAGAACAAATCACTCATATTTCTCTCTCTGTTCTCATCCGAAGTCTGCTGACATCAATGGAAAGAATTGGATAAGATGGTACAGGAGAATGTATGTATGTGCAAAGGCCTGACTGTGTAAAGCATTGGATTATACTTGTACCTGATATAAGCAGATAAGGTTGCCAAATCTCCAGCATCATCCAGGAGTCTCCAGGAATTAAAAATGAATCTTTAATTAAAGATTATGTCATGTGATGAAGCCTCCAGAAACACGTTCAAACAAAATTGGCAACCCTACAAACAGAAAAAGCAAAAGTTAAAAAACTTCTGGATCACACTTGCTCAAACAACCTGGTCTGGTTAGCAAAGTGTTACTGAGGAGAGTTAGTCCCGCCTATGAATATCCCTTTCTTTTGAAATATGATCAGAAAGATTTCATTTATTTTAATCATAGAAGCTTCTTTATAAGCAACAATTTCACACTTTGATGAAAAGTTTATGTATTAATATAATTCTGGTGAACACTAGACATAAAAATTACATTGTTACTTGTACAGTATGTTCTTTTTCCCCTCACACAATTGCAACAAAGAGCAGTTGGGGGGAAGAAATCACAACTTGATATCTTGGCATCAAAAGCTATAATGTAAACCAATGCTCGAATGCTGCAGATTTCCCCCAGATATTCAGACTTTCAGTATTGTAACAATGATGCTTTCTTGAATGTCATTGTTCCCAGCTGCATTATAAGATATCCTGCCTTAAATATGGTCATGACAAAGGTACAAATAATGCAATGCATTTGTTCATATTGCCTGTGATTTTGTTTAATTCTCAATAGTTCTACAATTGTTTAAAAATATGTAATATTTTTAATTAAAGGCTTTGATATGTGCCTTGGGTTATAATTTGTATGCATGATATACCATTTACTTCTGGAAAACATAAGATCTCATGAAGAAACAAGGAGAAATTTATAAAATTTAAGTACTTTCAGTGCCACCTGTTGGCTGATAAATTACCTTGTTCAGTAGTAAGCAATAGCTTTGTAACTTTGAGCAATGACCTGGGACAGACTCACTAATAATACTAATTCGTATTGCCATCAAAGCCAACGGATCCAGTCAGGATCAGCATTAGGCTCTCTACAACCACAGGGGGAAAACAGTCCCCGCGCTGAAGAGCTCACAGACTACAGCCCCAAACCTTCAAAAAGAACAGCAGGGTAACCTCAGGTGCAAGACTCCCTGTGCATTCAGAAGCCCAAAGCATTTACAAGAAAAGTTTGTGGTGGGGAAAAGGGATCAAGGTGATGATGGGTTTTTTTGTTTGAATATAAGCTCTCCTCAGCTGTTAGGTGTTTGGTTTTTTGTTTTTGTTTTGTGTTTGTTAAACTTAAAATATAACTTGTTCCCAATATTCATAGACTATAAGGCCAGAAGGAACCACTGTGATCATCTAGTATGACCTCCTGTGTAGCACATGCATTAAAACATCCATGAATTAATTCCAATTTGACTTAGAGTACCTCTTTTAGAAAAACATTCAGGCTTGATTTTAAAATGGCCAGTGATGGCAATTTACTGCTCTTAGGAAATTGTTCCAATGATTAATTACCATCACGGTTAAAAATTTGCACCTTATTTCCAGTCTGATTGTCTAAATTCATCTTCCAGCCACTGGGTTTTGTTATGCCTTTGTTTGTCTTGCTAGATTGAAAAGCCCATTATCAGATATTTGTTCCCTCATGCGGTTACTTATAAACTCCACCTCCCCATGATCTCAGCTCTGCAAAGTGCTGAACACTGCAGCCCCAGCCTGACAAAGCACTTAACCACGTGCTTAACTTTAGGCATGTGAATAGTCCCAGTAAGGTCACTAGCGCCTTGCCTTATTGAGCCCTGCATGTATTATTTCCATCCTATGGGACCTAGCATTTTAAAGTATATTTTTCCTGTATGTTTAAAGCTCTTGAGTTTGATGTTCATGGGAAAGCATGACATGCTTGCCTCGATACAAGAAGTGCACTGTTATTTTAGCAGATATCAGTAGACCGTTCTCTTATAAACTACGATTAAAATATTATAACTATAATATTACTATGATTAAAATTCCTAGATCTGCTATAGGAATTAGTCTGGGGAAGTTCTATGGCCTGTTATACAGAAGGTCTTACTAGATAATCAAAATGATCCCTCCTGGCCTTGGAAATTATGAAAATAACTTTAATCTGATGCCTATATGGGGAAGAATATGAGCATCCCACTGCAGAGTTTAACTTGACAGGGAAGGGCTAGTGCTCTTTGTTAGTAATGGGTGTCAGACCTGCCCTTAATTATGAAGTGAAGATGTACCAGTTGTTCTGGATTTAGTTCTGGATAACTGGAGCATACCTCTGTATCAGCCTGGCTTCCCCACTGATGTCCATCTCTCACATTTAAATCAGGCTTCTGCCTAAACCAAACTTCCAAGCCATCTTCCAAACATTGACTAGGACTTTGTCTGAACCACACTCCAAGGCTTCAAAACTGGGGCAAGTTGTATGGCTCCATAACTTCACCCGCTAAACTCTGGTCATTGAGCAATTGTTCTCAGTCTGTCAAACATGGGGTTATACATTAAATCCCATATCCAAATTTGCCACACAATAATGTTGATGGTGAGTTAGCTCCAAAATTGGAAGATTATTTTCTGGTTATGGCAGAAATCTCACAAGAATGTCGGATCTCACATTTAAACTGTTAAAGAGAGTGGAAATTTTGGCAGATCAACTGATCTCACAAGACTTCTGCCATTAGTTGGTAAAGAGACCATTAAAGGGGGGATAGAGGTCTATAAAATTATGACTGATGTGGAGAAAGTAAATAAGGAAGTGTTATTTATTGCTCCTCGAAACACAAGATCTAAGGGTCACCAACTGAAATGAATAGGAAGCAGGTTAAAACAAACAAAAGGAAGTATTTCTTCATACAATACACAGTCAATCTGTGGAACTCTTTGCCCAAGGATGTTGTGAAGGCCAAGACTATAACAGGGTTCAAAAAAGAACTAGATAAATTCACGGAGAATAGGGCCATCAATGGCTATTAGCCAGGATGGGCAGGGATGGTGTCCCTAGCCTCTGTTTGCCAGAAGCTGGGAATGGGAGACAAGGAATGGATCACTTGATGATTATCTGTTCATTCCTTCTGGGGCACCTGGCATTGGCCACTGTCTAAAGGCAGGATATTGGGCTAGAAGGACCTTTGGTCTGACCCATTATGGCCATTCTTCTGTTCTTATCTTCAAAGCATATAGCTATAATTAAACTAAATTGAGCAAAATTGTCCTCTATTTTTTCTCTAATGCAGGTTTTTTGTGTGAGGTGATCAAAAAATTCCTCACTACTGCTTGACTTGTGACACTTATTTGTTGGTGTATGGTTACTTTGCTATTTCGTTCTTTCAAACAAATAAAATCAAATTAAACCATATTTCTAGCAGATGAGCTTTATATTGTTTTTCAGAGTTTATACAATTTATCTTACAATCTCTTTTCTCCTGGGCCATAGTCAAATGACTTATGATAATGTTTTGAGCAAAAACCATATCATTATTATGATTAATCTTATCTGATGACAGCAGCACTGCACAACTAAATGATCAACCTAGAGGAAAAAATCAGTAATCCTATTTAGTTATTTTTTGTGATAATGCTTCTTCAAGTATTACAATCTTCATAGTAAATTACCTCTATAAGATATTAACTGTGTTCATATTGTGTCAGACTTTGGTCTCAAATATGATCAGTTTCATTTTCTAGTGCAAACAAGTGTTTAGAAAAATCAGTCATTTGAAATGACCATCGCATTCCAGGAGTATTTTGCCTAGTGCAAGATGGCATCTGACATCATGAAGCACAACACTACTTTCATAGAACAGTAGCCACTGTCTATTTCTAACTACAAACAGAATAATCTTTCTTTAGGTATTGCTCACATAGAATGTTCTTTTTCACTAATGTCGTTTTACAAACCACTGGTGTTAATTGAAAACTCCTTTAAAATAGAATTCCTTATATTTTTTGGAATTAGAATATCCCACACTGTTGCACTTTATGTACAGTAAATTTGAGTTAACGTTACTGGACAAATTAGACAGAAGTACTGTGTAATGTATTTTCCCTTGTCTTAGGGAAAACAGACATTGACTTTTTAAATTGAGAGCTTCATGACTGTGTGAGGCTCTGGTTGTACTCCTGTGTTAATATGCTTTTAGAATCTGATTAATTAGTTATGCTATTTTGTGGCGCCCTTGCTCCTGGTTTTGAGTCACAATCTGGTGCTTATATTTTACCAGACAGTTCTACTTGAATTGTGACCTTCGAAGTTCCCTTAACAGAGCAAAACACATTTCATAGTTAATCCCGAATACATTATAAGAGTTGAGTTGAAATCGCAGACTTTTTAAAGTCTTGTTTGACCACAGGAGCTGAACTAATCTTAGCTTGAGTTTTTTCTTCATTTTCAGCAATTACTATATTCAAGGTTTATGTGAAAATAGAACAATAACTGTTTCTGTCCCTCTGTAGCTAGGTCAGTTCTTTAGTAAAAACACCATAATCATATTCTGGCTTCATGTTAACTCATTGGTAATTTATGTAGAGAACATATTCCCAAGAAAAAGCTTTTGGGTGTGTTCTATATATGATGATGTTGGATCAATAAGTACACTTTAAAACTGGTGTGCAAGACATTCAAAGGGTTAAATGGAAAAAAGAGGTATTAAGTTACAATTGAGAGCTAACAATGAATATCCAGGACACTATCATTCAAAAGATTACTTTAGGGACATGATATATGGTTTTGATATATGGTGATTATTGTGGTCTTATTGTTACATCTCACACAGATTTATATATGTTCATTTAAGTCCACCTAGGTTTATAAAATAAGCCACATTCCCTGTAAATATATACAATATGGCAATGCAATTTTTCAGATTCTTTCCGTTCTTGTTTAAAATGGCTTCTCAACCTCTTGAGTACCTCTAGAGGGACTAGGTCATTTATTTGTTGCTGAAGTGACAAGCATGTGTACATCTTGGTGCCATTATGATGACAACTAGCTGGATATACTATACACTATGCCCAGGAACACTTTAAAGTAGGCATAGTTGGTCTAAGTAGTAGTCTATCTCCATGTGCAAAATGATAGAAAAAAACATTGTCTAGGAAAAAAGATCCTTTTAGAGCTGTTCAGAAGAGCAGAAAGTTTATTGAACCATCATGTAACTACGTGTTCTCACATGACAATATTCTTTGGGACTTCATTCTATTTTATGTTTGGTTTTTAGGATGTGAAAATAGTGTTTATTAATAAATTTCTGCACAGAACTCTCACAAGAGCACAATATTATAATGTTGAAAAATTCTCTTCTTTTTGTATTTACTAGTATATTTAAATACTGTACATCAGTTGAAAGAAAGAAAACAAACCTAAGGAAAGCTGAAAATAAACCCTAGAGGAAAATAAATATAGATGAAGGTCAAATATTATTCTTAAGCAAAAGTATCTTCAGTATTATCCAGGCTGCTTGGCGTTTATTTTATCTTTATATGATACTCTTCTTCATGTATTCTATCATGTTATCAGCTTGAAAGAAGCTAATGTAAATATACTTGACATAAAGTAATATAATTTAGAACTTTATAGTGTAAAAAAATGACTGACACTATTTGAATTATCTAATCATGGCAGTTCTGCTTCTAAACTTCCCATTTTTAATCCTGTGTTTTCTGGGCAGACAATTTAAACATGCTGCAAGAAATCTTCTCTATCTTTATTTTGGTGTTAACAAAATCAAGGAAATAAGTGCCTCTTGGCATATATATAAAATTGAAACTGCATCATATTTCTCAAGAGGGGCTAACTTTTAGTGTTCTTCATTGGGCCTAAAGGTTTTAGCTAGGGCTGTCAATTAATTGCAGTTAACTCATGCGATGAACTCAAAAAAAATTGTGATTAAAAAAATTAATCACGATTCATTCCAGTTTTAATTCCACTGTTAAACGATAGAATGCCAATTGAAATGTATTCAATATTTTGGATGTTTTTCTACATTTTGATATATATTGTATTCTGTGTTGTAATTGAAATCAAAGTGTATATTATTTTTTATTACAAATATTTGCACTGTAAAAATGATAAACAAAAGAAATGTATTTTTTGGTTCGCCTCATACAAGTACTGTAGTGCAATCTCTTTGTCATGAAAGTGCAATTTACAAATGTAGAATTTTTTTGGTTACATAACTGCACTCTAAAACAAAACAATGTAAAACTTCCAAGCCTACAAGTCTACTAAGTCCTACTTCTTGTTCAGCCAATTGCTAAGACAAACAAGTTTGTTTACATTTACAGGAGATAATGCTTATTTACAGTGTCACCAGAAAGTGAGAACAGGCATTTGAATGGCACTTTGGTAGCTGGCTTTGCGAGGTATTTACGTGTTAGATATGCTAAACATTCATATGCCCCTTCATGTTTCAGCCATCATTCCAGAGGACATGCTTCCATGCTGATGACGCTCGTTAAAAAAAGTGCGTTAATTAAATTTGTGATACAATTCTCCCCTCAAGGAGTTCAATGTCCCCTGCTCTGTTTTACCTTAATTCTACCATATATTTCATGTTACAGCAGTCTCAGATGATGACTCAGCACATGCTGTTCATTTTAAGAACACTTTCATGACAGAACTGACAAAACGCAAAGAAGGTACCAATGTGAGGTTTCCAAAGATAGCTACAGCACTTGACCCAAGGTTTAAGAATCTGAAGTGCCTTTCAAAATCTGAGAGGGATGAGGTGTGGAACATGCTTTTTGAAGTCTTAAAAGGGCAACACTCTGATGCGGAACCTACAGAACCCAAACAACCAAAAAAGAAAATCAGCCTTCTGCTGGTGGGATCTGACTCAGATGATAAAAATGAACATGCATCGGTCTGCACTGCATTGAAGTGTTACTGAGCAGAAGGCATCATCAGCATGGACACACGTCCTCTGGAATGGTGGCTGAAGTATGAAGGGACATATGAATCTTTAGCGCATCTGGCACGTAAATATCTTGTGACGCTGGCTACAACAGTGCCATGAGAATGCCTGTTCTCACTTGCAAGTGACCTTGTAAACCAGAAGCATGCAGCATTATCTCCTGCTAATGTAAACAAACTTGTTTGTGTTTGCGATTGGCTGAACAAGAAGTAGGACTGAGTAGACTTGCAAGCTCTAAAATGTTACATTTTCTTTTTGAATGTAGGTTTTTTGTACATAATTCTACATTTGTAACTTCAACTTTCATCGTAAAGAGATTGCATTATAGTACTTGTATTAGGTGAACTGAAAAATACTATTTCTTCTGTTTTTACAGTAAAAATACTTGTAATAAAAATAAATATAAAGTGAGCACTTTACACTTTGTATTCTGTGCTGTAATTGAAATCAATATATTTGAAAATGTAGAAAACAGCCAAAAATATTTAAATAAATGGTATTCTATTGTTTAACAATGTGATTAATCATGATAGATTTTTTTAATTGCTTGACAGCTCTAGTTTTAGCATAATCAAAATTACAGAAATGACCTAGCTCCATTGTAAGTTACCAGAAATTTTGCAAGGTAGAAAAACACAACAGCTGTCTGATTCTGATGAATTCACATTACAATTCCTTTCATAACAGGTTCATTAAAGGAAAGATCAAAAGCATGATTTCTAAGTTATTATTTTATTCTTATCTTACGTAATGAAATTTTAAAAAGAGTGATGTGGGTGCTAATTGGTGGAATATACTGAAACCTCTCTCAGGCTACCATTCAAAGGAACTTAGTAACACTGGTTGCTTAATCAAGGTGAACTCCTAATAATGATTAACAAAATTATACTTATTCTGTATAAGAATATTTAAGATACAATATAGAATGGTCTCTCTTGTGCAAGTTTCATTGTATATTGATAGTTCTACAGTAAAGTAAATGCTTTGTAACATAAACAGTTGCTTGGTACATAATCTAACTAGCTTAATTAAAAAAAAAAAACCCAACAGATGTAAACTGTCACCTAGATTCAAATTGACCTGATATCAAATAGTCTTTGTTTTAGAAAGTTTAGTTAACCCAACCATATGCCAGCCGGAGATAGCTACATCTCAACACATTCCTTATTCTGCTCCCTTCCCCTAACACTATCACCCTTACCGCAATGCTGTTGGGAGAGAGGGATGCAGGAGACAGGTACTATGGCTCAGTAGGAAAAATAGTATGTGATCATGTAATAAAAGGCTGCATCATAATGTACACACCAGGGGCCAAATTAAGGTTGCATTCAGGCAGCTTAATTCTGGCATTTCCTAACTTTGGAGTGTGTAATTTCACAGTTTTTTTTTAAACAAACTGATTAAAACATATTCTATCATGTGGCGTCATATTGACACCCACATGGTTCATCAGCAGGGCTGGAATCATTAGTCACTGCACAGATCTCTTCCACTTGAGCTAATGGAATACCTGATAGCAGAAGTAGATTGTCACCCTCTGTGCAGACCAGCATGAGATGGGGGATGGGACATGCACTTTGCCAGTGTGTGTCACAGATACTTTATGACAGCAGAGAAATGCTGGGACTCAGAAATCTTGGGAATCCATTGCAGGCTCTGGAGGGGAGTGTGCTCCAGGGGCACAGACTCTTCTGCCCCTTTCCTCAAGCTTTGCATCCCTTCCCCGGTCCCCGTCCTGCTGCTCCCTGCTCATTGTCCCAGTCACATTCTCCTTGCTGTCCCAGTCTCATACCTCCAGGCTTCCTGTCCATGTCTCAGTCTCCTCACTCCCAATCCCTCTCTCTCTCTGTACCCCATCCTAGTCTCCTTGCCCAGCCAGTCCCAGTCACCCTCTCTTGGTTCCTTGTCTGACCTCTTTCTCCCCTCCCCCACACTGCTGGCACTAGTCCTAGTCTCCCTGTACTAGCTCCTCATCCAATCTTATTCTCCCATCACACTCTCCTTAGCTTCTTGTCCTAGTCCCCTTGCCTCACCAGTCCCAGTTCTCTCCCCCTAACACCTCAGCTCCTTCTCAGATCTCTTTCCTGTCTCCATTCCTTCACTGGTCCCTAGTCCATCTCCATCTCCAGCCAGACCAAGTCTTCCCTGCAGGTCCTCATCGGATCTCAGTGTCCCCTCAGCAGCCAGCTGGCTCCCATTTCCCTTATCCATGTCCAGTCCAAACCTCCCTACTATGGCTTTCAGTGTCATCAGATTTCTTATTCCAGCCTACTCCTTTCACTCCTCCCATCCAGCTTTTGTCCCCCTCTGCATTTGAATCAGATCCCTTCCTCCTCATGCTCCCTGATGCCAACAGGAGAGCCATTGACAGCACAGAAGAGAGAGATACCACTACTGAGAGTAGGGAGCCTGGCCCAGAGAAGCTGGGAACAACAGTTACAGGGAAAGTTATTCTGAGTCCCTGTAGCCCTGGGCTGGAGGTAGCATGCTCAGTCTCTCTGTGGGGATGGTGTATACACAATCTAATCAGCACTAGAAGCCATGCTCAGGGAGGCTGGAGTCTTCAAGAAATTTAGCTGTAGTCTAGAACGTCCCTATGGAGTATGTGCAAACAGCTATTTTTCCCAGGTTTGTAACTTGGTCCAGTTTGGTCAGATGTTTGTGGCACTGGCAAAAGGCATTAATGCCCACCTCCCTGCTAAAGTTCTTGCCTCAAAGAATTGTGTGCTTGAGCTATCAGCCCCATCCATAATTAACTGATATTCAAAATAACCAGACTAGTAAAGAAAACCTAAGAAAAAGAAAGTATTAGAAGTTGGTAACACTTTTCAGTGGTACTGTATAACCTAAAAATGTTATTTAAAAGCTTGGGAGCTAGACTTTTATATAGAAACCAGTGGTTTGGGAATTTATGCTGTTGAATATCAACAAGCTGGAGTTTAATGACTTTTCAAAGATTTCAGATTTCCTTATGAGCTACAGGAAAATGAATACCATATTTTATATAAGCAGACATGCCTGCTAATTGTTTCATCTTCTGAATTAGTTTTTCCATTAAAAAAGCATTTGTCATTGCATTACTGTACTCTGATAGGTTGAAGAGGCATTAGCTCTTCATAACTGAAGGATTGTTTTTAGCTACAGCAATAAGTAAAACAAACACCTGCTATTTCCTTTATGTCTTTTATCACAAGGTGCATTTCCAAAATCTATAATCTATATACAAACTGAGCATTAATACAATGTTCAGGTTAAGCAATTAAGCACTAACCAATAGAACTAGATAGAGTTAAGCTCAACCTCAATCCTGTTTCCTTGGTCTTATGCCTTTAAAAATGAGGTACTTCCTCGGTCAGATACAATATAAACTAAAACTTGTATACTAGAGCTACAATTTTAGAAAGTGCTTATGTGACTCAGAAGCCTAGGCCCCACTGATTTTCAATAGGATTTAGGCTTCCAAGTCACTTAGTATAATTTTTGTAAGTATCTGTGTATTTGTCTGGATTACATTAATACCTAGAAGTCTGGATCCGGATCCAATTGTTTTAGGCACTGTACAAAAATCTGAAAGACACAATCCTTACTCCCAAACAACGTATAGTCTACTTTACAGCAAGCCAGAAAGCGTGGTTGTGAACACATACAACTTGCTGGGTTGAGGTGTACAAACCCCCTGTAGGCCTGAGGATGTTAAAAGACAACAGGGGCCCACATTGCCTTGCCCCTCCAGACATGCAGAGCATGCTCAAAGTGCAGAGAGAACTTAAAAGGGAGCAAGTAGTCTGGGACCTCCTGAACAAGGGTGCTGAAGAAGCCTCTCTGTGTAGAAGTAGTCTCATTGCCTTCTGAGCCCAGTTGGGGCTGAGGGTTTAGGTGTTTTTTCTTTTGATATTTCATATTGGCCTTGGAAGAGGGGAGTCAGATTGTAGGAAGTTGCCCAGAGAGGCAGCTCCTGAGTGCTTGATCCTGTTGTCTCTCATAGGGTCCTAGACTGGAGGCCCCAGGCTCCCCTGCCAACTGCCCTTGTTGTAAAAGGGGCATAAGCCTCATTGCCACACCACCACCACTCCCTCTACAAAGAAGAGGGTAAGAGGGAAACTCTAAGATGACGATAAGCTACATGCAAGAGTTGGGAATTGGACTGAAAACCCTTCCTGCCGGAAGACAAGAGACTGGAAATGGGATGTGCTGCTCACTAGGCAACCTGGCCCTCTGAGAACTCTATTACACTTCCCAGTTGTGGCCTTTTAATTGTTACAAAATGCATTCAGGGAAGAAGGTTTTTGTTTGTTTTGTTTTGCTTTGCTTTCTTTTGTTTTTAACCGAGTGCACTAGCCAAAAACTGATATTGCACAAACTGGCAAAACAACTAACCTGTGGGCTGAGTCAAGCATGGACACACTGAGGGGCAAAAGAAAGTAGAATATGCCATCTCTTAGAGAGGATGGGACAAGGTGTCGGAGGGGGGTGATGGAAGGACAGTGAGGGAGAAACAATACTAGCTGAAAGGGCTGGAGTTGCATTAGTCCAAGGCAAAATGACTGTATCAAGAATGAAATCCTGGGCCCACTTCAGTCAAAAGTTTTGTCACTGGCTTAAATGGAGCTAGGGGTTCACTCCACATCTGTAGCTGGTTTTCTTTCCCAAATGTAAAGACCCAGCTATCCACGTTCAGAAATGCTCCTATGGGGAGGCAAAACCCAAACTCAGGCGTTCAGTGAGTTTCAGGCCCTAGGAAACCAAAGAACTCTTAGGGATGGATTTGAATGCTCAGATCTGAGTCCTAGAGATTTGGGTGAGAAGCAGCCTGAGATTTCTAGAGGACTTAAATGTTAGAATTAAGCTTAACTATAGTATATGTGCCGCACACCTCACGGGAATACTATGACCGCATGGATATACATCAGATGTAATTTTGTTCCCATATCAGCAGCATATTTTCCACTATTAGATGTCAAACATTAAAGAAGTTTGTTTTAAATTGCTACAGAAATAAAAATATCCCAGTCTTCATTTTTCTTGTTTTAAACAATATGTTTACGACTTGTGAAGATGTGTAGCCATTGTTGTGTATTTAAATTCTGTGTTCCTTTTCCTAAGGGAAGTGGAAATGGCACATGTTTGTTGCTATAAAATAACCTGGCTGATGCTAGAAACTTCTATCAAATTACAGAGATATAAGACATGCTGTCATGAGAATTTCAGGATGAGAATTTACATGCAAAATGCAGAAATAAAGGCATTCTAAATGCACAGGAAATGACATTCTGCAGCTTTGAAACAAAGTTAAAAGAAGGTTTATTAATGTGCCACCCTGGGATAGTCTTTCTGAGACAAGCTAAAATATATATTAGAAAAGCTTTGAAAAAATTCAAAGTTGAGGTATTGCACAATAGGTAACACAACTCTTATTTCTACACCACACTTGAGTTTAGGTGGTGGTATGACTCTGAGGAAGGATTCTCCACATTGTTCACAGATGTTGAAAATAACTGCATATTGTACTGTAGCCAACACCATTTATGCGTATGGGAGTATGCCAATGCCAGGTATCCTATTCTAGCAGTAATAAAGTGATCATTAAGGGGTCAACTAGGTTACTACGAGTATTATGGTTTGGAGGCAGGCTCTCTGTTTAGTTAGTAGGGAATTCCTCTTCACACACTCTACTCGTTATGTAGTTGAATAAAGAAGTACATTCTGAGCCTGCATTGCTATAATTACAATGTGTTTCTTCTGCAGTGGAGGTCCCTTTACAAACCTCGTCTAATTGTTCCACCCAGTCACAACCTTGACTATTCCCTAGGTCAGAAGCAGCATAACCTAGTAATTGTTGTATTGAATCTCACTGACCAAGCTGTTTATATGTTACCAACACTCGGGAGTTTAGTATATATCACAATACAGCAGCGTGCATAGTCTCTGGTTTTATTGAAAGAAGCATGATGATGCGATAAGGTACTTTATAACTGTATAACTCGTGAATATTTCCTAGTATAGATAAATTTTGTTAGTGCTTAAATACAAGGTGCCTTACATTTAAACAAGTTAGATGTCAAACTGCAAGCCTCAATTGCTTGTGCAATTCATCTCAATATCAGGTATGCAAATATACCACAGTTAAGGCAGAGGAAGGATGAATCAGCATCCACAGAGAGGAAGGATACTCTAGTGGTTATGGCAGTAACCTAGGATTTGGGAGAAATGGATTAAAATTCCTGCTCTGCTACAGATTTTTCTGTGACTTGGGCAAATCGCTAAGTCTTTTTGTGTCTCTGTTCTCCTTCAGTGAAATGAGGATAACAGAACTGTCCTACCTCACAGGACTGTTGTGAGGATAAATACATGAAAGACTGTGAGGTGCTCAGATATTATGATAAAGGAGGCCACATATGTATCTTAGATATATAGCGAGCCATTTGTGAACATCTAACTGGAATGCTCAGGTGTGATAATTGCACGTCTGGTCCTAGAGGACATAGGTATTTGTCAAATGTTTTCATTATTTGACTGGAAACTAAACATAGATTCTAGGAACTGAAATGTTGTATTAAAAGTTTTAAAAATAAGGCAATAAGTAACGACAAGGGTGCTGTAGACTAAAACAGCTTAGCTTATTTAGCCTAGCAAAAAGAAGGTTGAGAGGGAATATGATTGCTCTCCATAAATACATTGGGGGTAAACACCAGGGAGTGAGAAGAGCTATTTAAGCTAACAGACAACAATGGCACAAGAACAAATGGCTATAAACTGGTCATGAATGCATTTAGGCTGGAAATTAGAAAAAAGTTTCTAGCCATGGGAGGAGTGAGATCTTGAACAACCTTCCAGCAGGAGTTATGGGCAAACCACATAAGTAGTTTTAAGATGAAACTTGGTGAGCTTATGAATGGAATTCTCTGATGAGGTTGCCTACAATAGCAGGGGATTTAATTTGACAACCTAGGAGGTTCCTTCCAGTCCCGTCCCATGTTCCTATGGTTTTTGAGGTAGCAATTTAGTCTCTAGAGTTACCTGTTTCCTATGTGTAAACTGGCTCATTTCTCCATAATGGCCTCTCTCCTAGTCATTTACCATGGCTCTGCAGGAGTCATCAGAGCTTTACTCACAAAAGAAGCAAGACCTTGAGAGCCTAACTGGCTTCATGTCCTCAGCAATAACTCCCACAGGTCAATTCTAGTCAGGGGTGAGGAAGAAACCCTAGCAAGCTATGCCTAGGGCCAGATTTACAAAGGTGTTTAGGTGCAGACAGGCACCTAGGTGGATTCACAAAGTGCCTGAGTTAGGTACCTGACCTCTAAGGTTCAATTGTAAATCTCACTAGGTGCCTATCTACATCTTTAAGAACCAAAACACCTTTGTAAATCTTGTGCTTTCTGGACAACGATTAGGCATAATGAAGGAAGCTCCTTGTATAGAATAAATTAAGGAGTCTGAGAAGTACTGTACATTGTTATAACTTTAATTCCCTAGCTCAAAAATATATCATCCTGCTTCTCTGACAGGGCCAGGATGACTGTGTGTATTGGAGAAAGATTTACATTTTCTCAGGTAGCATTTCAAAGTACTTCTCAGAGAATGAAAGGTCAACTCCCGTGCTACCATGTTGAGGTAAATAAAAGAGGGTATTAAAAAAACTCTGAAAAATATCAAATCTTCATTCAGCAAGGACTGATGATCATGTCTTTCTGATTGACACTCTTCACATGTATCATGGCTTTGTCTCCTGACAAAAAGGTCGCTCAGTCCGCAACCCCAAATGAACAGTCCATTCTTTCTATCTTACAACAATTCAGCAGCAGTATTACTACTTCATATGAAATTAGAATAATGTTTGGCAATTTCTACTTTTTTTCTGAATAATTTATATAAGAACTACTTTTTTTTTTTATTCAGCCAGCTTTATGCAGTAACTTGTCAAATACCACTTGTATTTGGTGAAATACCAAATAACTTGAAGCTCTTCAGATACTATATTCAATAAATCTTTTTTTTCCCCTGGTATTTGAAATAAACTGTATATAAAATAAGTCAATAAAAACTATTTGTGTTGTGGATGATGATGATGATGATGATGATGATGATGATTATTCATTATTTGTTCAGAACCTAGTAGACATGTAAAAAAATACATTCCCTTCCCAGAAGAGCTTACAGTTCAGGTAGGTAACATGCAAATACAGTGAAGACTAAGGGAGGTAGCAGAAAGCTGCTTGGATGAGCAGTGAAGTATAGCACATCTTCTCAGTTTCATTTTTTTTCTATGATGGTTGAAATGAAACTTAGTACTTCCCATAGGGAAGGATTAGGCTGTGTAGTGTTTTGAGGAAATGCTTTTTAAGGCAGGATCTGAAGAAAGGAAAGATGGAGACCTAGAGGGACAGAGGGAGAGTTCCAGGTGTACATGACTATACATTATAGATGTTCACCCTCCATACTTCATATGTGTATTCATTTCTGTTGGAGCCACTGTTTTAAGAAGAACTTGTATCTGATGCAGAGACTCCCCTCAATTTCAAGAGGTTTTTCATTAGTCTCTTTGTGTCATGTACAGGGCTGGGCATGTTGTCAATGCTTAATAAAGAATAATAAACATGAAGAAAATGATGTGTTTTTTTTACCTACAGACTATACTACCACTAAAGATGTGCTTAAATTGAAACTTTTTCAGTGTGATTCAAAGACAGATCCTTCCAACACTCTATTTGCCTTGAGAATATTTTCAGACAGTCCAGTAAGTAAATAACAAATTTCCACCCCCAGAATTTGTCTTACATTTTTAATCAATTCAAAAAAGTTGAAAGTTCTCCCATTCCTAGTGTGTATTTACTGGTTTGTCACAGTCTTTTGTGCAATATAGCACTTCCTCCAGTAGGGATCTTTTAATCGGACACTAACCCCATGTCTACACTATAAACTTCTGCCAATGCGAGTTATATCAGCATAAAGACACCACAGTTAGTATATCACTTGTGCATATGCATACTTGGCTCCTCGCCTCAGCACTGTGCATGCTCACCAATGTTTGTGTGGATGCATTGTGCCATGCAATATGAGTAGGTATCCCAGTGTGCAACTCACCACCATCTAGAGTATTGTCTTTCCAGATGCTTTGGCAATGCAAGGTGGGGTAGAAATGAGTAGCTCAAGGATGAGAGAAAGCAAGGGGTCAACTTCCCAGCATGCAACTTTCTCCATTCCATAATGTCATCCATATCCCATAATTTTGTGTCTTTTAAAAAAATCCCATGAACCCACATGGCTGTCCTTGCGGTCTGCCATCTCTGACAGAAGTATGGAACCTGCATAGTTCTGCACTATTATCATGAGCATTGCAAGCACAGCATGCACAATCCTCTGGTGTTTGCAGAGTCGCAAGAAGAACCGAATCAGTGGGGAACATGACTATTTTGTGGAGGACATATTGATGTGGGACATAGCAACAACCAATTCATGGTTGTTGGTGGCATTCATGGAACAGCTGCAGATAGTGGGTGAGAGAAATAAGCACTGACTGGTGGGATCGAATCATAATGAAAGTTTGGGATGATGAATGGTAGCTGCAGAACTTTCAGAGGCGCAAGGCCATATTCCTGGATCTGTGCGCCAAGCTCTCCCCAGCCCTCCAGAACATGGACACCTCAATAAGAACTGCATTGCCAGTGGAGAAGTGAGTGGCTATCACACTCTGGAACTTGCAATGCCAGATTGCTACCAGTCAATGGGAAATCAATTTGTAGTTGAAAAATTCCACTGTGGGGCCATAGTCATGCAAGTGTCAGGGACAGTAATCATCTGCTGCTATGCAGGACAGTGACTCTCAGCAATGTGCAGGACACAGTCAATGAATTTGCAATAAAGAGGTTCCCAAGTTGCAGTACAGCGATAGACAACATGCTTATCCGCATTTTGGTGCTAGTTTACCCTGCCACAGTTACAGCAACACAAAGAGCTACTTTTCTATGGTTATATCAGCATTGGTGGATCACCAGGGATGCTTCACTGATATCAGTGTTGGCTGGCCTGGGAAGGTGAATAATGTTTGTATCTTTAAGAACACAGGTCTGTTCAGAAAGCTACAAGCAGGGACTTTCTTTCCCAACTGGTGGATTACCATTGGTGGTGCTAAAATGGCAACAGTGATCATGGTGAAAACAGCCTACCACTTGCTCCACTGGCTCATGAAGCCATACACCAACCACCTGGACAGCACAAAGGAAAGATTCATCTACAGGTTGAGCAGGTGCAGAATGACAGATTGATTGCACTTTTGGTAGATTGAAGGGATGGTGGTGTTGTTCACTCACAAGATTGGATCTCTGCGGGGGAAAAAAAAACAGCCCAATGGTTATAGCAGCTTGCTGTGTCCTGCATGTCTGTGAAGCAAAGAGGAAAATGTTGCTGCTGGGGTGGAGGACAGAGTGGCTGTCTGTTGAGTTTAAACAGCCAGACACAGGGGCTAATAGAAGAGTTCAAAGCAGAGCTATACAGGGCACTTTAACTTTGAGCCACAGTAATGCATTGTGGTATGCTGTGCTCAATCTGACTCTGCTTTTTTGGGGCCTGTGTGGTGCTTGGTGCACATATATGAATATAACACAGTCAATGCATCTACTAATTTTGTGGTGCTTGCTGTACATGTATGATTATTACACTGTTTTTCACTGATTTTATGAGTTGTGTCACACTGTACAATAACGAGTAAATGGGTGCTCAGTATCACTAGGCATTTGGCAGCATGTGTTGGAAACTACGGTAATAAAGATTAATTATTTTCCCCCCAAAATATATTTTTATTGAGTAACAAAAGCAATGCAAAAAGATCTGTGCAAGTTAAAAGCAAATACATTAAAAACTTAATACATTTCTGGAACAGAGTTCAAGAAGGGAAAAGAACATTCATGTCCATTTTGGCTACCCATATAGCAACTATGATTCATAGGTCAATGTATGTGAAGCTGTGATTGTCCTTAAAGTTCCCCATAGTGGTAGGAGTGGTAGGGGTAGGGTTGTGGCCCCTTGTCTTGTGGAATGTTGAGGGAGGGTGTAGGGAGATGCTGAACTGGAATTCTTCATGAACTGCAAAGGGAGGCAAGTCCATGACTGTTGAACCTGTAGGTTCACATGAGTCTGCAGTATCTGTGTTTGCTGCTGGAGAAGCCCTATTATGTCCTGGTGCATCTCCCTCTCATCTTCCTGCTGGGACCTCTGGGCTTTTCTCATGTCTGCTCTTTCCTTCTTCATACAGTCTGAAAGACTCACCCTCCAGACTGTCTTCTCATGGTCTGGTGCTGCACTGGCTTTCAAGATCTCGCTGAACAATCATCCTGAGTCCTCTTCTTTTTCCTTCTTATCTGGCTTAGGCATTCTGCAGGTGTGGCAGGGGAACCCCTCAAGGCTGCAATTGCAACAGGTGCAGATAAAACACACAGAGGTACTGTTGTCAGTATAGTCACAATGGAAAGTGAAAGATTCAGAACTCCCTTTGTTCCTCTCAAGTTTTAAACAAGACATGCTTGTTGTCACCACTGCACCAGCCATGATGAGTGCAGCCAACCAGGAGTGAGGGCAATGGGGACAGAATTGCTCTGATGCATGAAACTATGAGTATAAGGCAATGGCACTGAAGATTGGCACCATTTTCCACAGACGTTGGTGATTTTAGCTAATAGCTCACTCCTGAGGATAACTAAAGCACAGAGAGCACAGCTGCTACTGGTGTCTCAAAGCCGCCTGGGCCCACATACTGCTAGCTTGTACACTGCAGTTGTGCCTTCCGAAGTTATCGTGGAGTGGTGTGGGAAAGTGTCCTATTGCAGATGAAGAAATAAGGCTGCCATCTCTAGAAAGCTTCAGGAAAGGATTGCAGAGTACCTCCAGAAAGCTTTCATTGAGATCTCTCCATGTAATGTAAAGGAGTTAACGCTGCTATCTCTCTTTGTTGTGCCGCTACCTCTTCTGTTACCAGTAAATTAATACAAAGTTGATAATTGTGTCCTGTTAAGTGGATAATGCCATCAGTACTTCATTGTAATGGGAAATACAATTATACACTTACCCAGGATTCCTTCCCCTGCATTAGGGTCAACTGCCCCAGGACTGACTGGACTGCTGTGGAGTCTCTAACAGGCCCTGACTTTTGGCATAGATGGACTCCCTGACCCCCATCCTCCTCCTTCCTGTTCACAGCTGGGGTCTGTGTCTCATGCTCTTCAGAGGTATTCACAGTGGTCTGCAGGGTGATGGTAGGATCTCTACCAAGTATGGCATGCAGTTGTTTGTAAAAGTGGCAGGTCTGTGACTCTCAGAATGATAGTTGGCCTTCCTGGCTTTCTGATATGCCTGCCACAGTACTTTTTGCTTCCATATGGCACTGCTGCTGATCCTTGTCGTACACCTTCACTGGCATCCATCATGCAATCTGCTCATAGATATCCATGTTTTTTTGAATAGTCCATATCTCCTGTCTACTCCAGGCTGGATTGTGTCTCGAACATGTAGGCAGCACAGTCAGCTAGGCAGTTGCACACAGCCATGGAGAAATGCTAAGTATGCTCACCAAGCTGGAGAAGGAGGGCTTCTAATCTCCGTGATCCCTGGGCTGTGGAGTTCACAGCTGTGACCAGAGCAGTTAGTGTCAGGCATTGTGGGACAGCTGCTGGAGGACTGTTAGGGTTGACATAGGTAACAGACTGTCTACACTCACACTGTATTGACCTCAGTACATTAACCATGGCTCAAACACCACTGGGGGAGGTGGTGCTAATGTGATGCTGTAACAGGGCACTTCAACTGTGGGAGACAAATTTAAATGCAGACAAATGTACTACTAGGTTCACACAAGACAGTTTACATTTACCTAATTTTGCAGTGTAGGCCTAATTCCCATTCCAGGCTTGCTGTCCAGAGTATTATATCTCAGCCCTTTCCCTGCTTGCTGTCAGAGGTCTCCCTTCTCATCCCCATTACTCCTGCCACACTCTGCTTTTCTCCTTCCTAATTGATATTTGCCACCTGTTCAACTTGTTCATTAGCATTAACCAACTGTTATCTTAATGGTTTCTAATGTATAGTGTGGTTCAAGAGTTATCTTTATGAGGCTGATTATCTGGAAGGTATCTTTGTATGTTCAGACTGTCTTCTTCTTACTAGCACTTTGTTGCTGGACATAAGTAACATTTTCAAAAGTGCTTAAGGGTACATCTACATTGCAATAAAAGAACTGCACTATGGCCACGGCTGGCCCAGACCAGATGTCTTGGGCTCGCAGGGCTTAGACTGTGGAGCTAAAATTTCCTATGTAGACGTTCGGGCTTAGGCTGAAACCCAGGCTCCGAAACCCCGCCAAGCATGTGGGTCTCATAGCCAGGGCTCTATCCTGAATCCAAATGTTTGCACTGCAATTTTCAGCCCCACAGTCAACCAGCCCAGGCCAGCCACAGCCATGGCCTGGTTCTTTTACTGCGGTGTAGACATACCCTAAGTGACATAGAAGGCTCCGTCCCATTTGCAAAAGTGACTTTGGCACTCAGGCTTTTAAGACCTACTGACTCTCACTTGTACTCAGGCTTCTAAATTGCTTAGACATGTTTGAAAAACTTACCCATAATTTATAGATAAAAAATAATCCAGGCTCCCAAATTAACTCATGTAAAATGTATTGATTCTGCATGTGGCTGGCTGATTACTTGGAAAATTGGCTATGGCCTAGAAATCAACTAAGACCCCAACCTTGCAATGTAAAGTGGGGTATGCTGTACCAGTTTGATTGGCACCGGTCAAAGATATGAGAAAATTTGTCATGGAAAAATCTGAGTCCTGTAAGTACATTTGATTTCCAAAGTATGAACCACTGATCTTCATGCTTGTATTACTTTTAAAACTGTAAAACTGTATGAATGGTATATTAAGCAACTTCTAGCACTTTACCTTCTGCAGGAGATCTTTGAGTTAGAGGAGGAGAAATACTTTGCTTTTTGTTAAGCTCAGTACTCCTGTTGTATTCGACCTTGTACGGTATATACCAATTAACAGTTTTGGAAATCTTAAAAGAAAGCCTGATCCTGCTGTCATGGAATTTGATAGAAATTTATGTGCCCATAGATTTTTCTGCCAATAGTTGATATTATAACTTATAACATGCTTCTAAAAGTTACAGTGATGTTTGTAATCTTTTATTTTTTCCATTACTGTGATCAGAATCAGTATCATTAAAGAAGCACCAGTTCAACAAATAAGAATACCTACACATTAAGTAACATGTCCCTTTTTTCACAAAAATAGAGTATCAGCTTGTGCTGGATGTTTTTCAGGGAGTTGCACTGTGAGGTTTAGTACAAATACATGACATACAGTTGGAAAAATACATTTGACTAAAAAAAACCCCAAATGCTGTGATATTAAACTAGATATCTGAACCAGCAAAAATAGAAAAGAAATATGTCCATTGTTCATATTGAGAAATCCTCAAAGCACTAAGAAACTTACAGCTGGAGTTTTTGCACTGTCAAATCTATTTCTACACTGATCTAGGACAAAAGCCTGTTAGCTTAATTAGACAATGAGTACCACTGACTTCACGTTTTGTCCTTTAAGTCATATGTTACAGTATAAATCTCTACAACTATATTACATGGCCTTTATTCTTCAACATCATCTTGTAAAGTTGACTCATGATCTAGACACACCTGAGCATAAATCAATTAAAATACATCAATTTTTCTTGTAGGGCATATAAAGCATAATGGTTGGTAAAATAGAATATGTCCTAGATATAAATTGCCAGACTCTTTTGATGTGGTAAATTAGACTAAAATTAAATGCTGCACTGTACAGTTTTTTTTATGAGACAGGAAAACAGTGAAACAGTCTAAGTGGTCCTCATCAGTCTGCAGATATCTTTTTGTTTGCATTATTAACTTGCAGTAAGCCAAGAGAATCTGAAGTATAGCACATTGTTATAATAGAAATATTTCCCATGGCCCTTACAGTATTGGAGAGATGAGAATTCTATGTTCTTGTCTTTCCTATGAAGATTGAATAACAAAGGATCATGTGCTGCCATCAGATCTGCGCTGTGAACCATGGAAATCTGGCAGCATTTACCTATTTAAAGCACCGACAGTGGGTTCTGCACCAAATAAGGATCTGCTGTTTGCACTGTAACCATGCACAGAATGATATTTTTTCCCCGATATGACAACTTTCTAGTATGGATATCTTTCAGAAAAGCACAGGAAATGACTTGTGCCATTCATATGAAAATTAAAATACAGATAGACTTGGCAACCTCCTGTCACTGAGGAAAATAGAAAACGTAAAGAAGCTCATGTCAGAGGTGGGGATAGAAATAAGTCCCTGAGCTGAGGACCCCCCAGAGAATTGCACTCAAGGGATGCTGAGAACTAAAGCTTTCTCACCACAATTTTGTCAAACTATTTTTATCAGCAAAGGAAAATTTGAACGTGCCTCATACCTAGCAATATTGACCTCATCAAGAGATTGTCTTAAGAAATGCTTCCTGAAGGGAAGCAGGCACTTTTCCTCCTGAAAATTCTCCCACAGGTGTAAATGCAGCACTTCCTTATTGGTCTTACTTATCCAACTCTCAGCCTGTAGCCCGGGGTAGGCAACCTATGGCACACAAGCTGATTTTCAGTGCTACTCACACTGCCTGGGTTCTGGCCACCAGTCCGGGGGGCTCTGCATTTTAATTTAATTTTAAATGAAGCTTCCTAAACACTTTAAAACCCTTATTTACTTTACATACAACAATAGTTTAGTTATATATTATAGACTTCTAGAAAGAGACCTTCTAAAACATTAAAATGTATTACTGGCATGCAAAACCTTAAATTAGAGTGAATAAATGAAGACTTGGCACACCACTTCTGAAAGGTTGCTGACCCCTCCTGTAGCCCAAGGTTTCCCCAGCACCTCCAGAATCTGAGTGAGTGTCATCAGTAGAAATGTAAGCAAACTTGCATTTGTACCTTTCATATTCTGTCTGGAGAATGATAGCTCTCTCTGGGTCAGTGTGGCTCTCTGTGCAAAACAATATGAAAATTCCACACAGTAATAAAACCTTGACTCTATTAATCAATGGATTCACCCCTGGCTAATTAGGCTGTCCACAAGCTGGAATGGTTCCACTCTTCAGGACTTGCAGATACAATACAGGAGGCTAAGAACTTTTTTTTTTCCTAGCTGCAGCATAAGCTTTCAAAAAATCTTTATGAAATGATTATTCATATTTGGCACATGACAGTTAATATCTTTGTCTGTTGCAGGCTGTTAATATAAGGATCTGTGAGGAGGCAGCTGGGGCATGTAAGAACCACGATAGCTGATACTGGAGGGTAAATGATTGTTAGAAAGTCATCTCAGATGGATAGAATGGCCTGCCTGAATTCTCATTCAGAGCAATCTGGAATCACACTGTTTCCCTCAGCATTCAAAGTTAATCTCCCTAACTGGGCTCTGATCCAGTGGATCCAAGCTCTTGTTGTCCTGGATCATACTGGAAAATGATCAGAAACATCTTTTTTTTTTTTTCACGCAGGAACTTCAGATAATCAACTTCTGAAGGGGCTGCTCCCATTGGAAGTTTTGGCATTCACTTCAATAAAACCAGGATCAATCTCCATGTCTGTTTTTGAAGTTTCCAACAGAGTTAAGCCAAGTAAAGGGCTCTGCTTTTCTCCCGCGTTAGCAATTTTGCCATTGATGTCAATCGGAAAAATGATTGAAGCTGAAGTCCATTTCCAAGCTTTCCTATATTAGCATCTTCTCATCTACTGTCAGCAACGGTTTTAAAAATTAAGTAAGGGCTAAATTAAATAGTGCTAAACTTTTAACAACACCTTGTCAAAAAGACTTGTTTGGGCAAGTCATTACTTTTGATTTTGTAGAAAAGTACACCCAGCCACTATGCTCTAGGAGCCAGTCAGGTTTCTGTATATGAATTGTCAGCAAAGAATCCTTTCAGCCTGACAAAATGTCCATGGATTTAAGGCTACATTGTAATCTTACAATCCAGCCCAAGTAAAGGGCAGCATGTAAGTGCAGCCCCAAGAGATGGGCAAGAACCAGGCTGTAACTGATCATCACAGAAGATGACTGGATTGATGGGCAGGTAAGCAGACATATAGGATATTTTGAAGCTTTTCCTGTCTTTTCTCACACCAGAAAGAGCATTCTAATTAGCTATGTAGTTAAAGCCCAGATCTGAATATTTCTGGGCTTCATCCAAAATAAGGGGGAGAGAATATTGTAGGCCAGAACTATGGGGTTGCATAGCAGATTTTACATTCAGGTTAATTCCTGTGTTTTTGTGTATACATGTATAGTCTTTACTGGGTCCAGATTCTTGTCTGCTTATTTGTATAAATGTCAGATCTTTGACAACTTTGGGAGTTGCTGGGTATTCCCCACCCAAATAAAGCACCATATGCTAGTTCACATATCTGACAAGTGCATGGATTGAACCCACTGGTTTCCATTTTATGTCACTCTTAATAATAGTGATGAATATTTGCATATGCTTGCTCTAGTTGTGCTGGTCATATTCATTTTAGCAATATCAGAGTTCTGGCTTAGTTTTCAGCCTCGTAAATATTTATGTCTCCTATGAACTCCTTTTAATGTCCCTAAATGTCTATAATCATTGGGTTTTTTCAAAGTACCAATATTTGATCAATGTACTTACCTTGGGCTGAGAGCGTGGCAAGTCTTAATACACAAAGAAATAAACTAAGAAGGCTCTCAGGCCTCACACATCATTTTTTAAGAATTCTGCCTTTTCACAATGACAAAAAAATGTAATAATCGAATATGTTTCTCCAAGCCTGCAGTGGCGCAGTGTTCAGTAGCTGATTTAACCTAGTATAATAAACATTATTCTGATGGGATTTTGCTTTATGTAGTCTAATACACAGTAAAATTGAACACATTGAATTAAAATATTCTCTATTTGTAGATGATGGTTTTTAATTAAATATTTTTTCATGCCTGAGTTTTGAAAACCATAAGTTGAAAATCATAAGTAAGATACGTCATGTCTATAGCTTAAATGAAAAGAGCATTAAAAATCACCTTTAAGAGGGACAATCCTATGTGTAATTGTTCATGACATGTAACTCAATTTTATTGTAGTCATTGATATATATAATGGTTACATAATATATAATTCATGTATTTATTGTAACTATTTTTCTACTGAAATCTGGTATCAGACCTCTGCAGTGAGACAAATAGTTCGGTGTAATCAGAAGAAATCTTGTCTTTGCCCTCAGAACTGTCTGTCCCAATGTTCCCAATAATGTATAAAATGCTACTTAATCACAATTGTAATATGTTTGTTGGCAATTTCATTTTTTTCTCACCTTGAGAGAGTAAGGTCAGCCCTCATGCGTATAATTTTATATCCTGCTATAATAGCTGGAATCCTACCTTCAATCCCGTACCTGCATTCAAAGAGGTCAGTTTGAACTGTAAATACATCTGTCAGTGAGGTAACACTCTTGGCTTTACGCTTGGGTGCTGACAGTTCTAGTAATTTTAAAACACTATGCCTCCAACTGTGTTACTATATAGCTAGGATATGTATGCTGCTCTGATTAACGATGTGTCTTGAAATTTTTCTCTTAATAAAAACTTGGTGTATACACTCTCTTTAACAATTATAAAGGTAGTCTATTTTCAGATTTCTTTTCTCTTCTGTGTCTTTAAAAAAGAACACACCAAGAAAAATTTCAGGCCAATATTATGCAATGCATGCTGGCACCTTTGGATATTTGAAAGGCAGACAAAGAATTTCTACCTAATTATTACTTTTTTTCCTTTTCATATGGAGTTTTACTTCTTAGGGCCCAATGCTTATACCAGTAGGAGATGAAGGCACTCAGAACCTCCCAAGTTTGAGCCTCCAAGGGTATGTTTACACTGCGATAAAAGACCTGCAACAGAGCTGCAGTTGGCCCCAGTCAGCTGTCTCAGGTTCATGGGGCTATAAAATTGCAGTATATGCATTTGAACTTTGGCAAGTGCCCAGCATCTGAGACTCCATGAGGTAGGAGGGTCCTAGAACCCGGGCTCTAGCCCGAGCCCAAATGTCTACACTGTTATTTTGTAGCCCCACAACTCAAGTCCTGTGATCCTGAGTCAGCTGATCTGGGCTCTGAGACTCTGAACTGTAGGTTTTTAATGGCAATGTAGACATGTCCTATAATATATATACCAGGGTTCTAAAACAGGGGTCATTGCTTGTGTAAGGAGAGCCCTGGTTGGACCCAGCAGCTCCAGGGCTGCTGCCCAGCCACCGAGCTTTCTGCAACAGGGGGAGGTACCTGGAACTGGGTCTGGTCTCCCCCCAAGAGAGGCTGTGCAGGAGATGAGGAAATCCCATCCCTCCCCAGTTTGGGGACTAGCAGATGGAGCCTGGAGAATGATAGGAATCCATGGCTGGGCTGTCCACAGCCCTGCCCATCTGCAACCCCTCCAATAGCTAGATTTCATGGACAGGGCTTATTTCACAGTCCATGACAGGTTTTTCACAGCCGTAAATTTGGTAGGGCACTAGTTATGTTCATAGACAATTGTTTCCACAGTACTGTTTATGTAGTTTTATATACTAAAAGTTACAGAGCGTGTTGCACTGGGTGTGTTCCCTTAATTAGTGTGTCAGCTAGGATCTGAAATCAGTGCTCATTCTAGTCATTTGCTCCTAGTTTTGTCTCTCCTGTTTGCTCCTAGTTTTTTTTGACCTAGTATTCCGCTGATCTGGTACTCAAATGAGTTCCATTAAATGTAAAAATGTTCATCATATGTTTGTTTATAGTTAAGCTTTGTGCAAGTGATGTGGGACAAGGCTGAATGATTCTGTTATGTACATCTTGTCAGGAAAGCTTAAAATGTGTTCATTCTTTAAAAAATGTGTACGTGCTTTGGTTAATTTTCACAAAATTCTGGTCATCCTTCAAAAATAGTTCAAATAGAACAATCAGTTCTCACAAAGAAACCTCTCTGGAATACTTCACATTTTTAAATGGCAAATATTATGTGGCGCATCGGCCATTAGTCCTCTGTAACAGTGGTCTTCCAGTGATATCAGGAAGACACCATTTGAAAAATAACCACTTACATAATTTCTCAAGCTTAAGTAGCCGAATTAAGGGTGAAATCCTGGCCCCATAGGGGTCAATGGGAGTTTTGCCATTGACCTCAATGGAGTCAGGGTTTCACTTAAATTGTCACAGAGTGACCTGTCCCTTTAAAGTGAGTTCAAAGACCAGCTTCTTCCTGGTTTCTGGCCAGCTGAGAAGCATTCTGGGACTGGTAGTTCTCAGGGTGTACATTGTGACTGTAGGCCTTGCAGTTGTGTGTGCTGAGAAAGGGGATAGGAATAATAATCCTTTAATCATGAGTGAGACACAGTTAAGGAACAGAAGCTGCTCCCTTGAGATGGTCTGCTGCTACTAGGTCCTCTGGGCAAAGGACCTGGGAAGGGTGAAAATTGTGTGGTATGGGCTAGGTAAATAGTTTCTTTATATATATGGATTTTATGTTTTCCATTGATGCATCCATCATTAGCCATGGTCAGCAACAAGTTAGTGGACAAGAGCAACAATTGATCTTTTCCAGTGTGGTAGTTCTTCTAGTCTCATGACTTATAACTAGACTTGGTAGAATTAGATATTTTAAAAAGTAATTCTGACCGATAAAACTAATGTTTACTGTATGCATTTTTTTCTATTTTTATCTATTTACATTTTCACAGTTGTGCAGAATTATAGGTTTTAAGCTTTTTTCTTTTTATCAATTTAAATGTTCACAGTTGTGGGAAATTATGGGGTGGAGGTTAGACAATGGAGCAGTCATACAATAATTATTTCATGATAGTAAACGTTGAGTTTCAAAAAGTCAAACTTTATAGCCATAAAAACCACAAATTATCAACATCATATATCAAAATATTCAAAGTAAATACCCTTAAATCAAACTCTAATTAATCTCAAGCAGTATTTTTTCTTTCTTTGTCTGTCTGTAAATGTCAATTATTATTGATGGAAATATTTTTTTCTTCGGTTTGTAAGTGTTTGGAGAAATTGATGTTTACTGATGTTTACTGATAAAAATCGAATCTTTCCAAATCTACGAATAAGTCACTAGTAGCAAAGTATGTTATAATAAGAAGTAAGCTAGGAAGTCTTTGCACATAAGTGAAAATAAACTTTCTTGCCTTCTTCAGGTGTTTGATGTATTTTACTACAGAAAGATAAAACTTCTTTATGTTTATAAACTGCAGACATTTAATAACTGGACACAATTTCCCTGATCTGGATCCCCATAAAATAGTATCCCGTGCACCTGCAGATCAGCGCTTTTCATTGTCCTTATTTCTTGCTTATTGGTTGAGAAATTTGGCTGCTATTTTAGCTGAGGGAAGAAAGCTTGTCAGTTCAAATCCTAAGTAACTTGTTCCTTTGTTGCTGATCCATAGTTTGACGTCATGGAATATTCTAGCTCCAGGGATATTTTTTCTTCCTTTTCTTTCCTTATGTTTTTCTGATTTTTAAAAAATGTATTTATTTATCGCTACTATTTCCATCAAGGGAGACAGTTGCTTATATTACATTTACACTGCCATTACATTAATTACGATCAGTAAGACAGCAAAGCTCTGTCATAAAATTATGTTTATATATTAGTCAGGGATAGGATTGACAGCTGACATGCTTATATTTCCTTTACTCTCTTAACAGCTCATCTTTTCTTTTGAGAGTTGGGATCAGATCAGTGCACAGAGATGATGAGATTGTTTTAGCCTTTTCTTAAAACATGCACAAAGTACTGTAGAGTTGATTTTTCTTGCAGCTGAACTAAAGTTGACATTTTTTCTAATATTTTTTTCTTTGCATTTTTTTCCAGGGAGTTTAATGGTGGGTTTTAATTTGTAAGATCTATTTTCCAGTTAGTTGTCACTTGTTCTTTACAGGTTAGATGTAGGTATGCTATATATAAAATATTGGAACTTCTTCTTAATAATAATAATGATGAAGATCTCTATCATTCTAATAGCATCTTTCATCTGATAATCTCAAAACACTTTTCTTACGTGGATAATTATTAACCCTATTTTACAGATGAAGTAATTGAGGCACAGAGAGATGCAATGACATGCCAAAGTCACAGTGCAACCCAGAATAAAACATTGGCTGCTTTGCTTTTCAATCCCTCTCTCTAACCAGTAGGTCATGTTCTCACTGAGGTCACTAGTGCATTTTTTTAATGCTCTCATAAAGATTCTAAACTGGAACTTTGGAAGTTAAATGTTATATTTAGCCATGTTATAGGGCACCAAATTCTTTCTGCTGCTGTCTTAACCTTGTTCTATAGAGATCATCTCTAAGCACAAAGGTGCAATTCAGATTCCAGTTGTAATGGTGATGTTACAATGCTGAGAATTCTCTCTTGAATTGAGACCTTTGGAATAGGCCACAGAACAGACTTCAGATTGCAGTGACTTTTGGTCTCTATTCACCTAAAACAAATTTGAACTGGTGGTAACCTAGAGGTGAAACGTTCCATATCCCATTACTGATCACCTTAACCAAGAAGTTCTTTCTTCTCTATCCATTTCCTCCAAACATAACTCATTTTCTGCTGTAATTTAAATTGTATTCCTTCTGTGTATATTTTTCTATATAGTAAGTGAAAAAACATATCATCGTGAATATTTGATAAATTACAAGAGTGGGGCTGATGTATTGGTTTACTTAGAGGCTTTGCATTCACCTTAATAAAAAGTAGGAATGCATGTTTTCTTTTTACGTATTCTTTTTTGACCAATAAGTTAGCAGAGGTGTCATTTATGACCATAATACAGTACAACTTTTACTAATCCAAATGTCATGAGAGGATCAGAGGAAATTGAATAAGTTTGCATAATTAATAGTATTTTCACCACCATATAAAATTACTAATTTTAAAGAATGGATGTCCCTGTAATGTTTTTTCATATACATTTAGATAAGAAGAGGCTAAAGTTAGTGCTGGTGGGACAAATACAGCCCAGGATGTTGAACAGTGTAGTCTCTTGCCAAATTCATTAATGGTGTAGCAATATTATTTAAGTGCCTACAATGGCAAGCTGGGTTGGGAATTTTAAGATGAAAAATGCAGTTTCCACAAATCAAGATTTTCCCATAGGAAAATTTTGATTTTGCTGAAAATTTTCAGTCTGCCATTGGAATAATCAAAATGAAATATTTTGTTTCAGTTCAGTTTGAGCCAAATCAGATCTTTTTTCGTTGAACAAAACTTTTGAAACTGAACAGTTCATTTTGAATCGGTTCAACTACACATTAAATTGCATTTCCATAGCAGTGCATTGCCTCATGAGTGTTGAAGTTTAGGCATCTATTCTCTTTTATGGGCCAAGCTAACTGGAGCACTACATCTCCCATAATGAAACGTGGGTGCTCCTCTCTGACCAGGGTGCTTGGTATATCACAGGAGTTACATGCTGGGTGAATTATGGGAGATTTATTCTGGCTCATTTGGGAGAATGGGGTATCTGGCTTCCGCAAACTACAGTCCCATAAGGCAATGAATCACAATGGGAAAATTCAGTGTTGAACTGTTTGAAACTAAATGCTTTGGGTCAGCCCAACAAACCAAAATTAAATGTTTCAACATTTTGTATTTATTTATTTATTTATTTGAATTTCCAATCTGTGAAAAATGCCAACTTTTTGTTCTGAGTTGAGATGAAAACAAATTTTGGAATTTTCCAAAAGACAGAAATTCAAATTTCATTCCCCTCTACTGTAATGTGCTTGACACTGTACAAGACAAAGACAGTCCCTATCCCAAAGAGCTTATATTTTAAAACACAGACCTGTATAAACCCCAGAGCTAGAAGACTTAGAGGGCTGGAACTATCTGCTGCTTCTGTGGGGAGTGGGAGAAAGCCAGCTCTGGCCAGCCTCACTTTAATGGATGGGATGTGCCAGTACTGAGGTGGCACTAAACATTCTGTATCTCAGCTGCTACAGTGGCTGGTTCTTGCTCACATCCTCAGGGTCAAACTGATCACCATATGTGGGTTTGGGAAGGAATTTTCCCCTAGGTTAGATTGGTAGTGAGCTTGGGTTTTTTTCCACCTTCTGCAGAATGTGGCTGTGGGTCACTTGCACGGATTATCTGGGTATATCTCACTGAATCATTTTCCTGCCATGGCAGGAGTCTCAGGCACTGGTGCACCTCAGTCCTGCCTATTCTCTCACTATGGCATAGAGTAGTCTGGTTTCCTGTGGGTTGTAATACTTTGTTATAATTTCAGTTGATGGGCTTAGTGTGTGGATGCCAGGTGATATTGGTGACATGATATATAGAAGGTCAGAATAGTTGATCTGGTGGTTCCTTCTGGCCTTAAACTTTATAACTCTATAAATTCTAATGTTGCTTATCCATAGTTCCACATATTATGATTGTATTGCTTGAGTTAGAATCCGTCTGTGCTAACTGTATAACTGATCTTAGATTGTTAATTCAACTGGACGCTAGAACAGTCAGCAGTGGAACAGAGTCGAGTTGGAGTTGGTCAGCAATTTTACAATGAAATGTTTTTTCATTGGAAAATGGTGATTCTTCTAAACGAAAACTGTTGGGAATAGGAATTATGACGAATCTCCAGATTGAAAGAGTTTCATTTTTCTATTCGAAATGACTTCCTGTTTTTGAAATTTGAGGTTTTGTAACCTTTTTTAGTATAAATTAATAAAAAAGGTAAAAAATGAAATGAAATGTTTTGAAAGTATCAAACTGAATTGTTGTGAGTTAATCTGATTTTTGGATCAGTTCATAAAAATTTGAGATTTTGACTTCATGCTTTCATTTGGAGCTTCCAGGTACTACTGTAATACAAATAATCTGTAATAACAACAGATGATGCTGATGTCGTATTGTTTGTTTTCAGTGTGTTTTATAAATAACAGATGACTTCAAAACAGGAAAAATAAATCATAGGGCCAAATCCTGGATGGCTCCTCTGTAGGTGAGGGCACATTGCTCCCAGTAAGGGTGTATGCTGCCCCCCACCCCCAAGAGCTGCATCTAAAATCCACAACTCATTATGTGGCTGTTACTCAAGCTTTGATGGCTGTGGAATTTTTTAACTACTCAGGGTAGCTTTCACTGTCTCACAAGTTCTGGTACAACTTTCGATCACACTCCTCTCCAACATTTGAGTATCTCTAGCGTAGTATTTATTGGGAACTCTGCTTGCTTTTTCCTTCAGCTTCCTCTTTTATTATCATTTTGACAAGTCTCTGGTAGTCTCTTCCTCCCTACTGAGTCATTTGCTTTTGAATTACTCAGCTTCTGTCTGCTTTCAGCTGGGCTCTATTCCAGACATTTTCATGGAAATATGTTCCTTTGATTTAATAATGATTTGTTTTCCTAAGCTTGTTATTTGAACTACTGGTAGTTTATTGTCTCCTGATTTTCAGATAACTCTACCGTGTAGCTATAGCAAGCAACTGGAGTTTGTGAAGCTTAGCAGTATAATAGTGTGGGATCATAGGCTAAGGTAAAGGCAGATGCTACTTATACAGGGCTTATTACTGTGTTATACAGGGTGATGATAATATGATAGGTCTTCAACCTAAACTAGGCAGGGCTGGCTGCCCAGAAGGTCCAAGGTGTACAGCTAGCCAAATATCATAGAGAGTGGGCCAAAATTCGGCCCCACTGTAACCTCAGTTGTGTGAATGGACTAACAACAAGGATGAATTAGACCCAGCATTAGGGGTCACAAAAGTCACTTAGGTTACAGATCATGTCAGAATGCCTTCTGCCCTCTAATATTTGCAGCCAAAGAAGAGCATATGATTACTCCTAAGCATGTACCACATCCCCTCCTTGGGGAGTGGATGCTTATTACACATAGACTTTATTGCAGTTTATTCACACTAAGATTAATACTAGCTGTTTTATTCATTTCTTTGTTAGGGTTCATTTATTACAATTTTCTAGCTGCTTCTAACATCAACTTTTTTTCTGTTAGCATCTGGAAACGTGAACCATCATTCAATGTCCTACTTCTTCTTTTCTATTTCAGAAGGTATATCCAACCTTTGGAACCTTAAATTAGACATCCTAAATCTGTGATCATCCTTGGACATTCACTTTGTTACACCATCACCTTTAGGGTATGGTGCAATATCTGTCCTTTTACAGATAACAGGTGTGGCAAACTCAGGACAATTAGCTACCAGGAGAGGGGTAGTAATTGGTCCCGGAAGGCTTAGCCCTGGAGGAATAAGGTTCAGCTGGGACAGGGGTTATCAGGGAACTAATTAGGTTCAGCTGGCCCCAATTGCTGGAGACCTTTTTAAACCTTCCCTGGCAGGGAAGCAAGCGGGGGAGAGGGGGGGAGGAAGAGAAAGAGAAAGAGAAAGAGAAAGAGAAAGAGTAGCTACCAGCAAGTAGGGGCAGCTGAACTCTGAGACTCTTCTTGCAAGGCAGATTGCATTCTCCCCAGAAGGAGAGGAAACTAGAGCAAGGAGCTGGCTGAGAAGGGATCAGCCAGACCCTGCGAGATTGGGAAGGTTTTTTTTCTTTTACTTTGCCCAAGCCTGTGTCTCCGAGGCTAAGAAGGACTGAGCTAACAAAAGGAGAGGCAAGTACTTTGCCACACAGTCATAACAGAGACTGTAATGATCCAAAAATGGTTCTCTTGGAGAACAAACACCATGATCAATCACACATGATTTAAGGAAGGGTAGAGTTGGTAACGTTTCTGTACCGTTCATCACTGTGTGTCTCGACAGGTAGCCACCCCCAGAGTGGCTGGAACTGTCCTAGTTCTGCTGCATGTGGAGCCCTCCATAGCTTCATTGGAGATTTCCACTAAGAGAGAAGGTTTCAAATATTGTACAAACATCTTCTTAAAACTGAAATACAGTTTAAAGGCAGTATTTATGTTTTCAAACTATCTGCATTTGATCAGACGCTGCAGATACCACAGGTTGTATGTTAGTGTTTTACATTACAAAGCAACATTGCAAGTAGGGGGAATCTGTACTTTCAGGATTCTATTTGTCCTTAACCAGACTGCTTTTTCTGCCCTCTCATTCTGTGGATTTTTCAGCTGCATCCATGAGACTTAGGGTAAAAGTAAATCAATTTTTATTAACCACCAGCTTCTCCAGGAAGAAAAATATACATAAGAATTTTGTTGATTTTGCTAAATGCTACCCTTAAAAAAAAACCCACACCAATGACAAACCAAAAAAACCTTAGCAGTTACCAGCCTTTGGATTAAAAATAGTGTATTGATTTCAAACTACAGTTTTAAGACCCCAAATCTGTGTTAACTCTTCTACTTTGTTGTCTCTTAAAACTTCCTGGAGTGCTAAGAGGGAGGAAGAATCAAAAAAAGAAAACTCTTTGGTGTGCTGAAAACAGCCCCCAAGAAGAAATCTAAAGATTAAAGTTTACTAGATTAGCAAAATAATAAGGAATTCTGGAGAATAACATATTTTAAATGTGCAGTCATTAATTAGAAGAGGCAAGTGTGTTGTCCAGGACAATAGTACTCTCATGCAGCCATTTTTCTGCTGTAAATATCGAAGTACTTCATGAAGGAAGTACAGATCCATGGTGCCTTTTGGGCCTCCATTGCCCAATAGTATCTGAACACCTCACAATCTTTAATGAATTTATCATCACAGCATCCTTGTAAGTGTGTGTGTAGGGGGATGTTGTTCCATTTTACAGGCACAGAGAAATGATGTGATTAACCCAAATTCACAGGGGAAATCTGTGATCTAGCAGGGACTTGAACCCAGGTTTCATAACTTTTCAGCTAGTGCCCTAACCACTAGACAACTCTTCCTCTCTGTTGGGTAAAGAAACTGAAGCAGAGAAGTGAGGTGACTTGCTCAAAGTCACACAATGCATCAGTTGGTGCAGCAATTGTGGAACCTCTAGCACAGCAACAGCTATATCCTCTCACTATGTTTCAGTGACTAAGGGGAAGAGAGGAATTGTTTCTATTTGATTTATACCAGATGTAAAATGTATTTGCCTCTGGAAAAACGTAAATGAATTAATGGGGGTTTTAACTGTATTGTGAGTCCAGGATTTCTACTGTGTGCGCTTGTTTGCATATTTTAACTTCTTAGTTAAATTTTATCTATTCACAGTTGTGTTTGGTGTGGAATTTACCACTGTTAGCAGTCTAAAGATTCATAAAATGCCTAGCCATATGTTTTCTTGCCCTTCAACATAAGTACAAAATTCAAAATATGCATCTTGAAACTTTTCTTAGACTCATAACCAAATGTTGATGCTATATTATAAATACTGCACAACAACATTAAGTTGTTTTTCTTAAGAAATAAATTAAGAAAGTTATTTTTTCTTAAAAGCCACATTTTCCTATTAATAGAGAAGTAATAGTGAAATAGCAGGTAGGAGAGCAGAAAGAAACATATAATTCTTATTTTCTTGTCATTTATGCCCATTTATTTTTCCCACAGATACTTTATGATTATACATATACATTACAAGTACGTCAGATTTCATAAGCTAAGCAGGGTCAGGCTTGGTCAGTACTGGGTCAGTAAGAGAGATCGTAAAAAAGAAATCCAAAGGCTGCAAGAAGTTGATGATTCAAGACGTCTTCCTCTGAGTTTGTATTTATCCAGAATGGTGTATAGGTGTGCTGTGTTGCTGGAATTAGCATTTCAAATGAAACATGAATCAGAGCTTCAAATTACTTGGGGCCATGAAGGATATCACAACTTTTCTTTTTTTTTCTTTTCCACAGAAATCTATATTTTACTTTTTATCCAGTTTACATTATATTTGCACTCTTTATCTTCAATTTATTTACTTTAATTCAGCCTCCTAAAATATTATGTAGAATTGGCCTAAGATGGCTGAAAAAAAATACAAGAACTGCTGGTCCTGCAAAAACAAAACAAAACAACAACCCATCATCTTGGTATGGATGAATTCTCACAAAATCAGTGGTTCTGATGAGATTTCTACCACGTCAAGCAAAAATCAAAGAAAATCTCTTTTTACAAGGTTTTGGTCATATCTGAATTGGAAATGGCTCTTTCCATGTTTGGATCTGAATTAAAGCTGTAGAAAGTAGGGTTCTTGCTTAAAGATTCATATTTATACCCCTGGAAATTTTATGGCGTTGAGGTCTAAGATCCAAATTTTAGCCCAGGTATCAATAGATACTGGGTGAAATCCTAGCACCTGTGACATGAATAGGACAGTAGTGTTGTAAAACTGCCTCAGATTAATAGAGTGCAAAACCATACTCCATCAAAACAAAGACTTGCTGCTAAACTGCATCGCTGCAGCAAATGAAATAAAGAGAATGTTTTTCTCTGTCATAATAGCCATAAAATCACAGCTGGCAGAGTTATTAGCCATAGAGAGTTGGTAATCAGGCCATGCTGCATATAATTTAGAGATGGCCAAAAATGGCAGTTTGTTTCTGCAAACAGTTATGTTTGAAATTTCATAGAATTTTTTCATCAAAAGGGAAAAATGAATTTTCAGTTGAAATTGAACATCATGATTTTCAAGGCTGTTTGTTTATTTACCTCCTTTCTCTTTCAGAGGGGCAGAAAAAGGAGAAAAAGAGAGGAGGAGAACTGAAAATGAAAACCTGAAATTTTCCATTCTGAGCTGAATTGAAACAAAATTTTTCATTTTGAGAAAAATTTCAGAAAAGTTCACAATTTTTGTGAAAAACGTGTATCATTCAAAATGCTATTTTTTGTGGGGGGAAAATGACCAAATCTACTACAATCCAATCATCAGACCTAAGCACCAACCACTGTGAATAGTTCTTTTCCTACTTTTCAGAAAGCCAAACTTGACAAAAACTTTCTAAGAAACAATACAGTATATGAGACTGGTTGTCATTAATCAAATTTCAGGGTAATCTTTGTGCTGTTGATTACTTGCACTGGAGGACTAGATGGATGCAAAATGGCCTGGGGATCACAATGTGCAAAGATGACTCAGTCACCTTTCAACTTCCCACCCTTTCCCTTCCTCAGCAGTTCTGAGACCTACTCTGAGTATGAATGTCAGGATTTGGCCCAAAATGCAAATAAATTCATATAAGTGAGGAATTAACAATCAACCTCTGCACAAATATTTAAAGTTATATAGTGAAATCAATCATTCCTATGCAGTCTGTTATTCTGAACAAAAGCTAATAGCAATTGGATGATATAAAGGATATGAAACATGCTCTAGTACAATCAATATTTTTTTTCCAATCTTCCTCATCATCACACATAAGGAAAAAAAAAATCAACCTCTTATCTGCCAGCTAAGATCTGTCATTTATCTCATAAAAGAAACAAAGTAAATTAATATCAGGAAATGATTTTTTTTGTGTTTATAATTAGAGCTTGGTTAAATTTTTGAACGAATAATGTATTCACTGAAAAATGCATTCTTGGTCTACCCAAAACTAATTGCTAATTTGTGTCAAAAGTCTCTGAATAGTTTTGCACAAGAAAAGGTTTTTGGATGGATTCACAGAGGGACTTAGGTGCCATTCACAAAATAAAAACAACGAGGTGTCCTTGTGGCATAAGGACTAACAAATTTATTTCAGCATAAGCTTTTGTGTGCTAAAACCCACTTCATTAGATGCATGGAGTGGAACATAGAGTAGGTAGGTATAAATACACAGCACATTAAAAGATGGGAGTTGCCTTGCCAAGTGGGGGTCAGTGCTAACGAGCTAATTCAATTAAGGTGGAAGTAGGTTATTCTCAACAGTTGACAAGAAGAGGTGGAAATCACTTTTATAGTGCTAATGATGCCAATGTAAACAACAGTTGACATTGGCCCATTTCAAACAGTTGACAAGAGGGCGTGAATATCAGCAGGGGGAAATTAGTTTTTGTAGTGACCCATCCACTCCCAGTCTTTATTCAGGCCTAATTTGATGATGTCCAGTTTGCTAATTAATTCCAGTTCTGCAGTTTCTCACTGGTCTGTTTTTGAAGGTAGGTGGTCCATGTTCCAATCCCTGCTCCACCTGGGGCAATAGAGGGACTTTGGATATCAAGTCCCACATCCTGGGTGAATGTTTTAAACATTGAAATATCAGCCCAAAACACATGATTAGTTTTGTTTTGTTTTCTGAGGAAACTGAAATTGATGTTTTGGATCAGTCCAAAATGATTTTTTTCCAGTTAGACCAGTGAACCAAAAACTCAATTATTCACCCAACTATTTATAATAATGAAAAAAGGATTTCTGAGCACATCTTGCATTCTTTGGGCCATTTTTTATCTCAGCGAATCCATTCGAAATCTGGGGTAATTTGGATGGAGTTTTTCCAGTTTTTCAATGGAAGAAAGGAGATCAGAGTCTGGCCGGTACATATTCTAACTTCTCTTGAGGATACTGGGGAAATGGGGAAGGAAAGAAGAGAGTAATTTTTCACAAAAGTACATAGTTTCAACAATATGCAAATTTCTGACTTCCTGAGTTAATTTGCATCCACTTTTCACTCACCAGTGGTAGGTTTATAGTGGCTCTTTCAACAACTAATATTTATAAATTAATTAATTTGCAGAATAAAGGGTCCTGCAATTTGTCAGTGTCATCATGCAGTTTAGTCTTTTATGGAAATACTTTTTTTTCTAAACCCATAATCCTTTTTTCCTCAGCTGATCTTGGGTCTGCTCTCAAAGACTGAGTAAATTTTGTTTTACCAACCACAAGGCTTACTGGATTTTTATTTGATACATCTGGAACTTAGGTGGCCTATTGAAATAATAAAACACAATTGAGACAGCAGACCCTATTGTCAATAAACTCTTCCTCCAGTAACTAAAGAAATGTTGTTAAGATCTCTTCTTATGTAAACCTTAATGCTTGGATATTTCCAATATGTGTTTTAAAGTTAACTAGGGTATGAGAACACCACCACCAAGCCCCAGTTACCTTAAAGACGCAAGACACAGCTAAGATCAAATCCAATATGTCTCATGTAATAATGTCATATTGCATTAATTTTATATTTTTGGGCCAATGGAGCTTCACTGATGTCAAGGTAATTTCACTCTTCTATGTCAGCAGTGAATTTGTCCCTACATCTTTAACTTTGTCTCAGGTGTTGTTGCATAGACCAAACCAATTTTTGTGTATGTAACTCCCACATCCTTCTCCCTTATGTACTACAGAAAATGATGTGGGTCATCTGCATTTAAAACACTTGAATGGAATTTTTAATGGTGTAACTAGAGCTTTTTATATAATGTGCAATTTTTTGGAAAATTAATACATAATGTTTGCTGAGGACAAGAACCCAGTATGTTAATTGGGAAACTGCAATTGCTGGATTTCTGCCAGTGGTTTTGGCTTATGTTATACTAACAGATGTTGGGCACTGTGCAGTATTTATCCTTATACATGCCAACCAGTTTAGTTATCTGAGTAGCATTGCCTCTGTGTTTGTGGGATTCATATAATTTCACTAGTAGGCAAGCATAGTTCCCAAACACTATACACAAATATGACAGCAGTGATTTCTTAAAACTGTTCCAAATTCATGGAAGCAATGGCACAAAGTCATTCCTCTGCAACACAAAGTCTGACTGCAGGACTATGCTGTTGTAATAATGGCATTAAAAAGAACTTCTGCTCTTATGCCATCACAGCTACAAATCATAATTGGTGAGCTATTTGTTATCGTGAAGTTCAGGTAAGTACTTCAAAGCTTACCTGTATAGCTAAGGCATAATTGCCAAGATTATAGAGAGGACCATTGTACAAATAAATATTGAATATAATATTAACAAACCAGCTTCTTCTCTGCAGTCAAAACTCTCCCTACAAAAGCTATGTGAAATGAAGGGGGAGAAAAATCATTTTTGTAAAGGGAACTAAACCATCAATCTGAGGGTATAGCTTAATTGAGTAACTACGTCATTTATTTTTATTTTTGTTACCTTTTTCTCTCCAGTCTTTTTGTTATAACTTTCACTTGTGGTATCAAATCAAATTCTGTCCCACATGTAACAATATTTGTAGTTCTCGCATTGGTCTGATCTCCCATGTACATGTTCACCTGTAGTGTTTGCTGAATCTTTGTACAATGACAGCAGTGTGAGACTCCATCATCATCAGTGTCAAATCAAAGTCATGTACTCTTCAGGGGAGAGACTGCACCTGCATTTGTTTGTCAGGCATCTAGCACTTTTCTGGGATCTCCAAAAATAATAATTAGAGCTGGATGGAAAATGGTATTTTTTTCCACATGCAGAATGTTTTGGCTTTGTCGGTCAAAAAGTGAAATTTCAGGTGTTTGACAAAAAACTGATGAAAACTGATTTTATTTCATGAAAATATTCATTTAGACAAAAAAACTGAGAGAGATTTACAACTCTGTTTAGTAATAATGATGTTTTTGGAAAGGGATGGTGCTCCTCCCTCAGTGCCCTCAACTCAATTACACATATCCGAACCTTCCCATCCATAAATGTACCGCTTCATGTGTATTTTCAATACGAAATATATATTACATCCATCTGAGTCTGATATTACATTATATGAAGACTGATACATCCTGCATACCTGGAGTCATCCAAGGATCAAGGACTTACACTGGTACCAATGTCTGCTGTGGTCCATAGATGGACTGGCAAAGGTGCAACTTAAAGCTGCTTGAACTCTCTCTCTCTTTTAGAAGGGACAGGGATGCTGGAACAATTTGTATAGTGGGGGTGCTAAGAGCCATTGAACCAAAGCATAAGTCCTGTATATCATGGAAACCACTTCAATCCAGGGGTTGAAACAGCATCCAGGGCTTTGGAGCTGTGCTCTGGCTCTGCTCCAGCTCCAGGCAAAAACCTGCAGCTCCACTGCTCTGGAGCTGCTCTACGCTCCAGTTCCGGGCTCCACTCCAAAGCCTTGGCAGCATCCCTAGCACCCCTGGTTCCAGCACCTATGAGAAGGGATTAAACTGGAGTAGTGGGTTTGGCCTTAACTATAAGGGAACTCATCACAACAATCACATTGTGCTGTCCCTTGCTGCTCTGGGATGACAAGGTAGCTTTTTTCTTGTTGATATAACTTTATATTTTCTTGAAATGATTAAAAATAACTCCTATTCATCAGGGGCGTCTCTAGCTTTTTTGCCACCCCAAGCACAGCAGACAGGTTGCCTTTGGCGTCACACCTGTGGGAGGTCCACCGGTACCGCAGCTTCGGCGTACCTGCCGCTGAATTGCTGCCAAATCTGCGGGACCGGCGGCCCTCCTGCAGGCAAGCCTCCAAAGCCTGCCTGACTGCCGCCCTCGCAGGGACCAGCAGGGGACCCCCCTGGCTTGCCACCCCAGGCACACGCTTGGAGCACTGGTGCCTGGAGCTGCCGCTGCTATTCATGCATTGGATAAGGTATCAAATAGCTCATCTTCTGCAGATTTCGGTGTAGACAGCAAGAATTTTTTTTTCTTTGTTCTCTTTTAACGATACATTTTATTGAGAGTGGATTATTGTGGTTTCTCAATTACTGTGCTCATTAATTGGGCAAACCCCAGGCAAACTTGAGTTCCAGTATATTTTATTCATAGCAGTTGTAAGAGAAAGAGATGCATATTTTTTCCCTCAGTAAGGATGGAAATCTGACTGTGCCTGACCTGTGGTCATGGGATGGCAAACATTTGACCACAGCTATCTTGAAGTTCATTAGCTTTGCTGAAAACTCAGACAGTGTTACTAGAACAAAGCTAAACGGAAGAGAGGTGAAGCATCTGAGGAAAAATAATGAATTTGTTATGAATATTCCTCTTTTGTTTGGACAGAGTTCAGCAGACAGAGCTTTTCACTTGTTTAATGCATGACCCTGTTATTGCCCCTGTGGTGTCACATGCCAACATATGCCTGTTAAGAAATGCATAATGAAAAGCATCAGCTCTTCAGTTCCTTCTACTGAGTGTGTTACATATTTCCTTTTATTCACCACATTCAATTCATTCATATACAGCACAGAAGCAATTCAGTTCCTTTTCAATGTTACTGGTCCCTAGTGCTCTATAAGGAAGCACCTAAAAGAAAGTGGGTTAAAGTTTATTTTGGCATCTGAAGGCAGGAAAGTAGTTTAAAGCAGCTTTTCAAGATGGATGTTTGTTGTGGGTGACTCTGAAAACGAGGCACAAAGGATACTGTAAATCAAGACCTCACAACTTTCTCAAATCCTGGACCACTTCTTAAGGCATAGCACCTGTCACAAAGCAGCTCTCCTCCCCTGTTGCAACTATATTTTGTACTTACATCAAAATATATTACAACAGAATATCACAAAGACACAATGAAAATAAACTCAGCTTAATGGATGGGTGCAGCTGCATGGTTATTACTGATCCCTGGTTTTGTACATCTGTTGTTTATTTCCTCTCTTGGTAGAAGCAGGATTTTGTATATTTATTAACACCTGATTTTCTTTCATTACATGCAGATCCCACTGCTCTGATTTTTCCAAGCCAGTCGTTTGTTTCATGCCTCTCTTATCACTGCTTCATTTGTCGTGTTGTCAACAAATTTGATTATGGATGAAATTTTATCTGTCAGCAAGAGAGGGACTTGTTCCACAGACTTCAGCTCCAGGACAGCAATCCAAGCCAATGAAGGTTTTCATGGGACACTATCATGAATAAAAGAGAGCTCTGCTTGAAGACTGAATGCACAACTGTTTCCTATTCCCTTTGTGCATGCTTTAGCATTGAGGGAACTTAGCTTCTCAAACCTCCTGGAAATGCTCTGCTGACAACCCAGTGGTCCAAAGTCCAGCATTTGACAATCACTGGTCTATATCAGTAGCAAATCACTTCTCTTACCTCTTCCTTAGAATAAGAGGGGATCCATTGTAGGAAACTGTGACCGGATGAGACTCCGAAAGTCACAATTCCCTCCCTGGTCAGCTCTTGGAGTGGCGCCACTTCTTACTCAGGTTGTAAAGTTAGTCTGAGCCGTAACCTTTAAGTACAACTGATGCAACAACAATTCATCTTCCTGTAGCTTATTTGCTTGCTCACCTACATACTACTATCAGTCCCAGGCAGGACATATCTTTTGGCTTCCATGAATCTTTGTGACCCCAAAGCTTGTGAGAGAACAAGAGAGGAAAACTTCCTCACTCTTACCTGGCAGTAGACTGTCCATTTGGCATCCTGCCTGGAAACTTGCAAACTCAATTAAATACACATATGGTTCATAGCAGGCAGAATCAGTCTTTGCCAGCACACATTTCCTCATGGCATTTCCAAACTTAACTTGTGCTATATAGCTTTTCCGGAGAAAGGAGTGTACCACTTCTCCAATAGTGACCTGCAAGAATACAGGGAATGCTGCCAAGATGAACATCAGTGTGAACTCCATAGGGGTGATTTTGCTATCGAGGAGCTTTTGTTGAGGAAGACAGGTATAGAGACACCTAGTCTTAATGAGCAATACTGGTAGAATTAATAAATCTTCTCAATACTCCCTGAAGCAGCTGCTCTCTTTTTGAAATAATGAGCATATGGTTTCATCATATTTCATTGATTTGATCCCCTTCAGCTAAAGAAATATTTCGGTGGAATGCAAACAACTTACAGAAGTTCTGCACATTTCTCAACCCCTTTTATTTTCCCTGCCTAAACAGGAAGCTGACTAGCATGTTAAAGGGAGAGCTGCAGGCAGCATTCAGATTCCTTAATAGGGGTTGCAGCAGGGGCGATGGAATCTCTGACAATAATGAGGACTCGAGGATTCCTTGAAGTTACAGTGCTGGGAGTTCCCTTAAAGATTTTAACTAGCATGGAAGAATGTGAGTGAAGAAGTTTGCTCACATTGGGGATGGATTGGCTACCTCTTCTAGTTACACCCTCTGCCCTCATCTCACAGATTCTCTATGAGGAGTGAGGCAGAGCAAATCAGCATCAGTTTAAACTAACCTGTTTCAAAACTCATCAAAATGAAGTGTCAGGAAGATTTTTCTGTTACTTTCAGTAACCAAGTCTAAACCTTTCATTCTGATTATCAGCGAATAACAAGACTATTTTACTTTCCCACCAGCCAAAGCTCTTCCCCTTACTGCAGTGAAAATCATCTAGGTAGATTTTTTGTTTTGTTTTAAGAATCACTGAAAACAGGTTTCCTGTTTACAAGGTTTAATATTTAAATGGTGTTAATACCAAATTAGGTGCATTCTAATTCAGATTCTAATACCCGCAGTAGCCTTGCAAGTAGTCTCAATGAAATCAAAGAGACCAGTCCTAGAAAAGATACTATTTGACAGGAGCAAGAGTAAAGGAACCAGAGCCTGGTCCTTTATCCTTGAGGCTTCAGATCCTATTGCTTGTTACTCTCTTCCCATTCATTAAAAAAATACTATGATATTCTGCAAAACACTCAATGTTTGATGGCTTTTGTAAAACAAATTGATATTACCTAATACATTATAGCAAAGTATTATAATATTGTTAAAGGACATTTTAGATCTCTTCCCTCCAATTCTGTTTCTTCCTGCCTCTTTTTTCTTTTTCTAAAATCTGCTTTTAAGAAGCTTCTTTGAGAGCCATGCACATTTTCAAAAGATGACAGCTAGAGAAAAATCCAGCTGTTTTATGATGAATTGATATTTCACTTTTTATCAATCGTGACTATGTATTTGTCATAAACAGATGGTTAATGGTTAATGCCTCTTTTACCTGTAAAGGGTTAAAAAGTTCACCTGGCCTAGCTAACACCTGACCAGAGGAACCAATGGGGGAACAAGATGTTTCAAAAGGAAGGAGGGAAGTTTTTCCTTTGTTTGAATTTCAGTTTCAGCCAGAGTGAAAAAGATCAAGGAACCAGCCTCTTATCAGAGTAGTAAGTTTTAGAAAGGAATAAATAGGTTTATATTTATTTCTTTGTAACGTGTCATGCAATTAGAGGTAGAATCAAATTGGGTATTTTTTTTGTGTAACTAAATTGTGCCCAGGGGAACATCCTCTGTGTTTTGAATCTGTTGTCTGTGAGAGTAGCTGGTATGCTAATCTCTCCCAGAGGGTTTTCTTTTACCTTTTTTTTTCTTTAATTAAAAGCCTTTTTCTTAATACCTGATTGATTTTTCCTTGTTTTTAGATCCAAGGGGATTGGATCTGGACTCACCAGGGAATTGGTGAAGGAGTCTCTCAAGGCTACCCAGGGAGGGGAAGGTTTTGAGGGGACAGGGAGTGATCCAGACACTGAAATTCTGGATGGTGGCAGTGGTACCAGATCTAAGCTAGTAATTAAGCTTAGAAGTGTTCATGCAGGTCCCCACATCTGTACCCTAAAGTTCAGAGTGGGGAAGGAACCTTGACAGTATTGTAGCATCATCTCACTACTGGCATTCTAAAGCTTAATTCCCAAACCTAACAAGGAAAATATATTAGTTTTTTAAGACTCGACACAGATTCAATAGCAGGATCAGGGCCTTAAACTATCAGTCAAGAGAGAAGCCCATGGCTGCATTTCTGTTTCTATCAACATTTGTATCTCCTAATAAGTGAAATGTGTACAGTTTAGCTTCTTTCCAGCAGAATGAGAAATGGTCTCTGTTTCAATGGATTGCAAATTACTCCTAAATCCAGCAAAAAGACCTTTAGTTTCACAGATTGCAAAGCTCCTGTTTTTTCTGCTTGCTCTAGGACAAAGCAATTGCATCACAGCAATCCAATCCTTGGAAAATAAATTAACCTTTTCCCCTCCAAATGTATCAGAAATATTACATTTAGAATAGCCCTAAACAGCGATATCTCTTTCAGCCTTTCCGTGATCCCCCAGAGGTTGCAGTAGAGTGGTGTTTTCTCTCCATTTCTGACATTCAGATGGCAAGCAGACAGAAGAATGCAGCACTTCTGCTTTTGTGACACAAGCCATACATTATTAATTTTTGTTGTTGTTGCACTAACACTATGAGACAGATGCTATTCTGAACCCAGAGCCTTCATTCCGATTGGAAAAGAAGCAATCTCTGAACTACCAAGTCAACTAATTAATGCTGCATAATTTAGTAAAGGGGTGGCAATTACTGAGTTTCCCCTATCTCATTCCCCTTCTGCTAATGCTAATATTATCAAAGAGTGTATGTGTGTGTAGGTAGGTAGGTAGCTTATAATAAAAGGGAATTAATAAGCAGATGAAGCAGGGAATGATGAAATACAGCAAAGAAAGAGCTAACATTACTTAGTGCATCTGACACCAAGCAATGGGAAAACTCTTCCAAACTCTTGCCATTAATAATTTAGAGCTAGAGTGAAAACAGGGAAGTGCAGTTGGGAAGATATTGACAATGGATTCAATGAAAAAGGGGGGTGAGCAATGGAAAAACTGTCCACACTCAATTGAATTATTAATCAAAGATTGCGTCATATTTGTTTGTATTGCAGCTTTATTGCAAGTAACTAAGGAGACACCAAAGTAGAAGATATTTCCCTCCTCTAACTTGTCAGATATGTGTACAGGCAATGGGTGAAGTGAAGTCAACGGAAGCATAATCAGTTGCAGCAGTAGAAATGTTTCCATTAGGCATGTTTCAATAGTCCCACAATATGGTGCAATTTTCCCCCCTTCAAAGAAATGTGCTGAAAGGGGCTGGAAACAGCATTAGACTAATGAGAACTTATAAAAGCCCAACCTAGTAAACAATCTCCCTTTTAAATAAACAGACTGCCGTCATAGTGGCCCACCAAAGGGGCTGATGTGACTTTGACAAAATAAGATTGTTATTTATGAAACAATGTTACGCTGTGGTTGGGAATAGCTCTGGATTTTCAGTCTGTGTGATCTACTTCATTTCATCAGCTGGTGCTCAAACACTTCTGTTTACCAGATTCCAAAACCAAAACACTGCTTAAAAAACTTCAGTTAAAATTGTTAAATGACAGCATTGTTTTTGGTTACCACATTTTTTGCAAAACCTAATAACTTAATAACAAGGAAAAGAATAGATAAGAATATAAATCTTGTACTACTCAGTTATCCTGCATATGATTAACTTGTTTATTAATAAATGAATATTTCATCATAACACAACAATCTTAATGCTGATCCATGAATTGTTGTGTGGATTTGTTCATATATTGATTTTTAACTTGATTTGGTATCTAAATTGTTTTTTTCTGAAGGGGCACTGCTAAATGAGAATTATTAGGTAAAATATTTGTCAATCAACATCAGAGTCTTTTTGGCAAGCATTTACAACTGATGTTTCTTGGGAATAAGGTTGTATATGTAATTTAACTGAAAAGTTTATACAATTATTGTACAATTATCTATGTGGATTTCTTTCCAAGTTGATCGGGTTGTTATTAATATGTACATATAGCATTTTTGTTTCATTTGTAGATGCACTTTATTTCACACATGCAGATGGCCTGATTCAGCATTCCTTTTACACCAGCTAGGCTGAAGCTGGTAGCTCTGGCTCGTCTAGAATTACCCCACAGTAGAGAAATTCAGTAAGCAAAGAAGATCCAGGATAACGACTCTGTGCCACTCTTCTCATAGCTCAGAGGGAAGGTGGCATGTTGGGAGCTGTTCCTGGGACATAGCTAAACACTGCTGCACTCCTGGAAGCTGGAGCAGTCTCTTGGGGCCATAGACAATGGGGCACAAGTTAGAGCAACTCTGAAACTTCTCTAACCTAGGGGGCTGATGTGGCCTCAGAAAGGTGCACAAAATGCCTCTGGAGCTCCTGCAGGGGTGATAGGAAGTGCAATGCCTTCAAGGCATGATGAACTTCAGTTGTCTTATGAAGTAGCAAATTTTAACTTGCAAAACCCCCTGACTTTTGTCATTGAAACCTTAACTGTTCCATGGTTCTCTGTAACAAAAGGGGCCATTTGATCAGGACATACAGGAGAAAGATACACAGACAGGAATGAATTTAAAGTGCCAGACTGCATCTCTATGGGATCAACCTTACATTTTTGTGGGGGAGAGTGGAGGTGGTACTAAACTCCTCCCAAAATACCAGACATTTAGTTGGGTCCTGTGTGGTATTAAATAACCTTATGCCATTAAACTAATATTCAGGGTTCGCCCCCTTCATCTTAACCTCTATGACCCTGTCCATCTCAGAATCCTCTTACCCTCCTCCCACAAGTGGGAATGAAGGTACACAGGAAGGGTTCCCCAGTCTGCAAAGAATTAAGGTCTGCCCTCCCCGCTACAGGCTAGCAGAGTCCACCAGCCATGTCCTGGCCTCTTTTTCATGTTTTCTTCTGGAAGCTGGTCCCTTTTGAGACCCAAACTTACACTGGATGATGGCTGCAAATTGTAAATGACAAATTCCCCTTATAAATGTATATTTCCTTTAAAGTGGTACCATACTCTTTATTAACTGAAAACTGGGTCTCCAGGATACTGTGATGGAGGCAAAGGAAGGTCTCAGGGGGAAGTCTTTCTTGATTCCCAAAACTAGTGATCTGGCAGAGTGTCACCCACAGCACGCTGGAAGCACAGTTCAAATTATACCTTAATTATAAGTCAACGAATGCAGTGCAGAAACCAGCAAGATGGCTGCTGCATGCCTGGAAGACCTTTACGCACAACAGGGTTGAGGGAATGACAGCCAGTGAGCTCTTTCCTTCCCTCAAATGCCTGGCTAATGGACAGCAAAGGAAGTAGGAAAAAACTCTTTTCCTTCTCCCATACCCACAGTGGAATGTATGTTCTGGGGGCATGAGGGGGGAGAAGATCACCAGAGCAACTGAGGCACCCCCTTTCCTGCCCTACTCTTTCCAGGACCCCAGGGGTTCCCTATCTCCCATCCATCTGATCCGCATCTTTCCCATGGGGGCATCCTACTATAATGTTAACAAACACATGTTTTTTCTTTTAGAAACGTGTGTATTCTTCAGCATTCTACACACAGCCTCGCACAAGGAAATGGAATGAAGTTTTACGTATCTCAGGGTTTGATAGCCTAACATTTTTAATTCTTAAAGCACCCTACTTCACTCCCTCTTCTACCAAAGCACTTGGCCCTTGGAACATTTAGAATATCAAAACAAATCACAACTTTCCAATGCCTAGAAACACACAATGCTATAAAGTAGGGCTGTCTGTTAATCAGTTAACTCACGTGATTAACTCAAAAAAATTAATCACGATTAAAAAAAAATTATTGCGGTTAATCTCAGTTTTAATCACGCTATTAAACAAAAGAATACTAATTGAAATTTATTAAATATTTTGGATGTTTTTCTACATTTTCAAATATTTTATTTCAATTTACAACACAGAATACAAAATGTATAATGCTCACTTTATATTATTTTTTATTACAAATATTTGCACTGTAAAAATGACAAACAAAAGAAATAGTATTTTTCAATTCACCTCATACAAGTACTGTAGTGGAATCTTTATCGTGAGATTGCAACTTACAAATGTAAATATTTTTGTTACATAACTGCACTCAAAAACAAAACAATGTAAAACTTTAAAACCTACAAGTCTACTCAGTCCTACTTCTTGTTCAGCCATTCACTCAGACAAACAAATTTGTTTACATTTTCAGGATATAACGCGTCTGCTTATTTACAATGTCACCTGAAAATGAGAACAGGTGTTTGCATGGCACTGTTGTAGCTGGCATTGCTAGGTATTTACATGCCAGATATGCTAAACATTCGAATGTGCCTTCATGCTTTGGCCACCATCCAGAGGGCATGCTTCCATGTTGATGACACTCATAAAAAAAAGAATGCATTAATTAAATTTGTGACTCAACGCCTTGGGGAAGAATTGTATGTCTCCTGCTCTGTTTTACCTGCATTCTGCCATATATTTCATGTTCTGGCAGTCTTGGATGACGACCCAGCACATGTTCAATTTAAGAACACTTTCACCGCAGATTTGACAAAATGCAAAGAAGGTACCTGTAGGGAGGCGCCCTGGCTCCCCGCTGCACCTGAGAGGGACAGGCCAGAACTGATGCGCCCTGGAGTGGGCAGAGCCACCACCGCTGTCCCCGCGCGGAGTGGGCAAGCCCCACCGCTGTCCCGCCCCCCCCACCGGCAAGTCCAGAGGCGGGACAAGAGATATAAAGGCCCAGCCCCAGCGCTCAAGTTAGGTGCAGTGCCCAGAGAGAGGACAGATGCTCGGTGGCTTGAGCTCCTGCTGGGCCCAACCTGCCCTGGGCTCACTACCCTGAGGAGCAACTGGCCTAGCCTCCCACGTGCCCGGTACCACATGAGGAGCTGTCTGAGCTCCCCAAAAGCCGATATCGCGAAGGAGCTGCCTGAGCTTCCCCTAAGCCGGTATCCTGAGGAGCCCATGGTCTGGGGCCACCCAAGATGACGCCTGTGAGAGACAGGTACCCAGGAGGGGGAGGTGGAAGTCGCCCGGAGGTAGCCGACCCCAGTCTGGCTCCTGGGACCCAGCACCGAACCAATGTCAGTGTGTTGCCAGCCAGGATCCCCACTGACTGACCGCGAAGGATGCTTTGCTTGCTGCTGCCTAGGGCCCACAGCCGGCTGGACGCAGCTGGGGAGTGGGAGGCCCGCTGTGTTCCCCGAGCTCAGCCTCCTCTGCCGAAAGGAATGGCAAGCTACTTCCCCTCTTCCCGTGGGTCAATGAGAAGCCCTTTATACTGTTTAACTCGCTGTTCAGCCCTGCCTGAGGGTCTGACCCTTACCGTGTTTTGTTGCCTGCGCCCTGAGCCAGGCTTGGCCTATCAGACTGGCTCCCTGGTTAACTCGTTGCTCAGCCCTGCTGAAAGGCCTGAGTTGAACTGTGTTGCTTGCCGCTCTGCTCCAGGGCTGGCTTATAGACTCTGTATTGCAGGTCAGCCTGTTGAAAGCTAAGCCTGAACGCTCACTGCCTGCCCGCCCTGCCAAGGGCTGGGTTAATATACTGTACTTGTCTCAGCCCTGCCTAGAAAGGGCTGAGCGCTGACTGCTAACTTGCCTGCTCGGCGCTGATTAAGCTGGGCTTAATAGAACGTCTGTGCTTATCTCTTCCTGTGAAAGGTGGACTGCTGCCTGTTAGAAGAACTATTGGTTTGCTCAGCTCCTGTCGACGAGGTCTAGGCCCGGATGCAGGCCGCTGCCATAAGAGATAGCACTGCTAGGCACTCGGCCTGGGCACCATCTGCTGGGGAGCCCAGACGGACGGGAGTCTATATTATATATATATCTGGGCTGGTCTAGAGACGAGCAAATGCAGCACAGTCTGCAGGAGGGGCTGCTGGGGAGTTCTCTCTGGAAGGGGTGGGGAAGGACTCACACTGCAGGACCTGGGCTCGAGGTGCTCAAGCACCAGGAATATTCAAGGCTGGGGCTTGGCTCCAGCCAATCATTCTGGAGCTGGTTTCCCCCTAACTCGCCTCAGAGCTTGCCCTGCGTGAAAGAAAAACAGCCAGTGCCTCTTTCCTTGTTGTGCTGCTTTTGCCTAAGGCTATAGAGATCAGTGCCAGGCAACCTTTGGAGCACCAAAGAGGGGGAATGGGAGAGAGGAGGTGGAAAGGAGGGGCACGATGGCCTTGGGAGCTCTCTCCGTGCACCCAGCAGCAGCGGCTGGGAGGTCACACATAATGGCAACCCACCTGCCCTGGTACACATCAAGGGGAGGTGAGTGGGACTTTCTGGATCTGAGAAAAGTCCCTGGAGCATGTACCGTGACTGTGGTGCATGAGTGAGTGTGCCATGGTGAGGGGGAGGCGAGAGAGGAGGGGGTTCACCCTCCCCTTGAAGCTTGCTTCTGCATTTTCGTAACGGAGGGGGGAAGAATCCCCTCTGGCCTAGCCTGGGGCAGCATGTCTGCCATCCAATCCCTTATCCCCAGCCTGCCACCACCCCAGAGCCTGCACCCCAGCACCCCAACCCTGAGCACCCCGCTTGCAGTGTGAACCTTCATCCCAGCCCCATCCAGATCCCTCACTTGACGGAAAAACGTGCAACTTAAATTTGGTGTCAGTTGGAGTATCATTGTGTTTAGCACAATACTCGATTATTTTAACCCTTTAAAGTATACAGGTGTATAAAGTAGGAATGGCTCTTAATGTTTTCTGACTTATCTCGTTGGGTGCCTCAGTTTCCCTATCATTTCTCAAGGAGAATCTAGATGGTGGGATAAGGGGTTGTGTGATTGTTTGAAGAACCTATTATGTGTCTTCATTTGTAGCCGTCTGCACGCGAATGACCGAACCCCTTCTTCCAGGCTAAACTGAATGGCCTGGCGTCGCTCTCCTGCAAAGGGCCAACTGAAGGTGTTGGAGAAAAACAAAGAAGATCGGTGGACTCTAATGCCTGAAAAGAGACAAAGGCCAGAAGGAAAAAGTGTCAGTTGCCTGTTTTGGAGACTTCCGGGAAGTGCATGGCTTGTGAAGAGGAGCTGGGACTTGGAACTACTCCATACAAAGCCAGTCAGGACTCTAAGGGGAAGCTCCTCTCTCTGAGCAACTGTCTCCAGAGCAAGACCTTACACCCTTCGGGTCGACCTCAGAGCAATTCAGCATGCCCTTCTCTATCTTGTTGCGCTTTCGCAGAGTGTGCCCAGGCAGGTCCTGGGGCAAACCAAAGAGTCCCTGCACGACCACTCAGCCAGCCAATAAAACAGAAGGTTTTTAGATGACAGGATCCACAGTCTAAACAAAGCTTGTAGATACAGAAAACAGGAACCCCTCAGTCAGGTCTTCCCTGGCGGGTGGGGAGCCTAGACCCAAGTTCTGGTCCTCTCCCATTTCCCCCCAGCCAGCTCCAAACTGACACTCTCTCTAGCCTTTGTGTCTATTCTGGATCTCTCTGACTCTCTTGTTCTCAGCACCTCAATGCCACCCTTGCCGGGGAAACTGAGGCACCCACAGAGTATTCAGACGAAAACATTTAAGAAACATTCCCACGTTTTCACAAGTGGCAACAAAATATAATCCGGTATATTGAAGCGGCAAGGCTGCTTCTGACTTACACTTTTAATTGACAACTTGTAATCTTGTGTGACGACCGCATTGTAGCTTCATTTTATATCGGCTTACAGGGGACAGCGGGGGGTGGGGTGGGGGTGGGCCCCAACATTTTGGGCACCACCAAGAATTAATACAACACCTGTATCACCTATGCTACCTGTGAAATGTGACTGTTCCCCTGGCGTGAGGGCTGTCAGGGCTGTGTTGGTGAGTGCTGTGGGGCAGGTTGAGGCGGCTGCTACCGGCTGAAGGAATGATATGAAGTATACTCACTGCTCGCAGGCCAAGGATTGGAATGGTCAACGGCCTGGCCTGGGGATAGCCAGATAGCATGTGCAAAAAATCAGGCAGGGATTGGGGTAGTGAGCAGATGTCCCACTTTTTATAGGGACAGTCCCAATATTTGGGTCTTTTTCGTATATAGGCTCCTATTGCCCCACCTCCATCCTGATTTTCACACTTGCTGTCGGGTCACCCTAGGTGGAGGGTAAATTGTGGTGCCTATATAGACACAGCCCAAATATCGAGACGGCCCTATAAAATCAGGACCATCTGATTCTGGTCACCAGGGGGGCGCATCTCATCCCCTGGACTGGCGTGATCCATCTCATCCGGCCTAGTCATTTGACATATCAGGGGAGCTGCACCCAGGGCAGGATGAGCCTGCTGTGGCTATCCTGGGTGCCCATCCCTGAGATCAGATGCTGTGCTAACTTCACACCATGGTCCGTTGAGCTACAGTGGTGCCCATTGCCGTGTGATCGGACCGAAGGGTTTCTGCTGCTGTTGCCAGCCAGTAAAACAGAAGGTTTATTGGACAGCAGGAACACAGGTTACAGCAGAGCTTGCAGGCACAGTCCGGACCCCTCCACTGAGTCCTTCTGGGGGTTCAGGGTGCTTGGATCCCAGCTAGGATCCCCTGAATTCCTCCCCATAGCCCAAACCCAAACTGTCCTGCCTCTCCTCCTCCGGCCGAAGACCAAACCCTTTTCCTTCTCCTCCGCCCAGCAGCTCCCCCTCCCCCCTGCCGGCTCACATTACAACCTGACTACCTCTCCCTCACCTACAGACATCCCCTGCTTTCCCGTTCCCCGCACAGACAGTCCCTACTCCATCACAGGTACCCCACTAGGAATGGAGAGGAAAGGCTTTTATCGATGTTGTTTAAATCTCCCTCTAAAATCCCATTCTCGCTGTGAAGCTGACAAGAGGTTCTTGCCTGAGCTGTGTTTTCGGGAAGTGGCACTGGGACGTGTGAGGGCCCTGTCTGGGCAGATGAAGAGATGAGATGGTGGGAGACAAACAACTCAGTTTCATAAATGTGATAGAGGAAAGAGATCCTCCCCCTATCCTGCTCCCAGCACCAGCTGATTTAGAGCTCAGGAAAGGCGGGCAGTGCCGGTGCATAGTGTGGGCAGGAGTTATGCACCTTTCCCAGCACAGCTGTGCCAGTGCCCTGATGTCACCTCCAGAGGTACCAGCATTATGAGGCACCTCGTGACCACCTGCCCTTGGCGTGAGGAAGTCTTGCCTATGCCTGCCAGAGGTCAGGTCCCCGACACCACCAGCCTCGGGCAACACAAACCCACCCCTCTCAGCCTTCACGGGTTCTGCTGATCCTCCACAGGTTAGCAATAGGCACCTGCCAGCCCTCCCTCGAGCCCTCTGAGTGCCCACCTGGAGTGTCCAGCTTCTGTTTTACTGGCCACTCTCTGTATTCACAGACGCTGCTGCCAAAGGAACAGTGCATCCCCGCTTGCCAGCTACACCTGAGATCACAGTTCTGCTCAACTCTCAGCACTTAGATATGTTCATAGTGTAAACAAGCCAAAGTCTAGGAAACAAAGAGTAGAGATTTCAAATAATTGCAAGAAGACATCACTGGAAAGAAATGGTTACATATAAAATAAACTCATAACATGCATTCTAGAAGCTTGACTTAACGAACTAGATATTCTCCCCAAAGTCCTTCCAGTGTTTTTCAGTGACAGTTTGCTGTGATCTTTCTACCATGAGACAAGTCACACTGTCAACTTGCTTCCTTGGGGAAAGCCATAGGGTTACCTCTGCCCCCCACCCCTTCTATACTCCAATGACCCATTGTCATTACTTGTAAACAGGATGCCCCCTGCTGGTTGGTTTTTCCTATATGCTTCTTTCTTGTAGATTTTTGCAAGCTCTTGATTAGGACCTGGCTCCATATGCAAATAGACCTCTAATGTGAAGCGCACAATGGCCAGACAGGGAGTCTGCTCAGTCTGTTAGCCCCTGCCTGAAAGGAACCTCTCCTGTTTATTTGCCTTAACTCCCAGGCTTTGAGAACATAATTGCCAGTATGGACACACAACTCCTGAAATATTATCCATACGGCCATTTTGCAATGATTGTGATGATCAGTGGGATACTGGCTCGTAGTGGAGACCTCACAAGCTGCCCTTTGAACTGTTATGCCTACACCTGACCCCAGGGGTCCCTGTGAAACCCCAGGCATTACTTGTGCCCTCTGCCTGCTGGCATCAAGAGGTCTCTGGGTCACACCTACCCCCTTACATTGACGTGGCGGGATAAGCCACTGGCTAATCCTTATGTGTCATCTCAGAACCGTCTTGCCTCGACAGTGCATCTGTCACTGCATTTTCTTTGCTCTTAATATGTACAATGTCCATATCGTGTGCCCAGAGAGCTGTACTCCAGTCGGTAGGTTTGGTTCTGTGTAGGCATACCAAGGGAGGGTAGTGTGTTAGGGCCCTCAGCTTCCTACTAAACAGATTGACTTAACTGCTTGACTGCCCAAACAATTGCATGACATTCTCTTTCTGTGACAGAGTAATTCCGTTGTAGGGGGAGGGGGGACAGTTTTTTACTTAAGAAAGCAATAGGAGGCTTTTTCTTGTCTTCACCTGCTTGCATTAGTATTGCTCCCAGGCCTGTGTGAGATGTGTCCATGCACACTTCAAACACCTTGTCAAAATCAGGACTAGCCAGAAAAGATTTTCTCACAGAATTTTCTCTTCCTCACCAAAGATTTTCTGACAGGCTGCCATCCACACCACTTTGTTGGACTTTTTTGCAAAAAGTCAAAACCTGTGATAGCAGACTCAATGCCACTGAACCACCAAGGCTGCAGGAATAATTAGCCAAGCCTATAAAAGCTGAACTTGCTTTTGTTTTTGTGCACAGGCCAGTTAACAACTGAGTCCACTTTCAAGGGATCCAAGCAAATCTGGCCCCCTCCTACCCAATGACTTTGGATACCCCTGTTTGACACTTTGACTGAGACCTGCACCCTCAGCGCAATTCTCAAGTGTTTTTAAGTATCTGGGGTAGCCGTGTTAGTCTGTATCCACAAAAACAACAAGGAGTCCGGTGGTACCTTAAAGACTAACAGATTTATTTGGGCATAAGCTTTTGTGGGTAAAAAACCTCACTTCTTCAGACGCATGGAGTGAAAGTTACAGATGCAGGCATTCTATACTGACACATGAAGAGATGGGAGTTACCTCGCAAGAGGAGAACCAGTGCTGACAGGGCCAATTCAATCAGAGTGGATGTGGTCCACTCCCAATAATAGATGAGGAGGTGTCAATTCAGAGAGGCAAAGCTGCTTTTGTAATGGCAGCCACTCCTCCCTATATCAACCCAATTAATGGTGTAAATTTGCAAGTGAATTTTTGTTGTGCTAGTTCTCTTTGAGTCTGTTTCTGAAGGTTTTTTTTGTTCAGAATAGTTACTTTAAATCTGTTCTAGAATGTCCCAGGGAGATGAAGTGCAGGGCTGCCCAAGGATTCGGGGGCCCTGGGTTTCGGCGGCGGGGGGCCTGCTTTGGCAGAATATGCGGCGGGCGGGGGCGTCTGCTCCGGGACCACCCGCGAAGTGCCTGAAGACTTGCGGCAGGGGTCCCCACCCTGAATACCACCAAGACGGCACTTCGGCGGCGCGGCCCACTTTCAGTGTGTATTCGGAAGCAGAGGGTCCTTCTGCCCCCAGAGCGCGAAGACATCACGCTGAGACGACAGGACAGAACGTTCGGGGCCCCGGCCTGCGCAAGAGTTTTCTGGGGGCCCCAGAGCACAGTGAGGACCCGCTCCGGGCCCCCGAAAAACTCTCGTGGGCGCCCTGCGGGCCGGGCAAATGCCCACTTTCCCCGCCTCCCCCGCCCCGCTGGCGCGCCTGTATGATGTGTTCATACGCTGGCTTTGTATGTGCGCTCCTTCTGATGTCTGATTTTGACATTTATTCTTTGTACATCAGGGACTGTCCGGTTTGGCCATATGAACAGGCAGAGGGGGCAGTGCTGACACATGATGGCCATAATATCACATGAGTAGATGTGCAGGCTGAATGCCAGCCCTGATGGCGCTGGACTGATGTGGTTGGGCCTTCTATGGGATCGGGGTCACTGAGTACGATATGGGGACAGAGAAGGCAACGGGGTTTGTTAAGGGATTGGTTCCGTTGTGGTTAGGGTCCGTGGTGTGTGTGCTAGTTGTGGTGCGTATTCTGCTTCAGGTTTGGGGGCTGCTGTAAGCGGGAACTGCCTGCATCAAGGCTTGAGAGTGGGGAATCATTTTCCAGGACTAGGTTTAATTCTTGATCCAATCGTGCTGGGTTGGTTAGCTGCGGTGCATTCGTGATGTGTGGTGTTCTGTTATTTTCCTTTTTGCGACTTGTCCTGTAGTAGGTGATTTCTGCGGATCTGTCTCGCATCCCTGTCCAGTTGTTTCTACACTTCCCCAGGTGGGTCTTGTAGCTTTAAGAACGCATTCCGATTAAGATCTTGTAGGTGGATTGTGAGAGGGATTGGAGCAAATCAGCCTTGTATCTTAGGGTGCGTGTAGACAATGGCATTCGCGCGACCTGTGGTCTGGATGAAGTGGAGTCATGCAGGTAAGAAGTGTATGGTTTACTGGTATAGGTGGGGTTTATGTGACATCACCTAATCTGCCACTGGTAAGTGTCCAGAAGTGGATCTCTTGTGTGACTGGTCCGGCTGAGTTGATGTGGGGTGGAAATTGTTGAAATCCAGGTGGAATTCTCAAGGCTCGCTCTTCCGTGGGTCTAGTATGATGAAGATTATCAATGTAACGCAAGTAGAAGGAGGGGCGCTAGGACGAGAGCTGAGAAGTGTTGTTCTAAGTCAGGGCCATTAAATCGCTGGCATACCCTGTGGGCGCCACCTGCGGTACCATACAGTGCACTGATCTCAAGTATAAGTTGTCCCTAATCTGAAATCGGGTGGGTGAGACAAAGTCCAGAAGCTCAGCATCAGGATATTGGCATCAGGACTGTAACCACACCAAATTTTGTAATCAACACAAACTTATGGTCCCATCCTTTTTTGGGACCCAAAAATAGAAGAAGCCGAGAAACTGTTGGATCTGTAATTATCCCCAGTTCAGCTATGCTAGATATTCCTTACTAATGTGCTCCTGCATTTGACCAGTTGTAGAGTTGGCTCTGTGAGTGCATGTTGTGGTCCCAGTGTTGTCTTATGGACCATTTTGTTAGTCGAGTCTCGGGCTCTGGACTACAGAGTCATACTTCTTAAGGTCACACAGGACGTTATGATCAGTTTAGTTCTGACCTCCTGCACAACAGGACGAATCTCACCCACCCCCACTCCTCGTACAAACTCAACCTTATGTCTGGCAGTTACTGAGATCCTCAATCATGGTTTAAACCTCAAGGTGCAGAGAATCTCAGCAGTGACCCTGCCCCTGCGCAGGAAGGCGAAAAACCTCCCAGGGGCCTCTGCCATATCCC
>NC_133769.1:62512291-62514011 GCF_003597395.2 Chelonoidis abingdonii | reverse complement strand
TGCCTGTAGGGAGGTGCCCGGGCTCCCCGCCGCGCCTAAGAGGGACGAGCCCCAGCACTGGACCCTTACACTACCAATGTGAAATTTCTAAAAACAGCTTCAGCACTTGACCCAAGGTTTAGGAATCTGAAGTATCTTCCAAAATCTGAGAGGGACGAGATGTGGAGCATGTTTTCAGAAGTCTTAAAAGAGCAACACTCCGATATAGAAACTACAGAACATGAACCACCAAAAAAGAAAATCAAACTTTTGTTGGTGGCATCTAACTCAAATGATGAAAGTGAATGTGTGTCAGTCCACACTACTTTGGATCGTTATTGAGCAGAACCCTTCATCAGCATGGAAGCATATATTCTGAAATGATGGTTGAATCATGAAGGGATGTATGAATCTTTACCGCATCTGACATGTAAATATCTTGCGATGCCAGCTACAACAGTGCCATGTGAATGCCTGTTCTCACTTTCAGGTGACATTGTAAATAAGAAGTGGTCAGCATTATCTCCTGCAAATGTAAACAAACTTGTTTATCTGAGTGATTGGCTGTACAAGAAGTAGGACTGAATGGACTTATATGCTCTAAAAAGTGGACTTGTAGGCTCAAAGTTTTACATTGTTTTATTTTTGAATGCAGGTTTTTTTTGTATATAATTCTACATTTGTTAGTTCAACTTTCATAACAAAGTGATTGCACTACAGTACTTGAAAATACTAGGTGAATTGAAAAATACTATTTATTTTTTCTTTTTTACAGTGCAAATATTTATAATAAAAAATAAATATAAAGTAAGCACTGTATGCTTTGCATTCTGTGGTGTAACTGAAATCAATATATTTGAAAATGTAGAAAATATCCAAAAATATTTAAATAAATGGTATTCTATTATTGTTTAACAGAGTGATTAATAGTGATTAATTTTTTTAATCATACAACTGGAAGGGACCTCGAGAGGTCATCTAGTCCAGTTCCCTGCACTTGTGACAGGACAAAGTATTATCTAGACCATTCCTGACAGCAGTTTGTCTAACCTGGTCTTAAAAATCTCCAATGATGGAAACTCCACAACCTCCCTAGGCAATTTATTCCAGTGCTTATCCACCCTGACAGTTAGGAAGGTTTTCCTAATGTCCAACCTAAATCTTCCTTGCTGCAATTAAAGTCCAACCTAAATCTTCCTTGCTTCTTGTTCTAGCTTCAGAGATTAAGAAAAACAATTTTTATCCCTCCTCCTTGTAACAACCTTTTACATATTTGAAAACTGTTATCATGTCCCCCTCAGCCTTCTCTTTTCCAGACTAAAGAAACCCAGTTTTTTCAATCTTCCTTCGTAAGTCATGTTTTCTAGACCTTTAATCATTTTTGTTGTTCTTCTCTGGACTTGCTCCAATTTGTCTACATCCTTACTAAAATGTGACACCCAGAACTGAACACAATATTCCAGTTGAGGCCTAATCAGCGCGGAGTAGAGCGGAAGAATTACTTCTCATGTCTTGCTTACAACACTCCTGCGAATACATCCCAGAATGATATTTGCTTTTTTTTTGCAATAGTGTTACACTGTTGACTCATATTTAGCTTGTGATCCACTAAGACCCCCAGATCCCTTTCCACAGTACTCCTTCCTAAGCAGTCATTTCTCATTTTGTGAATTTGCAACTGATTGTTCCTTCCTAAAAGGAGTACTTTGCATTTGTCCTTATTGAATTTCATCCTATTTAC
>NC_133769.1:62459689-62511902 GCF_003597395.2 Chelonoidis abingdonii | reverse complement strand
ATTCCAGTTCTGCAGTTTCTCAATCTGGCAGTCTGTTTCTGAGGGTTTTTTGTTGAAGACAATTGCAACCTTTAAGTCTGTTACTGAGTGTCAAGGAGGCCTGAAGTGTTCTCCGATAGTTTTGAATGTCTACTAATTCTTCGACAATCTGATTTGTGTCCATCTTATTCTTTTGGATAGAGAAACATGTCCAGTTTGTGCCAATATACGTGCAGGGGGCATGCTGGCACATGACGGCATAACCGCCATGATAGATGCTGCAGGGTGAAATGACCCCCTTGATGGTGTGGCTGATGGATTAGATCCTATGATGGGTTCTCTTGAATTGATATGGGACAGAGTTGGCAAACGGGTTTCTTTGTTTGCAAGTATAAGTTCCTGGATTAGTGTTTTTGTTGTGTGGTGTGTGGTTGCTGGTTGAGTATTTGCCTTTTAGGTTGGGGGGCTATCTGTAACGGAAGGACTGGCTTGTCTCCCAAGATCTGTTTAGAGTGAGGACATCCCTTCAGATAGTTGTAGCCTTTGAACGCAACCTGAAAGAGGTTCTTACGTTGGGGCTGATGGTGGCCGTTCCCTGTTACCTTTGATTTGCAAACTGGACACCATTAAATTAGGCTTGAATAAAGACTGGGAGTGGATGGGTCATTACACAAACTAAAAACTATTTCCCCATGCTAATTTTTCCCCTACTGTTACTCACATCTTCTTGTCAACTGTTTGAAATGGGCCATCCTGATTATCACTACAAAAGTTTTTTTTTCTCCTGCTGATGATGGCCCACCTTCATTGATTAGTCTCATTAGAGTTGGTTTGGCAACACCCATTTTTTCATGTTCTCTGTATATATATTTATATATATTTTCCTACTGTATTTTCCACTGCATGCATCTAATGAAGTGGTTTTAGCCCACGAAAGCTTATGCCCAAATAGATTTTTTTAGTCTCTAAAGTGCCACAAGTACTCCTTCTTTTTGCTGGTACAGACTAACACGACTACCATTCTGAAACCTGTAATTTGTACAAGTAATTTTAACTTGTTTTTTTGCCTATTTTAGCATCTTCTGATCCTACCTCATTTTCACTGGCATTCACTACATCAGATGTCCAATCACCACCATCCTTCTTGGTAAAAACCAAAACAAAGAAGTCATTAAGCACCTCTGCCATTTCCACATTTCCTGTTATTATTCCCCCCTCCTCCCATTGAGTATTGGGGCTAATTGCTTGACAGCCCTATTATAAAGACAAATCCACCCAGGGACAGAGTATATTTTAAATGTGGGAGGGAGCTGTCCTATCCAAAGCTTGAAAATGATCACCATTAAAAAGCAACTGAAGAAATATTTTATGCATTCTTTAAAGTGGGAGGAGTAGGCAGAATCACATGTCTAGCCAGTGAGTTCCATACTACAAGGGTAATCAAGAAGGACTTAATCACTCACTGGTCCTTGGTGCAATGGTAGATGTTGTTAGTAGCTACTGGTGTGTAGCTCTGCTCTTGTTCGATGATGATAACAGTTGGCTGCATGTGTGTTCCCTCTGCGTGCTGTCCCGGCACTCTGCAGATAGCTGACACAGCAAACCCTGAGAGAACCCCCAAAGACCACAGACTCTAGTAAGGTACGAAGGAACCTGAGCCAGGTTTATTGTCAAATGAAGCACAGTAATAGTTTCCTATAGACTCTACAGGACATACTACGGATATGTGTTGCCTGGCAATGGACACAGCTCAGTCAGTGGCGGGACTTTCCACTGACCCCTAGGCTGGACAAAGATGCACACTCTGGGACGAACTTTTATACAGTTACAGGACAGATTACTCATCCCTCCTGACGTATTGAGATACAGCCTCTTGGCTCATTAGGGTGCTGTCTCCCCTTTGATCATGTTGTTCCAGTCTTTAAGATGCACATGCCTGTCCTGTCTTTAAGATGCGCATGCCTGTTCCTTGTTATGTCTATGGAGTGTCCTGATGTCATCTTGGCACAAGTTCTCTGCTCGCTACTTCTGTGAGTGAGGCCTGCCTCTGGCTCACAGCCCAGCTTTTGCTTAGCAGAGGCTGGAAGTACTTTGGTTCAGGATTCAGGCTTTTAGGCCTCAGACTATGCCTCTGACACAAGAGTTTATGTTTCAGGGCCTCATCTTACTACAGTGGAATCTATAAACATATATGTTTTCTCAGCTGATGCCCATTAGGATAAGGCTAATGGAGAAGGTCTTAATGCACTCAGGGCTCTGAACACTAGCAATGCCAATTTAAAATAACAATAATGAATATCTAATGCTTGTCATCAGTAGATCGCAACACTCTTTACTATTATCCCCATTTTACAGATCTAGAAACTGAGGCACAGAGAGGTTAAATGAGTTTTCTGAGGTCACCCAGCAAACTAGTGGCAAAATCAGCAACAGAATCCAGGTGTTCTGAGTCAGATTCCCAAGCTTTATCCGCTAGATCTCTTATTAAGTAGTCAATAGAAGGACTAGTGGGTTAGTACATGTCATGGTATAAAACCCCACTCTGAACCTTAGAGTCCAAAAGATAGGGTACCAGCATGAATTCCTCTAACCTTAATTACCAACTTAGATCTGATAGGCTGCCACCACCCAAAAGTATAGTGTTTTGGGACACTTCTGACTCCCCAAATACTTCTCTGGGGACCACAAGACCCAACTCCCTTGAATCTCACAACAAAGAGGAATAAACCATTCCCCCTTCTCACCCAGAGGTAATACAGATTCAAGCTCTGTGAATCTAAAACAAAGAGGAAATTCACCTTCCCCTTCCCCACCAATTCCCTGGTGAGTACAGACTCAGTTCCTTTGACCCTTAACAAGGGGGAAAAAATCAATCATCTTTAAAAAGAAAAGCTTTTAAATAAAATAAAAGTGAAAAATATCTCTTGAAATCAAGATGGATACAGGGTCTTTCAGCTTATAGACACTAGAGAGAAGCCTCCCCCCCAGCACAAATACAAAATAAAATCTTTCCAGCAAAATACGCATTTAAAATTCTACCAGCCAGATACACATTTGCAAATAAAGAAAACAATCAAAAAGACTAAACTGCCTTTCTACTTGTACTTACTACTTAAACAGAAAATTAGAGAGTCTATAGGTACGTCTGGTCACTCTCAGATCCCAGAGAGAACAACAGACAAAGAAAACACACAAAACAAAGACTTCCCTCCACCAAGATTTGAAAGTATCTTGTCTCCTGATTGGTCCTCTGGTCAGGTGTTCCAGGTTCACTGTTTGTTGACCCCTTACAGGTAAAAGAGACATTAACCCTTAACTATCTGTTTATGACAGTACAAGAAGATCACTGTTGCTCAGACCTGTAAGCCCAGCACATATAGGACCTCAAAGCATTCATACATCACTCTTGTGGTTATTATGATGTCATCAGAAACTTTTAAAGTGTGTGTACAGCATCATACCAAGGAACAAGCGAAATCTTCAGGGAATTCTGACAATATTGAAATCATCCCTGATGCAAAGTTTGAAATGTTTATTTTAGAAATAATACGTACAGATGACTCCTTATAATTTGGAGGAAGGACACTAATATATATGCAAATTGGTATCATGGTATGGAAAATCCATGGTTACTTGGAAACTCTGTCATGAGTTGCACCAGTGGTGGGTTAAGTGCTCCCACTGAGTCATGGGAGGTGGTGGGCATCTATAACTTACATCAGTGAGAATTAATAGTGATCTGCTCCTTGGTAGGGGCATTCTGGCCCCAGTCAGCAAAACACAGAAATGTGCTGAACATAAAGCACATGATGACAGGTCAGCAATGCTTAAATGCTTTGCGTAAGTGAAGCTCAGCCCCACAGAAGATTGAGTTGGTACCTACTGGACAAATAGAAAGTAATACAAAGGCACATAAACCATAGTTTTCCCTCTAGGGGTATGTCTACACTACCCGCCGGATCAGTGGGTAGTGATCGATCTATGGGGGATTGATGCATCGCGTCTCATCTAGACACGATACATCGAGCCCCAAAGTGCTCCCCGTCGACTCTGGAACTCCACCAGGGCGAGACGTGGAAGTGGAGTTGACAAGGGAGTGGCGGCCATCGATCCTGCACCCCGAGGACGCAAAGTAAGTCAATCTATGTCAATCTAAGATACGTCAACTTCAGCTACACTATTCTTGTAGCTGAAGTTGCATGTCTTAGATCAATTCCTCCCCCCACTCCCAGTGTAGACCAGGCCAAAGTCACAGTAACTTTAAAAAAGAAAAAAAATGTAGTTGCCCTCTAGATGAGTATTACTAACCAAAGCAACCATTTGATCTCACTGCTCTGTTTTTTTTCTTTTACTACTGTTATTTTGTGTAACTCAACTTGTTATGGCTTTATATTTGAACACAATCCCAATCCCATTGACTCTAAATGTAACAGAATTGAATAGACTGTAAACCCTTTGGGTCAGAAGCATTTTATTTGTTGGTAGAATGTCAGGTACAACTGTGGTGCTGTATAAATTATTTCTGAAAACTCTATGAAGTGGAGCTGTGCAGAGGACAGAAATTCTCATTCACAGAACATGTTGAGATTTCAAAACCAGTCTTCATTTCAATTCAGAATGAAAACCACAAAATTCAAAATTCCTGTGTAAGAAAATTCCCCTCCATCCCCTTTCCCAAAAAATTATCCTGGATTGAGCTAATGTTTCATTTTGAGAGTATCAAGCTGTTTTGTTGTGATTTCAACTTTTTATATTTTCTATTAGGGTACATTTAAAAAAATTAGAAATAAAAAATCAATATGTTTCAGTCAAAAAGGCTAAAGTGAGACATTTGGCATTATCAAAACTTTTCATTCCAGTTTTTCCTCCAAAACAAAATTTTGGCAAAATTGACATTTTCATGAAGCATCTTGATTTTGATGGAACTGGATTTTCCAATGGAAGTTCTTCTGACCACCTCTACTATTAAGTTTTATGGAAAAAAATAATAATCTCCCCACATTCATCAGATTTCCAGCGTTAGAGACTCTCGCTCAGTACTGTACTTAAAATAGAGAAAAGAGAACAGGTTTATCAAAGCAGACAGATTAAGCCAGATTTCACATCCCCAGTTCTAATGACTAGTCCTACAACTGGATCCCCACCCCAGGACTACCATGCAGAAACCATGTTCCATTAACTTCAGTGAAAATCCACGCAGATGAAAGGATCAGGGCCTGCCTTGGGGGAAACAGTGCCCTGGGAGAACTTGTATTTTGGTGCCTCCACCCCCATTGCCTCCCTGGGGTCCCAACCCCCGCCTCCTCATTGCCCCCGGTCCCCGTTGCCTCCCTGGACTCACCACCCCTCATCTATTTTGGCCACTGCTGCCTCTCCAGGTTATCCATCCATTCCACTGGCCCTTAATACTTTCCCATCCTACTCACCATCTCTTCTGGCCCCTACTGCTTCCCTGGGCACCCCACCCATCCCCTCTGACCCATGTTGCCTCCTCAGGCTCCCCACCCCTCTATTGCCCCCAGGCTCCACTGTCTTCCTACCCCCACACCATTGCCCCAAGCTCCCTTCTGCAGCCTCATACCTTAGGCCCACCCTACTCCTTGCCTCGTGACCACAGTGCCATCCTGACCACAGCACCCAACCCTAAGACCAGCCCTGGAGAGGATCCATTCATATGAATTCACACTGATGTCAGCTGGGCTCTACATAGATGCCAGGTTCTTTCCATCCAGGTTCATTACTTTAGGCCGTGACTTCAGCAGGACTATTTAGGTTTGAGTACAATTAAGCAAGCACATTAGTTTGTAAGATCGGTTTGTATTTCTTGTTATATTTTTTTCCTCTGAGTGAACCAAAACTTGTAAATAATACATGCAAAGTACAAAAAGTTTTGGGGGTGGTTTTCAACATCAAAGAAGAGAAGTATCTTTCATGATAAAATTAGAAGAGCTCAAAGGGACAGAGTTGTTTTAATGGGGCTTTTTCCTAAAATGTAGGTTTTTTCCAGCCTTCTAGAGTGCTTCCTGTTGGGCCATGATTGCAGAAGGCTCTAACAAGAGAAACTAATAAGGACATCTGCAACCAAGAAGTTTTGAAGCTCAGTGTGACAGAGGCAAAGGAAATGTCTGTAAACTGATGTAGAGCTTTCATAAACTGCACTCTGGAGTCAGATATCATTTTCTACTTATATTGCAAGTGACTCTTGGATGCTACTTTATAAAATCTCAGATGTGGACTGCAATTTACTGGTTATTTCGCCCTGCAAATTAATATGTAATATGTTAATATTCATTTTACATCTTTGAATAGGCAGTAAAATGATTCCATATTACAAATCTGAATAACAAAAGTTCCCTGTAACCAGCTAAGAATGTATTAAAGTAATAAATAAAGTGTTATCTCAGAATATTCTTGAATTAAATCTTGGAGGGATGAATACCACAGTAAATGGTAAATTCCTTCTATAGTTTAGGAGACAGCACATATTTTATAAGAGACGTGTGCATGTATTTGGTTGTTTCAGGTTGCAGATCATTTTAATCTGAAATGTTGAGGGAGGGAATCAGTTACCATCATATTAATAATAAGGCTCTGTTTATTGGGATAGTGCATAATGGTTAGAATAATTGTTATGTCTCCTGGATATCATGGCAGGAAAATATATAGAATCGGCTCATAATAATGGGAAAAATCTGACAGACTGTCTAGTTCTGCAGCTCAGTTTTTCCTACACATTAATGTCCTCTATGATCCCTTATAAATCTGTGTCCCCTACTCTTCTTTACAACCAGATGCTAAACATTTACTATGCTGTACACTTGAATTACAAGTTACCCTCTCCCTGACATGAAGCTATTTATTGTGAATGTTAGAGTAATGTCATAATATGTAGTGCTTTTTGAAAAGATCTATTGCAAAAGTGAGTGAAAATATAACAATCTGCCAGTCTAGATGCTGCAATTAAGTAACTGGAAGCCTTCAAGAGAGGCATGAGTATTCTGTCCACTACTTCTATAACAATTTTACTGTGATCTTAGGATTCCATGCTGCTTTATGTGCACCACTATCTCCTGCCTCTCTTACCATTAATAGATGAGTTGCAGTTGCTCACATCTTGAAATTCAAGATGTGCTATTTCATTTAATTTACTCAAAGATAACTTACTTGGGGAAAAACTTGTGGACTTTGATTCCCTACCAGTGACAAATTACATTAGAACCCCTTTGGTACTATTAATAGCCACTACTGTAATTTCAATTCCTCCCATGTGAAGGGGGATTTTAAATGAACTGGTGCAGTGGGTGGAGAGAGAAAGTATTTGGCACATCGCGTGCATTTTTCATTATTTCAGGCAATTATTTGTAAAGAAAAGCAGTGAAACACAGAAAGTTGCTTTTAATTCTTTAACTCCATCAGACTAACCTTTAGCTCCCTTATCACTTATTCTAAACAATGTACATCTTTTCATTTTTTTTGCTGTAGGTTTTGAGCATCTGATCTGGAGATTAAAATGTAATAATAACCTGCAGCACAAAGTCACCCTGAGCTTTGTTATAAAAAAATCTATGCTTTCCCTCCTGAGATAACTCGGAGCTGATGTAAAATAGAGGCCAAGCCACAAATGACTGCATGAAAGTTGTTTCACAGAGCTCTAGGAGTTCTGGTCAACCTTCCTCATTTTATCTTGATTTTTCCTCTTTTCAGAGTTCAGTTTTCACTTAAGGCTAGAGGGGAAACTATAAAAGAAGCCAGCGTGATTGATGGTAAAGCAGAAACGGTATTAGGACTGCTACTCTCTCCAGGAATCACTAGCTATTTATCTATACTGTAAAAAATACTTCTCCATGTATACCTTGTTGTTTGTTTGTTTGTTTTAACTTCTTTAAGACAGGTCATATGGCTTGTTGGCAATAGAATTAAATAAGCCTAACCATAATGGCGTTGAGGGCCAAATCCTGGCTGGGGATGTCTATGGGCATAATTTCAGGAAACAGTGTAGATGTGGTCATCCTTAAAACATTATTAATTGGTTTTCTAAGGCAGCTGCCATTATTATGGTACTACATAGCTCTTCCCTGTGCTAAGTGTAGGGGATACTGCAAATACTGTGGTAGTATTGTTTCATTATCAAAAGCAAAACTGGAAGGTTTTCAGGTCCAACCATTGTAAAAATAACAAATCTGAGCCAAGCATGAGAAAACATCAAGCTGGTTTCCTGGCACACTTGAAAGGTCTTGGAAAGTCACTTCCACAGGTGGTGTTTTCATGAGGATGTGTAACCAGCAGGAAAAGATAGAGTTTGTGATACGGACATGGATATACATATCCATGTTGCAGAATCCATCTGAGAAGTTCAAAAGCGGAGCAGATCATGCCTATGTGAGACAGATATGCATCATCCAGTCATATGACTGCACCCCAAAACAACTTGGTGGAATATCATTTCCGCCAGCAGTGACAGCAACAATTCAGTTGGCACAACATTGTCATGTAGGTAAAAAACATGATGCCTGTGATCACCACAGCCACATATCTATGTAAGGGTGATGCCATCATACACCAATTGTCGTGGTGAACCACCGTGCTCACCAAGGGAGAGATGGAGCATGGGACATGCTAATTCACCTTACCCCAAAGCATCCAGTCCTTATCATAGTCCATTACTCAATATACACATAGAATCACAAAATCATTAGAAGGGAACACATCTCATTTCTCCTCTGTTTCTGAACATAGTTTAAATAGGGCTACAGTGCCTGTGATGCGATATACAGACCCCACATTGGCTAAGAAAAGGTGAATGCGTCTCTGTGGGCCCAGTAAGCCCAACCCTGCTACACCTGCACTAGGTGTCAGGCTTGGAGGGAAGGGTTAATAGGCTAGAGTCCAACACAGCTAGGGACTGGTTAGGAGGGAGAGCAGATAGCCAGCAATTGTGTTATGTGAGCAAGCCTGGCTGTGGTCAAGAATTGAGCAGAGGCTGCTGCCTACCAAAGCATTCCTGAGGGAAGGTAGGCCGGTGTGGGACTATTTGTTTGGATTTGCTACCAGTGACTTGTCTGTTGCGGGGGAGGACTGCTGCAGGTGGGGTCCTTCCTGAGGAGGGGTGAAAAGCAAATGAAAAACCTTTGCCCCCTACCAAGGGATCCAGCACTGATTTGTTGTGAGCCCACATGTGACCTGGTCACAGTGCTATATGTCTAAGTGGGCACCAGACTAGTACTGGCAATGCAATAGCCAGTGAATGGAGGGTACAAGTGAGGCTCTTTGTGCACTTCCTTCTTACTAGGCCCACATGAGTGTCAGTCACAATCTGATGCCTAATCAGGGGTGAAAGTGAGCTGGCACAGGCCACTACTCCATAGCGGTAAGAACCTGCACCGGCCCATACCCAGCCCACATTAAAGTGCTGCCGCAGCAGTGCTTTAATGTCCTTGCCCCTTTTGCCTCCCCTGTCGGGGGCCCTGCTGGTAGGGTCCATATCAGCAGGGCCACCACCAATGGGGGAAAGGGGCAGCAATGTTAAAACACTGCTGCAGCAGCGCTTTAAGGATGGTCCTTTGCTGCAGCAGTGCTTTAAGGATTCTCAAACAGCAGCAGCGGCAAAGGACCATTGCTATCCCTTCCCTCCCCCACCCCCTGGTCGGTGGCCCTGCCGGTATGGACCTACCGGCAGGGCCCCCGACAGGGAAGGCAAAAGGGGTAGGGACATTAAAGCGCTGCAGCCGCATACGGAGCTCCAGGCCCTTTAAATCAACACAGGAGCCCAGGGTGGCGCAAGCCGAGGGCTGGCTGGGGGTTGCTGACCCCAGCCCCACCCCTTCTGCGAGCCAAAGCCACCTCCCCCCACCCACCAGTAAGTGTCCTCAGTTACTTTCACCCCTGGGCCTAATGAACAACATCATTAAGCAATTTTGCAGCTTTTAGAACAGAAGAATTTTAGGCACCTCTCCTTCCTGCTCCTATAACAGCCTTTTGTTGTTGTTGTTGTTGCACTCGCCACTGCAGTCTTTCCTTCTTCCTATGGAAATCTCATTAGAAGGATTATTGAATGATGGCTGATGTAGAAATCTTTATCCAATATTTGGTCCTTGAGGAAAACTGTTTACTTCAATGAATGCTAACTACCATGGTGCAAAGTCTGAGGTAGTCAGACTAGATCCTATGAAAGGAAACAGCAGTTTAAGATTCCGTGTGTTTCTCCATAAAAACTGAATGGTCTTTTTTTCACTAGTTCACTTCAAAACTAGTTCTGTTTGTGCTACCCAGCACTTATTGAAGTTTCTGTTCCACCTAGAGGCCTTCCTCTAACTCTGAAGTAGGAGAGGTGAGTGATAGCTGAGTTCTCCCTCTAGCCTAGCCATTTAGCATGTTGTACACAGGCTAAGAGGTAGAGGAAATATCAAAGATTTTAAAGTTGAGTCTGTCAAAATATGGCTGGGCTAAGATACTGAGAACAGGGAGATGTAGTGATTGATGTGTACTGTTTGCCTGGCAAAATGATGAGGGTCAAGAAGTAGTGGCCATTAGGAGAGGCCTTGATATGACTACATGAATAGCATCTCACAATGTTTATTTGTTGTACAAAATCATATATGGTACAGAATTTTCAGTTTGCTTATTCTGTGCATTTGACAGCACTCTGGTTTCACGTTTTTGATGTTTAGATAAATTTTCTGTCTCATGCATTAGCATGAGAATATCCCACTCATGCACTGGTCTGGGAGGCTAACATATACTCTCTTTCCCAAGCACTGCAAGGGGATATTTACCAATAGCAGCAGCAGCAGTGAAACGGAAGAGGTAGGGGCATACACTGAAAGGAAATAAGAAGGATTTTTTCAACATTGTCAATGATTTTTTTAAAACTGACTAGTGTCCCTTTTAAACCTTGATTTCAGGCACAAGATACCTACAGAAAACCGACTCGTTACTTGGTTTTCATTTGACAGCTTTTTCTTCTGATTAGTTGCATTCACAGAACAGTCTGTAATAGTTGTTCAGTCAACAATTGCATGGAATGAGATTTCTGTAATAACTCTGATCTATATTGCATCTATAAACATATAACTGGAAAAGGCAGCAAACCAAAATTAAAAATATTTCAGAACATCAGGAATGTTGTCTCAGTTAATTTAGGTTCTCTTTAGTGTCTCTCAATTGCTAGATGAAATGAAGACTAAAGAGATATAACCCAACTGTTTCCTTCAGCACGAAGAGCTGCAAAAGACAAATATACAGAAATGTGACAGTTACTCTCTTGCCAACCTTTCTTCAATTCTCAGACAGCAGTGCTGTGAGCTAATAAACCTCTCTGCCTCAGTGTGCTTACTGCTGGAAGGGCAGCATTGCCTGTAGTGTCAGAGAGAAGATAAATCTTAGCCAAGGGAATCTCTGGGCCTGATCGCATGTGGTACTGAGACTCTCTCACAAGGTGTTGAACACCTTCATCTTATCCTGACTTTGCCTGAGGTCACAAACCCCCTTGAAGGTGCTAAGCCTCTCCTGAGATTGGGCTCTTTATCACTTACTGTGTAATATGGGAGACATTCCCACAAATTCATATATTATAAAGCCAGAAGGAACCACTGGGATCATCTAGTCTGACCTCCTGTGTAATGGAGGACATAGGACTTCCCTGAATTAATTCCTGTTTGAGCTAGACCATACCATTTTAGAAAAAAAAAATCCAATCTTGATATAACGATTGACAGTGCTGGAGAATCCACTGCAAACCCAGGTGAATTGCTCCAATGGGTAATTACCCTCACTACTAAAAAAACCCTATGCCTCATTTCCAAGGTGACTTTGTCAGTAAACCTCACTATTGCAAATCCTGTGGAGTGGATGCATGAGGGGACATAGGCATTGCAATGCTGAGCATCATGCTGCCTAGAAAATCACAGGAATGATACTGCACTCCTCAAAGCTGAGTGAGGTGTCTGGGTTCCCTGTACAATGAATGGAGAGAGAAAGATCCATTAGAATGTGATCCAGCACACTAGGTGGGGACCTGCCTAAGACAGCCAATTGGAGATGACAACTGCAAGAGTAGGCCAAGCTCTGTCCCTCTCTGAGATAAATACCTAAGTCTGAGCTCTGCTTAGTGATCTATGAATAGGAACCTGCTGTCTGAGTATGACCTCTCCGGGGCCTAAGGTGTTTCTTGCAAGTATGAGCTAGGTGCCTGCCTTACTCCACACCTAACTGGGAGGAGGTAGTGGTGGTGCTGCCAGTGCCCACCTTATAACTTGAGCACAGTGATTAGAGCACTTGCCTGGAATGGGGTAGACCCAGGCTCAATTCCTCCCTTCCCCCACCCCGTGCCAGAGGTAGAGAAAGGTTTTGAACAGGGATCTCCCACTTCTTTCGGGGGGTGGGTGGGGTGAGGTGGAAATTGAACCTGTGGCTCCCACATGCCAGGTGAGTGCTCTAACTTCTGTGATAAGAGTTATAAGGAGGGGACAGTCTCTTCCTCCAGCTGGGTTTTTGAATTGGACCTGATCAGGTAGGTGTGCTCAGATGCTGCCTACTGGATGGTATCCCACATGCAATATAGGTGTCTGAATGTCTGCCTTTCTCTGGCTAACTCTGGGGTTTGCATGGGAGATAGACATTCAGGAACCTAGAGGGAGGCAGCAGGGGGCAAGCCCAGTGCAGGAGCATAAGTGTAACCCTTCTGCCCCTCTGAGTTGGCAGCAACAAGGGCCAGGTTCAGTATCCAGGGGTTCCGTTTCAATAACACAAGGCATAACCGGCTCGAGCCCCCACCCAGTGACCTGGGACACTTACATACCATACCCTCCTGGGCGCCTCTAGGAGGCAATACTTCCCCTCTCGCAAGCACGGAGTCTGAGTGTAGCGAAATCTTTTTAATAAAGGAAGGAATCAATGTGGCATCCCATTGGAGAAACACCACAAACAGAGTTATAACACAAACCATAACCACCCCCCCAAGTACATTTGGCAATGTCCTTTCCCCCTTAGGGTCTTAAGTCCAATCACTCCAAAGTCCAACAACCCAAAAGTCTCTGGTCAATGCCACCCCAGAATTCAAGAGTCTATCTGTAGAGGTCCCTCCCCCCAGCCTGGGTGAAAGGGGCACCTTACGTGGTCCAGGGCCAACTGCCCTGCCTCTCCGTGGGTTCTGCTTCCGCCTTCTCCACGAACTGCTCCGCCTTACCAGCCGCTCCACTCTGCTCCTCCGGCCGTCCTCACAAACTGCTCCGCTCCACCAGCTGCCTCGTGAGCTGCTCCAGTTGTCCCAGCAAACTGCTCGGCTCCGCTCGCTCTGTGGGCTGCTCCACACGCCCCACAGCTACTCCGCTCTGCCAGCCGCTCCACTCCACCAGCTGTCCTGTGGTCCGCTCCAGCCATCCCCATAAACTGCTCCACTCCGCCAGCTGCTCTGTTCCACAGTATAGCTTCAGGCTCCCCCACTAGTTAGCACAGTACTCAGTGCTCCCAGCTCAGTAATTTCAGCTCTTTTGTGATTTCAGCTCTTAGTGATCTCAGCACATAGTAGGGGAGCCCAGTGCTAGTGCACCATTAGCCCAAAGTGAGTTCAGCTCAGCAACCTGTATCTAGAGTCTTAAGGGAATAAAAAATCAACTCTGACATTCCACAGTGGAGAGAGGAGGGGGTGCAACTGGTGCTTCTAGCTCCACAAGGAGCCTGCACCACCAGGCACAAATACCTGTCCCCAACCTCTCTCTATTCACAGGGTTTTGGAACCCATGTCCCTTGTCTAGCAAGTACCACCCAACTGAGGTTGAGTCATTTCTGTCACAAAGCAGTCCCACAGCTCGGCAGTCTGGGATGGGGTAGGCGTGCCTATGCAAATATTTGAGATTTCGCATTCCAGACATTCTTTCCACACTTCCCATACTTCATCACCAGATGTCAGGGTACAGCTCATCCTGACTCTGCTTACATAAGCACTTAGGGAACTTTTACCATGAAAACTTAGGATCCTACAGGGTTCAACCAGGTTTGTGACTCAAAATGGAGCCTAAACCAGGAACTTAGGTTCCTATGTACTTTTGTGGATTCCACCCTAAGTGATAATGAATTACATGGGTGGAACAACTGAAAGGGATTTGTAGAGCCATAACCCTCCACCCCAACATGGAGCCAAGGCATTAGGGCACTTTTACAGCAGGCACTCCCTCCATAGGGTGTGTGGCTAATGGACACATGCAAATCAGACCCACTGGCTATGGCGCTGCATACCTTGGGCCTGTCTGCTGCCACTCATTTTGAAGCATGCACCACTAGTGAGCAGCACCAGCATCAAATGGCCTGTCTTCATGATCTTGTCCCCTCTCTCTTGATTTCTCCCTCTAGATTCCCCTTAGCATAAATAAACAGACATAACTAAAAGGCACATCTCATTAACAAGACCAACAAACAGTAAATGTGGAGTTTGCAGACCAAGTCATTTGGGAGACATAGTGAGCCAAAATGTTGGTTGTTAAAAAGAAATTTTAATCAAAACCACTGACATTTTTAAAGTAGGATGGCCAACTTTCTAATTGCAGAAAACTGAACACCCGTGCCTGGACCCCTGAGGCTCTGCCCCTGCCTTGCTCCTTCTGAGGCCCTGCCCCCCCACTTACTACAATCCCCCCTTTCTCCATCGCTCACTCTCTGCCACCTCACTCACTTGCTCATTTTCACCAGGCTAGGGCAGAGGTGTGGGAGGAGTTGAGGGCTCCAGTTGGGGGTACAGGATCTGAGGTGGGGCTGGGAATGAGAGGTTTGGAGTGTGGGAGGGGGCTCAAGGCTGTGGCATGGAGTTGGGGTGTGGGAAGTAGGGGTGTGGGCTTTGGGCAGCGCTTACCTCAGGTGGCTCCCAGGAAGTGGCGACATGTACCTCCAGCTCCTAAGTGCAGGGATGGCTGGGGGGCTTTGTGTGCTGCCCCTGCCCACGGTGCTGGTGCTACGCTGAGCGCAGACTTCGCAGCTCCCATTGTCTGGGAACCATGGTCAATGGGAGCTGTGGGGGCGGTGCCTGGGGATAGGGGAAGGGCATGGAGGCCCCTGGCCGCACCTATGCCTAGGAGCCAGCAGGACATGCCAGCCACTTCCGGGAGCCGTGCAGAGCTGGCCTCTGCAGCCAACCAGACTTTTAGCAGCCTGGTCAGCTCTGCTGACTGGAGCCACCAGGGTCCCTTTTTGACCAGGTGTTCCAGTTAAAAACCGTATGCCTAGCAACCTTATTTTAAACAGTGTAGGTGAAATCCTGGCGCTAATGAAGTGGATAGCAACCCTATTTTAAACAGTATAGGTGAAATCCTGGCGCTAATGAAGTGGATAGGAGTCTTGCTATTGATTTTTAATGGGGACAGGATTTCAACTTGTAACTAAAACTCGTTTCTGATATTATTTTTGTCCTCAAACTTCCCAGAAAAAAAAATTCTGCTGTTGAGATGAAATGTAAATGACTCTTTCTGGGTGCGGGGGAGGAAAGAGAGGGCAGAAAATTGGACCTATTAGAAGCTAGCCAGCTTCAAAATAATTATGGTAACTGCTACTCTATAATAACTTCCTGCAACCACAGAGGCTATTTTACAGAGTACAGTATTTTATGCTCTGTCAGTAAAGATACAAATATAACCATGGAAAAGTAAATATTCTTTTATATAATGGCTGGCTATTTATTATATCATTCTGTACCAGCTTTATCCTCTTTAGCACATCACAAATCATACACTGCCATTGGGAAGCAAAGCTTAGCTTATGCTAGTTCTGCTTGGAGATGCTATCTCACATACACGCAAAGAAGACCCAATCTTGCTCATATTCAAATGACTAAAGTTCTTCACTTGCATTTTTTCCAGGAGTAGGCCCAAATCAGCAAACATTTAAAGTGATATTCTTAGTAAGAATTCAGGAAGCTGCTCTCAGGGTCTGAATAACAGCTAATTTCTCACAATATGTGGAATTGCACCTGATCTGCCTCCATCCCATTTCTCACAACTGAAATGCCAGGGCTGCCAATTCTGGCCTTTTGCTAATAGTCAATAGCAAGTAGGGTGTCAGGAGGAGAAACAGAATGTCAGCTGGGAAGCAGTGGCAGTACAAAGTGGAGCTATTAGTAAATGTGCAGATTGGTTATTGTTAAGGTTAGCAATGCAATGAGGCCATGAGACAAGCTAGACTGAAGGGGCATGGCACAGCTGACAGAAGTAATGTGTCAGGCATGAGCAGTCCTATGCTGTAATAAATGAATTCTTACACTTTCTAATAATATTTAAAGAAAAACTCAGTGTTCCTGACTGATTTTTCTTTCTAATCATTGTTCAATAAAGAGCCCAGTGATAGGCAGACCTCAATATTTGCTGTAGAGATGGAACTGAATCAGAACCATAGATCCATAAACTGTCTTAACTTTAGTTACAGTCAGATCTGGATTGGAAATTCTCAGCTGAGTCCTGTCCCTGAAATGCCATAAATCCAAACACCTCACCAAGCTCTTGTAATTCTGGGGCATTCCCTAGTTTGAAGACTTGGTTCAATCACTTGAATTCCTCTAAACATCTGACTGGGAAATCATTATCTTGATAAATTCTAGCACTTCCTGGGATTTCTCAGGCTGCAAAGGACCACAAAATTACCTCTCACCCAGCTTCTATACTTATCATTCTGCTGCACTAAAGTGAGGAAGCATAGAGACCTGCAAACATTGATTTCTGAAAAGGCAGAAAATATGATCTAGCACTTAGAGCATAAGGCTGAGAATCATGAGATTGGGGTTCTATTACTGGTACAAAGCTGTTTTGTGACCTTGACAAGTTATTTAATCTGTTTTACTGTCTGTAAAACAGAGATAACAACACTTAACTGTCTCACACTTCAGAATACTATACGAATGCAAAGTGGACCTTATTTATCGAAAAATAAAGTTAAATTTCTTAAACTCCAAGAGCAGGTTGGTTTGGTTTGACGTTGAAGTTTTGTGGAGAAGTTATAGGTGCAGTAACTTCTTTTCTCCAAAGTGGTTCTAATGTCTCTTTGGTAATGTAATTAACATATTGGTTTATGTGGCAGATCAGCAAGGCTGCCACCTTTTCAATAAGAGTGCAAATGTTGTTTATGTTGCAGTAATGTCACAACCTTATTGGAATTGCAAAGGAGGAGGTTGGCAGGAGAGGTGAACAAAGTGAAAGAGTGTTAAATGATCTCTTCATGCAGTACGCAAGATCCGCCTAAAGTGCTGTGCTTGTCAGGGCTGGCTGAATTAGTTGGTGTGAACAAAATATTCAAACACATTTAGGAAGTTTTCATTTACTAACTTCGCTGCTTTCATTTACTAGGTTATTGATGGATAATTTTTTCATGTCTAAATGAGGCTGAATAATATCTGGCTCAAATATTTTGTTTGAACATGAAATTATTCAAAATCATATTCTTCATTATCTAACAGCTTTAGTGATAAAGAATCTATAAAGAAATTCATTGAAAATATTACCTTAACTGAAATATTAAAGTACAAAAGTAATCCCTTAAAATGCAGTTCTACTATAAAAGTGACTCTAAAATAGCTTTGTGTGATTTCATGTTCCATGACTCTTAACAGGCAGCTCACTGGCTTGTAAAGCAGCACCAGTGATACTTAAGAATCTACAAACTGAACATAGAGCTATATTATTTTCTACCTAGGAATAACCCACATAAGGGAGTGGAAACTGTAGGAGCTAGGTCATTAACTTTACATAGAACTCTCCCCTGCCAGGGAGTGGGGTTTATCACTCCAGGGATGAGGCAAGTAGTTCAGATCACCAGAGATGTGCCAGAGAGAAGGAACATCTGCTAAGGTACCCCTTGCCTCTGTACATCCTTGAGTAGTACATCTTCTTCATGAATCATGGTTCCAGACTCCCCTGACTCCTGGCTTCTCTGGGGTCCTGTTAGAGTGAGGAGACGTTCCACAGTTTGGAGGAAGAAGCATCATAAATTACTGAAGACCTCAGTGGAGACCTGTACCTGTTACATCTGCATCTCGCCAAACACAGATGTGCAGTGCAGCCTCACTTCAGCCTGCAGAAGCGAATATACATATCTCAAACCCCTTACTCTGCAACAGGAGCTCAATGGTTTGATTCCTGTCTGTGTGGAGCCCCAGTGACTTCAATGGGACTGTGTAGGTGCAAGAGGCTTCACTTGCACAAATTTGATTGCAAGATCAGGGTCTTACATAGCAATTCACTGATAATAAGGGTGCTAGAAAATCCAGCTCACTCTTCAATAGCTATAATGACTATCCAGTGATAAGAGCTGTGACAATATATTTTTGTCAGTAGATTAAGGAGAGTAGACTGAGTAGAACTCAGTACTCGTATCTCTACCATTTTATCGACATATTTTCCTGACTGTAATGCTAAACTAGAATAGAATAGATCAACCTGGTTTTAAAGCAGGCTCAATTTTTTATAGCTGAAAATACAATGCTTATCATTTGGAGCTATGGGAAATTGATGTTTTTCTGTTTGCACCTATATGAATTGTGTGCTGTAGCTGATTAATATCTTTTAAAATAGATTTTGAGAGAAAGCTAATAGTAACTGTTAAAATGTGAGGAGGGGAGGGAATCCTGAAGTGCCCTATCACTCAGTGCATCTTTCCTTTCAGAGATTTGACCTCCATCTTCATATTTTGATAATGCATTTCATAATGAATGCCAAGTATCTCAGGAATTTTAAATATAAATCAAAATACATCTATTAATTTTTTGTTTTGAAAAAAACACCTAAATTGAATAGAATTGTATGTATATAGCTAACTCAATTAGTTATAATGGCTTTGCAAACATTTTCATTGTATTTTGCTATTAGGAGTCACATTAATTTTGCTCAGCTGTTTATCTAGCTAGCTCACAAGATGAGAAATTGCCACACATGCAGAACAACTGTAAATGATTACTTACATGAGGTCATATCTTTTATTGAACTAACATCTGTTGGTAAGAGAGACAAGCTTTGAAAGTTGTCTCTCTCACCAACAGAAGCTGGTCTGGTAAAATGTTACCTCATCCACCTTGTCTCTCTAATATTCTGGGACCAACACCACTACAACAACCCTGCATGCAACCTATTTACATGGTTTAATTAAACTGGCATTTCTGACTTCTTCTTGGGATCATTTTGTGGAAATGTGACATCTTTGACTCTTGAGTTCTTAATGGCAGAGATGATAGGAGTTTATCATAATGGTTTAAATACCAAGAGGCTGGTATTTAAACACTAAATTGTGATTGTATAAACCGAATGGAAAATTGCTGGTATCAAGATAAAATGTTAGATCCTCAACTGATTGAGGTCTGTGGGGTTCCACCTGCGCACAGCAATCTGCCTGTGTGCTATCAATCCCAGGATTGGCAAGACTTACTTTTTATATTTGCATTTATTCATAGATTGATGCTTCTGCCATGCACAATGTTAGTTTCAGGATTCTGTGCTAAACAAAGTGTAGCCAGCTTTCTCCTAAAATGATAAAAGTTCTACACTGATTAACCACATGCAGATTAAGTGATCTTAAACAGGATTCTTGTTTGCTGGTCAGCCTTACATAGCACCGACTCTCTCAGAACATCCCTTTCAGATGCTTCCAATTGGGTACTCAAACACGGATGCACTGAGTCTCCGAACATTTGAAAATCTTGGCCTTTGTTTCAAGAAACGAGAGGCTTTTGAGCTGCCTGCATTATCTAAGACCAAATTCCTTAGATTTGTATAACTTCCTGACAGTCACAGGACACAACTTTTCTTCTTTTACAGATCGCTTTTTGGATATAGTAAACAAATGAGTTCATTTCAGAATCTGTTATTCATATGTATGAAAATAATTTAGTATCAACATTTATTTCCTTTCATCATAACTTAGGGAAGAAAACTTAGAATTATAGTGCCCCCTGTTGTTGCAATGAAACCAGTGCTTGAATTAAAGTGTAATATGAAAAAACATTCCCCTCACTCATGGTACCACATAGACTATATGCAAGTTCCAAAAACATTTTGATCTTTTAATAGAAACTTTAGATCTTTCTTTAAAATTCTCTAATGTTTCAGAATTAATAGTATTTAGATAACTGAATACCCGATTGCCCCTTTGGGATAGAAACTGGTTTTCAGTTTGGGAAATTAGAGGCCAGGTTGGTGTTCTTCTGAAAATGTTACCCTCTAAGTCCTCCCCCTACATCTTAAATGCGGTTTCAGTGAAATATTTTTAAATCATGTATAATATTTACATTGTTGTACATAAGTACCACTTATTATGGGATATGTAAACTAATTAGTGTAAAGTAGAAAGCATATTTTTCAAAACAAACGGATGAGTTATTTCTAGAGATGGCAGAATTAGATTTTTTTTTTAAATAATTTTACCAGATAACATTTTTAAAGCATTTGAGATTGATTTAAATTTTCAGTTACAGGAAATTATGGGTGGAATTGAGATAATGAATGACAGACATTGAGATTTAAAAGGTTAAATTTTTATAACTGTTAAAATACAAATTGTCAACATCAAACACATCACACTCTAAGTTCTCATTCAGCATTTTTCTTACTTGGCCTATCTGTTCATTTCATAATTATTGATGGAAATATTTATCAGTTTGGGTGTATATGGTGAAATTGTTTACTGACACTTACCAATAAAAATCTAATCCTTCCAAGTTTAGTTATTTGATATGTTGCTTCTAAATAGCCCAGTATTTATATCACAAACAAGATATCAAGTGCATATACAGCACTAAATTACAAGAGGTGAAATCGCACTCCATTGAATTAAATGGCAAAGCTCCTACTGACTTCAATGGGACCAGGATTTCACCCAAGGAGCCTATGATCTTATCGCAGCATACAGCAAGAGTAACTGCAATAAAGCTGAATTTGTGAGGTAAGAATTAGGTCCAAGAAATATTTAGATTTGACTGCTGCATGGGAGTAGTACAAGGAAACAAGTCTTTGGGAGCTGTGAAATATGAAGTCACAAATGGTTTCCATATCTACTCTTAAATTGTTGTATTTAGGCTTGGAAGGATTAGAGTTTTATTGGTCAATGTATTTAACCCTATAAACAGAAACCAGTGAAAAAATATTCCCATTGATAATCAGAATTTACTGATGGACAACATAAGAAAAATGCTGCTGGTTAACTTATTAGAGTTTGCCTTAAGGCTAAAATTTTGACATTGATAGTTCGTGTTTTAATGGTTATAAAGTTGTGTCTTTGAGCCTCAAGATTTGTTGGCAATAAATAATTGTCTGATTTGCAACCCCCAACTTTCTCACAACCGTGAACACTATTAATACTTTGTCAATTATTTTTAAAAAATTCTGCCAAGTGTAGTGTAGCCAAGAAATACATATTACATTCTTGTTATAGATGCTCTGAGGTCTTGCCCTATGTATTACAATAGCACCAGGAGGTCTCAGCTAAGGTCAGGAACTCCTGGCGCTTCATGTTGTACATACACATAGTCCATACCCTGAAGATTTTACAATCTAAATAGATCATCAGTGAAATAGTAGTATTATTACCCTCGCTCTCTGCGCCTTGGTACCCACTTCTACAGATCAAACAACTGAGATTTCCTGATTGCCGGTACAGAGCCTTCCCTCTGTTACCAAATGAGTTTCCATGAAGCTACAGCGTAGCCAGATTGCATCCGTTGGAGCCATGCAGGCTGCAGAATTATATTAACATTCTTTCTCTCCTGTCAATTTTGCCCATCTTCCAAGTGTCAAATCTCTTATTAAATTACAATTAATAGCAAACCGCTGTGATTGGTTGTGGTACCGCAGTTAAATATTTACCTAGTGAGAATGTCTATAAAAACATTTGCAAAACACTCAACAAAGATCAGCTGCTGGTTTGTTAATGCCATGACTGAAGAGTGTGAATGGTCTCAATAAGATCTAGTGCTTTATTAATAGTTCCTAGAAAGATAAAAGAGCACACAGGGACACCTGCTATCTCCTGTCACAATTCAGGCAACTTCACCTATATTCCCCTTCCCTGGTCTACCTGCTCTAGGTTCCTGGCTCTTCAACCATCACCTTTCTTGGGCAGAGTTCAATATAGTGCTTTGATCATCTGGGCCTTTGTCATAAACAGATAAGAAAAGTTAATAGCACAGAAGTACTCTATATCTCTTTGACTATAAGGGGTTAACAAGTTCAGTAAGCCTGGCTGTCACCTGACCAGAGAACCAATCAGGGGACAGGATACTTTCAAATCTTGAATGAGGGAAGTTTCTGTGTGTGCTGTTAGTTTTTGGTTGTTGTTCACTCTGGAGGCTCAGAGGGACCAGACGTGCAACCAGGATTTCTCGTCAATCTCTCCGATACAGGTCTCTTATTAGTTCAGAATAGTGGTACTAGATAGATAAAGCGAGTTAGGCTTATGTTGTTTTCTTATTTGCAAATGTGCATTGGCTGGAGGAGTTCATAATTTTGTATTTTCTGAAAGATTTTAATTTTACTTGAATACTTAGGCTGGAGGGTTTATTCCAGTGTCTATAGCTGAAAGCCCTGTACCTATCCATCTTAAATTTACAAGATAATTTTTACTGTTTTCTTTAATTAAAAGTTTTTATTTAAGACCTGATTGTTTTCTTTATTCTGTGGTGAGACGCCAGGGACTGGGTCTGGTTCACCAGGGAATTGGTGGGAAGAAAGGAGGTGAAGGGGAAGAGAAAGGCTTAATTCGTCTCTCTGTGTTAGGATTACTGTCTCTCTCAGGCTGAAGTCTGTGTGGGAGAGGAGAATGAGAAGAGGCGAGAAGTCAATTTTCCTCTCTGATGTAAGTAGTTCATGGAGTTGAATCACCAGTCGATCTTCCAGGCGATATTATCCAGGGAGCGGGCATGCCTGGAAGAACGGCAACGTGAGGGCAAGGGTTACTTTCCTTGTGTAAGATCCAGAGGTCTGGTCTTGGGGGTCCGCAAGGTTTTGGTGGGTGGGGGACCAGAGTGTACCAGGCACTGGAATTCCTGGTTGGTGGCAGCGCTACAGGTTCTAAGCTGGTAGTTGAGCTTAGAGGAATTCATGCTGGTACCCCATCTTTTGGACGCTAAGATTCAGAGTGAGGAATTGTACCATGACAGCCTTATATCACATCTGCCTCCTAGAGAGGTCACATAGAATCCTGGCCCACAGTAATACCCAATACAGCATGGTCTCCAATACAATTAGGATATTTCAGGAAATTGCCATCTCTCTCACACTTCCCACTTTGCGCAAGGTTTTTTGAAAAGCCCCCAAGACCAGGAAGAAGAGGAGTGCTTCTTCTACATTCCTCTCCCATGCCCCAAACCCCACTGAAAGCCATTCCATTGGCTTGGGCTCTGCACTTCAAGGGAAGTGGAGAGAGTGTCAGGGAGGAATACTAGACTCTGGCTCCATGTCTTTAGGGAACCCAGAAATCTGGGAGGTACTGCTTGTTTCAATAGCTGTATTTCAACCTCGATGACTACAGGCATCACTGCCCCTGAGGGGGAAGCAGTCACTGACAGGTACTATAGCTCACTGTAAAAGAGAGAAATCCATATGTAATAATACCTAGTTCTTATGTAGCATTTTTCAGCTTCAGATCTCAAAGCACTTTCCAAAGGAAGTCAGCATCATCACCCCTTCCCTTCTACAAATAGGGAAACAAAGCCACAGGCAGGGAAATGACTTGCCCAAGGTCACCCAGCAGATGCACGATAGAGCTGGGAATTTAAGCAAGGTCTCTTGAGTGCCAGTGCCCTGTGCACTGGGCTATAGTTAGCAGGAGTTTCATCTATCATCACCTAAGAATCTGTAGCATTGTCTGTAAGTCAGTAGGTTAAAAAAAAACTGTTGTTGCTGACATGTAGCGCAGGTGGCTTTCAGCATCCAGCTCACAGCAGTAGGATCCCCAGGGCATTATGGCTCCTAAAATGGGAGCTGCATAAAGGCTCTGCACTGCTTGGTATGAAGGTCCTGGGACATCTACACATTAGCGGCCAGTGCTCTTGTAGTTCCTTAGGGAGGACAGAAGTCGATGTGGTGGTCTCTGCCAGGGGTGGCTTTCGGCAACATGCCTGCGGGAGGTCCGCCGGTAATGCGAATTCGGCGGCATGCCTGCGGGAGGTCTTCCAGTAATGCGGATTTGGTGGCATGCCTGTGGGAGGTCTGCCAGTAATGTGAATTCGGCAGCATGCCTGAGGGAGGTCCGTTGGTCCCATGCCTTTGGCGTACCCACCGCCGAATTCCACGAGCTGTGGACGGCAGACCTCCAGCAGGCATGCGCAAGGCAGCTGATGCCACTCCTTCAGTCGGACTGCAGTGCCGCCTCCGTAGCTTGCGCCCCGGGCATGCGCTTGCTGTGCTGGTGCCTGGAGCCACCCCTGGTCTCTGCATTAAAACAGGGGATTGATTTTACAACAAATTACTTTTTCTTTATAAATTATACTATAACAGCAACACAACCTGCTGTAAGCTGTAGCCAGCACAGTCTTCTCATCCCCCATGCTTTCCAGCTCTGTCTTCCCATATGGAGGATAACCTTTGATCTTTATAGCCACACCCATATCCTTATATGAAAAGACAGCTATTCCACACAATAAGGACAACCATCCTTTGCCCACATGCCCCGTTTTCAGAGGTAACTGAATGTGTGATAAAGCCACAGTAGCATACATCCAAAATGCAGTGTGGTTTGCATTGCATAAAAGGCAGGAGACTTTCAGTGCTGGTAGGTTTTATTTTATTCTATTTATAGTGTACCAGGGTGTCATAAGCATAATTCCTAATTCTGAACCTTAGCGTCCAAAGTGGGTGTCCTAGCATAAATCCTCTAAGCTTATTACCAGCTTAATCTGATAGCGCTGCCACCAGCCAAAAATTTCCAGTGTTTGGCTCACTCTGGTCTCCCCAAAACCTTCCCTGGGGACCCAAGACTCAGAGCCCTGAGTCTTACCACAAAGGGAAATACCCCGCCCCTTGTCTTCTCTTTACTCCTCCCCAGGCTTCCCTCCATGGGTTATCCTGAAGATTACTGTACTTAATCTTGAATTACAAAACAGAGAGGGCAAGTTTACTCTCCCCCCCTCTCTTTTTCCCCCTACCAGATTTTCCCTGAGATAGACTAATCCCTCGGCACAGGATTTCTATCCTAAGAGCCCATCACAGACAGAAACATCAACAGGTTTTAAAAAGAAGCTTTTAATAAGAAAAAGAAAAAGACATAAAATCCTCTCTGTATCAATAACAATATACAGGGTTATTGCTTAAAAGAAAATATGAACAACAGCCTTATTCAAAAGAAATACATGTTAAACATCAGCAACTACACACATGTTAAGTACAAAACAATATAAAACCTATTGTCTTCTACCTTTCTGTATCTTACACTTGGAAACGAGATTAGAAAAGCCTGAGATAGAAATGACTCTCATAGCTGAGAGAGCACAGAACAGAGCAGACAAAGACACACACCCAAAAATTCCCTCCCTGAGCTTTGAAAAATCGGTTTTCCTGATGTGGTTCTGGTCAGGTGTTTGGTTCCCTTGTTAACCCTTTACAGTAAAAGAAACATTAACCCTTAGCTATCTGTTTATGACACAGGGATGTAAATGTATCTTGTAATAGTATTTAAATTAACTAAACTTTTATAGAAAAAAGAGGTCAGCTATTTCTCCCATGACAGGGCCATAGGACCATGACTGCAAGACTATGTTTCCAAATAATATTAATACTGTTGATCTCAATATCAATAATGAAGATGCTGTAGCATTTTAATATATCCTCTTGTGGAAGAGACACACAGCGCCAAGTTGTGCAGAGATGGAGAGCTGACAAACATATTTAAAACTTGTGGCTCCAGGCTCTGAGTTGAGCGTTCTGTCATAGATGAACCCTTCTGAGTTCACAGGAATGAGCTGGTGCTCAACTAGTGAAGAGATGTGTTCTGGCATCAGTATGACCACCAGAGCGGTGCAACCATTTAGGTGGACTAGGGCGGTTGCTTAGGGTGCCAAGATTGGGGGTGCCAAAAAAGAGATGCCCCCCAATGTTTTTTTAAATGGTTGAGCAGCTGCTGCTGCTTGGACAGAGAGGAGTCTGAGCTGCCGGCGGAGCGGCAGCTTGCAGCCCAGGGTTTTCCCCTGGATCAGGCGCCCGCCACGGCATGCGGGCAGGCCCAGGGCCCCTGGGCAAGCACCGCTGCGGCAGTTGCAGCCCAGGGCCCCCCCTGGGTCAGGGCGCAGCCAGCGCAGAAACCCAGAGTTGGGTTGCCCGTGGCGCGCTGACCCAGGGGATCCCTGGGCTGCAGGCAGAGGCTCAGAATCCCCTCTCCCAGAGCAGGGCTCCAGCCTATGCCATTTTTTCTTGTTGTGCGGGGGCGGGGGGCGCTGGCGGCTGGGCAGAGCTGCACAACTCTGCTTAGGTCACGTGGCAGGAGCCCTGCGGGGCGCCATGACACCAGGGCTTCTGGAGGAAAGCGGGCGTGCCCCTGGCTCAGCCTCCACGTCAGTCCCAGAGAGGGGCATGGAGAAGAAAAGAGCCTCAGCGGTGGTTGGGGAGCAGAAGAAGAAGAGGACCCCGATGCTCATGCGTTGGGCAAAGTAAGCAAGTGCTTCCCACGCTTGGCCTCAGGGTGCCTGTGCTCCTGCCCGTGGTCCTTGGCTGGTCCCTGCTCCTGCTCCCCTTGTGCCTGGATGGCTGGAGAGAACAGCAGCCTGCAGAGCTGAGCTGCCCAGTGCCCCAGGCACCCCCTGACCCCATCCCCCCCACAGCCCTGACCCCAGCTCGAACCCAGTCCTCTGAGCTGGAACCCTTCGACCCATCCCCACAGTCTGACCCCCAGCTCGACCCAGCTCCTCTGAGCTGGAAACCCCCTCATCCCATCCCACCCCACAGCCCTGACCCCAGTCTCCGACACCCACTCCTCTGAGCTGGAAACCCCTGACCCCATCTCCCACAGCCCTGACCCAGCTGTACAGGATATGTGTCTACACAGTTATTGCTCTTCGCATCCTCTTGACTCTCCCAGTTTCTGTGGCAGTGGTGAGCGAAGCTTTCGAAGCTCAAGTGATAAAAAATACATGCCGAACATCATATGTTGCCAACAAAGCATTTTGGGCTATCACACTTGTCACTAGAACATGACATTGCTCACAGCATTGACTTGGAGGAACTTGTTTCTAAATTTGCTAAACTTAAAGCGCGGAAACATAAATTCTAAATTATAACATGTTACTCTGTGACCGTGTAATGTGTATAATGTATGTGATTTTGGGGCGGGAGGGCAGCGCAAGATGGAAGTTTCGCCTAGGGCACAAAATATCCTTGCACCGGCCCTGATGACCACTACTCGTTTACACAGGCAGTGCTAGGAACAAGCTGTATTTCTGGTATAGGGTGAATCTTGCCTATAGCAGATAACTAATTTGGCACAGACTGGGCTTGACAGATGGGAAGGAGGGAGACTTCTTTCTCATTACTTAGGACATCTCTCAAATACTAAGTGGGAAGGTTGATTCCTTAGGCTCCGAGAATTTGACTATGCTGGAGTATATCCAAGAGAGGATTCATAGACCTTTTTGACAGCTCTTGTGCTCATAAACCCAAACCTTCAATGACAACTCAAATTGTAAGGGAGTTGGACTCAGGTGGGACAATAGTGTTAGAAACATACACTTGGTTTAAAACACTGCGGCACCCTCTGTAGCAGAGTCCAGCTGTTTCTGCCACTCTACAGACCTAAGTGCAGGAAGGTATAAGTAACTCACATAAAATATATGGCAACTATAGCTGCACATGACTTAATGGAATTTTCTTTAATTGGGGTGTGAGGAATGAAACCCAAACTACATTTAACATTTATTATGAACAGTATGCAATAGCCATTTTCCTCTTGCTCATTGTTGCTGAATACAATCCAACAGAGCTGTTTAGCAGAGCAGAATCTTCAGGTTAGGGTCTTTTGACAGACCTGATTTGCACTGAAGTAGAAAACGTTAGGAGACAAAATCTTTTCCTCTTCTCTTTTGCAGAAGAGGATTGTTAGATAGCTACAGATGTGGAGCACAGTCTTAAAGAACTCTTGGGTTCCTTCCTAAATGAGGGACTAAAAAAGATATAAGGCAGATTCATTAATTGTCCTGCAAGCTTTACATTCAGTTTCCTTGACACAGTCACATCAGCTAATTGTAATGACAGAGACAATGAAACATGGGTAGAAGAGCTCATGTTTGAGGATTATATAAGTGGAAAAACCTGTAATCATTCCCCTCCAGAACCTGAACCCAGGATTTGCTGGCACCAAATATCTGCAAAACCCACTGGCAAAATGTCTCATATTCAGAGCTTAATTTGTGCCAAGGCTTGCAGGAGCTCAGCTCTGGCATCTCTTATGTGAGTGACGTGCAAGGCATGACCTCAGACATATGGAGTGTATAACATCACCCCATAGGAGGATGTCATCCTTATTGCTTGAGCCCCAGCAATTTCTTAATAATTAAGCACTGTTCATCTCCTGGTATTGATTGGTTGATCTAGAAGATAACAACCTCCTATCAGTTACTCTGTTTCAAGTTGCTAGGTAGGTCTATGCTGAAGATCCCAACACTGCTAATGAACCATGTGGGAGTCAATATTTTCCATATGCTGTAATTGTTATTTTTCTGTTTGCCTTTTTTAAAAATGTAGGAAATTAGCAGCAAAATAATGCATTAAAAGAATGTTGAGATTGCAAAATGAAGCCCTCAAAAGGTAGGAAAAGCAAGAATTAAGGTTCAGGGTGGGAAATATAACCCTGGATGGATATCACTTGTGTTAAGTTATGTCCATCTGGTGAATTAAATGAGGCAGAGGTCCTGTGGAAAAAATAGTATGTGATCATGTAATTCAAAATTACATCATAATGTATACACATAAGGGGCTAAATAAGGTTGCACAGGCAACCTTAATACTGGCATTTCCTAACCTTTCAATGCTTCACTTTGCAACTTTAATGTTCTGTTTTTGAATTTAATAATAACATATGCCTCCATAGTTCTGAGCACTGTAGACACATAAAAATAAGTGATGCTTCTTGCCTCAAAGTTTATTTTCTATCCTGATTATCCTAATTCACCAGAGTCTTTTGTCGCCATCTAAAAAAAAATGAACTTCACCCAACCTAGTTATAGCCCATGTGTTTGTGCTTGGTCCTGACAGCCTGTGTGTTATTGTTTTGTCTGTCTTGGCTATTTCAGCTGTAAACTCTTTGGGGCAGGCCTATATTTTCTGATGTGTCTATACTTACCAGTGTGGGCCTAATCCTTTTTTTGGGATCCAACCAGGATATGAACAATAATAATCAAAAAAGATGTAGGCTGTTTCTATAAATAGCCTTTGTAATTGTGGGAAGAAGTTTGTTCCCCTGCTTTGTCAGTATTCAAATACTTGAGGAAAGGGGCACACAGCCAGGGGCTTTCCTTCTCCAGTGACGGAGCTGGCATCTTTTCTCACATAGAAAGGAGCCAGCACATGAGCATGGCTTCCTGGGCCTCCTAAGCCATCATTCTTTGCATTCTCAAACATCATCAGCAGAGATGGCTAACTGATTTATGGTTGATTTTTTTATATATATAAAAGGTGGCCATTTTTACTGCAAATGTAACTTTTGTGGAAATTTTTCACTTTTGAAATATCCTTGAAAAAACTAAACAATTTTGGTGTACGATTTTGAGAAAAATTGTTTTTGTCAGAACATAGTATTTTCTGAGCAGGGTTGAGCAGCACTGTGTGAAGCATACTGCTGCCACCTGGAGGAAGAGCCTCAGGACTGCCAGACAATCTGTGTGCAGTGGCTCTTAGCTACTTGAGCGGATCTTGGTATCTGTCAATTTTGATGATATTTTTGACAGGAAAAAGTCTAAACTAATTATTCTGGCTCTCTCATTTCTATGATATCAAAACATTACATTAGTTCAATTCAGTTTTGACTTTTATATTATATTAGTAAATTTAATATACTATGGCATTATAATGTTTTGATTTCTCCAGAATTTGTTCAGAATTTTCACTTTTCAGTAAATTTCAGCTTTTCATTCAGATTTTGAAAGATGACATTGAAATGTCACAATTTGCCACAGAACTGAAATTTCTGTTTCTAGCCAGCTTTGTTGGCCACTATCACTGTTTCCTCACTACTGCAAGGAATGTGAAGGGAGAGTGGTGCCCCCTTTACAGCTTTGGGCATAGCTGTATGGATCAAGTGGTCCATCACCAGCTAGGAGAGAGGAAGAGGATGTTTAGGTCCTTGGGATTTCAAAAAAAAAAAAAAAAAAAAAAAAACCTTTGGACTGGTTTTGGAGTAGCAGCCATGTTAGTCTGTATGCGCAAAAAGAACAGGAGTTATGCTTATGAAAGAAAACTTATGCTCAAATCAATTTGTTAGTCTCTAAGGTGTCACAAGTACTCCTGGTCTTTTTATCTTTGGACTTTATTCCATAAAATCCTATGCCTCTTTCCATTTTACTGAAGACATATAATCTAGAAGTGACTCTCATATTTCACGACACTTCTCTTAAGAATCCAGAATAGAAGACCACCTTAATTAGCAACACTTTATCAGGTTAGGGGCCATGCTTCTAGCATTGGAAGAAATTGATCCTTTCATTGTCAAAGGATTATGGCAGTTTTCAAAATCCTATTTTAATCCATTTGATCTCTTTTGAAAATTTATTGAATGTGATCTTAACTTTCATTATACCACAGAGACTCTAACTCACTAGCATGAAAGTGAAAACTGTGGTTCATTTTTTCTTTAGCACTTTTGTCCAGACTTTACTTACATTGTCACATCCCAGAACATCTCAATTTAAGTTCCCTGCTGTGTGGAATTTTGTCAGCCTATACCGAACGAGTAATGTCCATTCTACACATTCTCTCGAGTTTCTCATATAACCAATTCAGGTTCTTAATGTGTCATCTTAAAACTAGCTACCTCAAATTGCTATATGCACCTATTTATTATATCCAATGCCCTCAATATAGCTGCTTATGTAAGAAAATAACTTGTCAACAATTCTGTTTCCCTTTAAATAAAAACTTAGAAGCAAAACTGGCATCTCCACTGCTTTCTAGCTTGAAATAAAATACGTGGCCTTTATACAGTGCTAGGCACTTTCAACATGCTTTTCAAAAGTTGACTAATTAATCCTCACAGCACTCAGTGAAATAGGATTAACTCATTTTTCAGATGAGGAACCTGAGACATGGGGAGGATCAGTGCTTTATCCAAGGCTACACAGCAAGTTAGTGACAGAACCAGGATTAGAATTCAAAAGTCCCTTGTTTCCAGTCCCATATTCATTCTTCTACATCATGACTAAACAATTGCTCCATTCTATTCTTTCTTTTCAGCCTTTACTAATGAATACTTACTAGGGAGGAAACCCTCATCTCTCTCTCACAGGGGCCCAGCCAAAGTGGAGCAGGTTCAGTTCCATAGCTCCAAAGGAAACTAATGCTTTAGGGGCTCTCTGTAAAGCCAGGTTTGGAGGTGGGAATAGGACTGGGGCCAATAAATCCAGTATAGCTCACTATTTAGTGATGGGGCCTACTAAGGCCTCCTTAGTACAGTTGCAGCTGTGGAGTCCAGCTGCTCTGTGGCTTTAATGACTCTTACTTTCTCTGCATCAAATGCCCCTGTCTTAGGGGGAGGGGAGCATTTGAAGCACATCAGTGCCCTTTCTTGCTGTGGTTTCAGATAACAGCTCCTTTCTCCTTCCTACATATTCATTACAGGGCTGTCCATTGGGATGAAAGACACTAGTGATTTCTTCACTGTCAAATTACATAGCTCAGTTGTTCAGCTGAGACTTATTACTATACAGGGACATGGTCAAACAGTCAATTTGTATTAAAATGTCACAAATACTTGGTGTGTGAGTCCATACTTAATGGATCTATTGAAATACAGGCACCACAGAATTGTGTGAATGACACATAGTTTGTGTGGGCGGGGGGAGAGAATAACATCCATTTAAGAAAAAGAAACAGTAATTCTGTGAGCTGTGAGAGGGGGAGGGCACTGATTCTAAATATTGACTCTCCAAACTTGTATACAACCAAGGCACCCAGAATGGGTCAGACACAGCTCTCATCTAAGCTCCCAATGAAGTCAACTCCCAATGAAGTCAATATCTAAAGTCACTGGGAGCTGGGTCAGTTTACTCCAAGAATGGCCCAAACTGTGCAAAAAGAAACCAGCAACAGAGGCCTCATGCAGTTTGGTGAGAAAAACTGTTTCTTTAATCTGAAGTAAGGAGCTCAACATTCATAGTTTCTCCTTCCATGTTAGCCTTCTTAGTCAGTCTATGTGCTCCTTATTTCCACCATCTTGTCTATTAATATCCTGTCAAAGCTACTTCAGTGTGGTGTTGCTTATAACCCCAATCCACTGAACCCTGGGCATTAATCCAAGGGCTCAATACTATGAAGTGCTGAGCACCCTAAGCAAATTTAGTAGGAACTAAAGGTGCTCAGCACCTTTCAGTAAGTGTTTAAGACTTCACACAGTTGGTATTAAGAAGTGCTCGTCTTAGTCCTTAGTATAGTTGCTATATATGGCAGAAATTATAATGTAGAACATAAAGCTTTGAAATCTGTAATAGGAAAGCTATGATGAAATGAGAAGCATATATATTTTGTTGTGAATGATTACAGACTGAATATGCTGCATACATTTTAATAGTACACACGTTTGTTTTTCTAGAAGCTACACTATCTGCTCTGTAGTAATTAGGTCTGCTTTCTGTGCTGTACCTACTTCTTATTTGGGCATAAAAGTAGAAGATCATATGAGCAAGGTTGTGGGTTTCCCTCTATCTCCTCACAAGTGATCCAAAAGATAGCAGTTTGTACACTGGTCCATTTCCTGCCAAAACATAATTATTCTAAAAGAAATCCAGCATATCCCTCTCCAATGTTTGATTTTTATAAAGGATATTAAAAATATAATCTCCTAGAAAAAGTCTATTACTCAAGCAAAGCAAATGAAGCCCAGCTCAGCCAAGGATGACAATACTTTATTAACACTCATGGAATGCAGAAACCAGAAATTGTTTGGATTTTTGAGAGGTTTGCTAGAGATGTGGATCAGAACAAGCCACCAATTAAATATACCTGGTGGGGGGAGGAATAGCTCAGTGGTTTGAGCATTGGCCTGTTAAACCCAGGGTTGCAAACTCAATCCTTGAGGGAGCCATGTGGGGATTTAGTTGAGGATTGACCCTGCTTTGAGCAGGGAGTTGAACTAGATGATCTCCTGAGGTCCCTTCCAACCCTAATAATCTATGATTAAACCTGTCCTGCATACAGTACTTAACATGTGTTTGTATTAATAACAGGGCACTTTTACATGATCTTTCAGTGGTCTAGTATGACACTGCAGTGACAATGAATAAACAGTGGATCTTGAGTAGAAGTAGAGAGATTATTTGACCAATGTATTTGCAACTGGTGTGACCATTGCTGGACTACTATGTCCTGTTCCTGTGTCAACAATTCAAGAAAGTTATTGAAGATGCATGATAAATTGAAGACACTTCTGGGAAAAGCCACAAGAATTATTAAAGATTTAAAAAACATTCCTTATAGTGATAGACTCAAGGAGCTCCAGCTCTTTAGCTTAACAAAGAGACGATTGAGAGAAGACTTATAGTTTATAAGTATCGATATGGGGAATGAATATTTAATAACAGGCTCTTCAGTCTATCAGACAAAGGTATAGCACAAACCAATGGCTGGAAGTTGAAGTTAGACAAATTCTGATTAGAAATAAGACATACATTTTTACCAGCGAGGGTACTTAACACTAGAACAACTCACCAAGGGGCATGTTGGATTCTCCGTAACTGACCATTTTAAAATCAAGATTGGATTTTTTTTTCTACAGCATATGCTCTAGCACAGGGATCAGCAACCTTTCAGAAGTGGTGTGCCTAATCTTCATTTATTCACTCTAATTTAAGGTTTCATGTGCCAGTAATACATTTTAACATTTTTAGAAGGTCTATTTCTATAAGTCTATAATATATAACTAAATTATTGTTGTATGTAAAGTAAATAAGGCTTTTAAAATGTTTAAGAAGCTTCATTTAAAATTAAATTAAAATGCAGAGCCCCCCGGACCGGTGGCCAGGACCCGGGCAGTGTGAGTGCCACTGAAAATCAGCTCGCGTGCTGCCTTCGACACCCGTGCCATAGGTTGCCTACCCCTGCTCTAGCAATTATTCTGGGGAAATTCTATAGCTTGTGTAATACAGGAGGTAATGCTAAATGATCATATGGTCCTTTCTGTGAATTATGGGTCATATTCTTCTATCAGTTACACTGTTGTTAATCCAGAGTAACTCCAATAAATCCACGGAGAAACTTCCAGTCTTCAGATTAAGAGTGTGTGTGTCTATGGCATTTTCCCACACCATCTGCAATTTTCCCCCACCTTCTTATTTCAGATTTACAATGTAACTGAGAGCAGAACTTGACTCTGTATTTATCATTTGTTATAATCTATTCACTTAAGATATTACAAGCATTGCAATAAATATCTTATTTCTATGCCATTGAAAATATTGTTATTCTGAAATGGATGTGCTTATGTGATCTGCATCCACACTTTGAATTTTGGCTTTCTATTTGTAACCGGAATCCAGACTTCCTGAGCCCCATCTGAGACTTTAATTAATCTATAGTTTCCTTATTCCATCCTTGCTCTGATACATTGCTCTCTTACTTTCTTGTTGCACATGTGCATTGTCTAACTGCTTCTTCATTCAAACCAATGAAAGAAAACATCTCTGGACATTTTCACATTTCTGGAAATCACAACACAGTTTCATTTGTGTAAATGAGAGCGGAACTTGGACCACAATATGTAACAGAGTAGGTCACTGTGGTTATAGCTAGTTGTGGACAGCAATTTTTGGTAGTGAGTTGTTTCGGTTATCATACTGTCTGTCAGAAGAACTCCAAGCTCATTCCATTACATAAAACTCTTGACAAATATCTGATAGACAGTAGTGGAAAGGGCAAACTCATATGAATTTTATCTCACTTATCAATTACCATTTTTCAAAGGGCAGGTTTAATGCATTGAGGGAAATTCTTAAAATAGATTCTATATTAGCACTCGTTACTATAAAGGGATGCTTGATAATGAGGTTCATATGCATTATTTCAGAAAAGGCCAATTTTTTTTTCCTTGCCAAATGCTGGTACTTGTATGCCAAGATTTGTAAAAGTGGAAAGAGACATCTTTATATTTCTCAAGGCACTGTTCTGAGGAGTGTATTTTCAAGGCCACAGAAGATTCATAAAGGCATGTTGCATCACTGCAATAGCTAAGCAGTCTAAACATTGCTGACAATATTAATGTAACAATACTAATATAGGGACATTTTACAACTAAAATCACAAAGGACCTAAAACATGAGAATGACAATTGCCAGCTATAAGCTCCCCAAATAACAGACGACTCAATTACCCTCTCTCCTGGGAGCTCCAGAAATGATTTTGCCTAATAAAATCAGAGTGCCAGGAAAGAAAAACATCATCTTAACCTAGTCAAAGCCAAAATATTTCACATGTATTTAAAACTTAATTCCTACAGGTCTCCATCACCCCTCTCTTGGCATTCTGCGACACAGTACCTCATCAGTGCCTAACAATCACTTCCTGATACTTCCCAGTACTAAAATAATATTTCATGCACTTTGCCATTACACCGATACTCTACAGAAATGTATTAATATTGCCAAGGTCTGAGTGAAGGTTTTGCATTATATTGCAACTGTGAGGAATATAAAGTATGTATTCTGATCTATACACGTTGGAAGTGTAAAGCCAGGTTTGGAGGAGGGGAATAGGACTGGGGCTAACCCATTAGGAGACCTAGGTGGTCACCTAGGGCACTAACATTTGGGGGCGGTGACTGTGGCGGCTGGATCTTCGGCTGCCCCAGTCGTCATCGGTATTTCGGGGGCGGGACCTTCCACTGTCTCTATCGGGGTGGCATTTCGGGGGCAGGACCTTCTGCCACCTAGGGTGCCAAAAAAGCTGGCGGCGCTCCTGCTCACAGGGGTGGCTCCAGGCACCAGAGCAACAAGTGCATGCCCAGAGAGGCCTGCTGGTTGCTGGGAGGGTGGCAGTCAGGCAGCCTTTGGTGGCATGCCTGCTGGTATGCCGAAGGCGCGAAACTGGCAGACCACTGTTGAATCCGCGTGACCAGCAAACCACCCGCAGGCATGCCGCTGAAGGCAGCCTGACTGCTTTTCTTGGGGCGGCAAAAAACATAGAGCCGCCCCTGATTACACACTATTCAGTGGTGGGGCGTACTGAGGCCTCCTTAATACATGTAACCCCTTTGGGGTTTAAAGATCATAGCCCCTTTAAATTTTTTTCCTAACGGGGGAGGAAGAGCAGTAAGAAAAAAAGGGAAAACTCCAGGGTGTGGCTCTGGAGCTCCAGAAAGAGAGAAGGGCTGCAGTCCACAGGTCCTTACAAAGTAAAGCAGCAGAAAACCTGCCTGAAGCCTGAAAAGAACAGGGCAGCTAATTGGGAACACCCCAGGACAGGAGTCAGGAGGAGCACTGTGCCAGGGAGAAATTGCCCAAGAAGGGCACGCCAGAGCCGGACCCAGTATTACTGCTGCCCAGAGCTGCATGGGGCTGTAAGTACTGGGACTTGTAACCCTGCATTGGGAATAAGGAGGAGGGCTGCTAGCTAGTTAAGTGGGGAAGTGGTTGCTCTGTGTGGCTTTGCAAAGAGTGGCAAAAAAGGGCACAAAAGAGGTTTGTTTGGAAAAGTTTACTGGCACCAAAGATGACCAGGAGCACCCAAAACTTACCACTGAACTGAAACTTTGCTTAAAACTTTTGAACTCTGTGTGCAGACACATTGCTTAGTGTCTGCCCTTTTAAACCACCCTAGTTTACCGCTCCCCTTATATTTCCCCCTGTTGTTTTTCTCCTCTCATCCCTCTGTAAATAAATATTTCCCTTTCTTATATCCATTGTACTTTTCTAGTGTGTGTGTTCACTCTGCGGGGGTGGAGTTTGAAACAGGTGCCCCTGGGTGAAAGGAATTTTTCCTGCTGCATTCTTGCATGCACCTTCCCTTGGCTAGAGCTGCCTGCAGAGCAGACTCCATCTTGGCTACAAGAGCACTAAAGTTACACTTGGTCACCTGTATGTGGACTTTGCAATACACACACGCACACAACTAAGTTGCACAACCTGGGTTCTCCTTCACAGAGCAAAGAAACTCCTCAGTGATTTTCATCTCCATTAGAAAAAATTGTAAAGCGGCCATGCTCTTTAAACCCCAAAGAGGTTACGTACAGTTGCAGCTGTGGAGTCTCTGCTGCTGCTCTGTGGCCTTAATGACTCTTGCTTTTTCTGCATCAAACTCCATTGTCTTGGGGGGAGGGGAGCATTTGGAGCACGTCAGTGATAATCTTTAAGCACATAATCTTAAAAGGTAGGCTCCAGAGATTATTTGGTATAACTCAGCTGCGTAACTACAGCTGTAGCCATTTGTGACCTTTATTTCTATTCAATTTATAAATCTGTTTCAGGAAACCATTGCAATTAATTAATTCCGTTGTTCATTTTTTCCTCTAAGAACACTATGAAGAACAGCTCTTCTGGGCTGCTGCAGAAAGCAAGCAGAGCTCTCTCTTCCCCTCAGAATCCAATTCCAGTCTCAAGAAGGAGCAGAAAGAGCATGGCAGCTTTGTTCCCTCCTCTCCCTCCCTTCCTGTGAGCAACAGGGATGGCTCCTCCCCTCCCCGCTTATCCCACTCCCTGCAATACCTGTCCTGGGAAGGGGGAAGAGAAGACTCCATTGCCATGCACCCCTCAGACATAGGAGAGGGGGCTGAAGAATCCAGGTGCAAAGTGGAGGTTGGGAGGGGGCAGAATGGACTGGGGGCTGAAGGAGAAGAATGAATGGGTAGCTGCAGCAATGAACAGATGTGGGGGTGATGATAGACCCCCCCATCTCTATACACACTGTGTTTTAGAGCATTTTAAGCACTGGCTCCCATACCACAAGTAGGAGGGGATAGAGAAATAGCAGAGAACTGGAAGGAAGAGGAGAAGTCAGGTGGGAATAAAGAGGGAAGGACATTTATAGTACAGGGCAGGTGTAAAAGGAGGAGAATTTATAAAAGAGAGGTAACAAAGGGCTAAAGGACAAGAGAGATGAAAAGAAAAGTAGTGGTTAAGAACATATGTGCTCCACTTCAGAGTTTAGGATCCCATATTGAAGCTCTGACAGACTGAAGGGTATGGTGTCTTCTATGCGTTACTTGCTAACCTGAAGATGTACTATTGCATTCTACAATATTGTGTAGACTGTCTCTTTGAAGCCTATGTAGATTATGTCCACAGCTTCATCCCTATCTGCTGTCTCCATTCTCCTCACAATAAGACAGATTTATATTCTTATTCTTCTCAGATGGTTGCATCAATCTCTGTCAAGTTGCCTGTCTGAGATAAAAACCTGCATATCTCAGAACTGGTTTAAACTAATGCTGATAAATGTGAAGTATTTGTGGCCATCTGGCATCAACTTATGGTCACTCTATTCTAACTTGAAATTTCATCAAATGGCCGTTCTTTTCTGTCTTTCCAAAATATTCACAGTCTGGACTCGATGGTTTAGAGTCACGGTTCATGTAATTCCTGTAAGTGATTTTGTGTCACCAAATTTGTCCACAAAACTCATTCACATCAGCTTCTGTTCAGCTCCTTCTCTGGCATGCATAAATCCAGTTTTTCTGGGAATGTGGCTGCCATCTTTTACTCTGCCATAGAACTGAACTAAACAAGTTCACCGAAATATACACCACCACAGTGTTATCACATTCCGCTTTAGGGGCTGGTCTATTACATGCTAACGCCTCCTACTACTACCAGATAACAAAACTACTCCTTTAGCTTAAATGGTGGTGGCCTGTACTTCAGAACTGAAGACCCTGGGATCAGATTGCATAGATGATCAAGGCAAAAATCTAGGCTACCAGCCTTCCAGGGTTCCTGGGTACATACTGAGGTTGCTAGACTGTGCTGAAGCCTCAACCATCATGTCTACACTACTGTTAACTGTGCTGTGCTAGTTACTTTAAAGATAGCATGGGGGTATGTCTACCTAGGCTACAATCACACTTTTCACTTGCATTGGACACATACCCATAGGTGTAGTGGACACATACCCATGGAAGCAGGACTTTTTTGAAAATCTGGTCCCAACAATGAGTGCTGAGCACCTTTTGAAAATCTGGTGTTTATATTTTAGGAGGGAGATTCTTAAAGGCACAAATAACATTTAGAAATGGAAAGTCAGAACATACTGGAACATCATTTTCTATTATTAATTGAGAGACTTTAAAAGGAATCAATAGGACACTGAATAGTATAGCACTCTTTATGCTGTAGTTCATTACAAGGTGTACAAATAGAGATACTGGCTGTCTGGAAGATTTTAGTTTGATGGATAGCTCCTTTTCCAGCTTAATGTTGTATTTTCATTGTCTTTCTTTTCTCTGCATGTAATTACAATTACAAAATCTAATCAGAATGTTGATTTAACAGGTTAACTGCAGTATTGTTGAAATTGTGCCTACAGAATTTAATATAAGAGATTGCCATAGCAAATCTAGCACTGTCATTCAATTTAAAGCCAAAACAAATAAAAAATCCAAATGTCAGTTATACCAGTGTTTAGAATGAATAGGAAAAATGTCAATATTTTATTAAAAATGTACAGTATTTGTCAAATTACTCAAAAAATATAACTTAGGGGGCAGGTCCTCAGCTGGTGTAAATTGTCATAGCTCTGTTGGCCACATGGGCAATTTACATGGACTACTCACAACATTGAGGCTCTCCCTCATGAATTTTAAGCTGGGCTAATAATGGGGACATTTTTAATGCATAACTTATTAACAATTATAAAATTAATCAAATAGTGTGGACCTCTAGTTTCATAGATCTTTAATTTCTGTCGCAAAGCTTGGAAGTATATTGAGTGAGCTACTTATCAATGAAGAAGTTTGCAGCTTCTTGTGTGTGCAATTCCTTGCAGTGCCAGGGAGAAGCAGAAACATTTATGTTCTCAAGGTGGTTTCTGAACCTTTCATTCTTGCATCTAGATCACAGCCAATGCCCCTTCTCTTCAGAGCTTTCGTAGACTGTGAAATCAGCAGTTTAAAAAGACATTCTCAGCACTGGTAGTACATTGGAGCTTGGACACATAATCAATCTTCAGACCTCAGTAAACATGCTAAGGATTTTTTTGTGCTCATCCAGAGGATTAGTGCGTTCGGTAAGTCTCGCTCTGTGATAATGCTACACATGTTGCCCATATTTTCATTTTAAAATTCCTTTTATAAAATATACAGTATTTATTTTTTACTCAGCCAAGTACATTTTCCAGTAAAATCTCAGCTGGTTAGATTCAGTTTAAGGCCATGCTCAGCATAGTATCATTAGAAACAAAACTGGCATAAGGTTTATTTTAATACGTCTCAAGGTTCAGCTAAAAAGAAAAAAAAAAAGCAACCGCTCTACCAGTACAGTTTTGATTAGACATAAGGGAAACACATGAAATATTGTATAACAAAGCTAAGAATGCTGATTCTATCTTCACAAGTTAGCGGTGGCTTGATCACTGATAAGCGATGAGGGGTATTTACTCTAGATTTTTTTTATTCCTTCTAGTGCCCTAGTCACTTCTGAATTCATAATTGGGTTTATGAGTATTTTTTTGCTTTTCCACAAGCCGCACTGTGCTCTCCCACTGTTTATCATTGCTTCCAGCCATTTTCCTGAGATCACATGATTTCCTTAATCTCTTCCAGTCACTTTATTAGTCTCCCTTGCTAGCCTCTCTCATAGAGAGCTCTTGACAGCTCTCATCAATTCCGGATACTTCAATTAATTGTGCCAGCATCTCTCCTATCTTCTGGCTGCTTCAGTTAGCACCTTCTGCTAGTGTTTTAGATCCTCCAGCAAAGTGACAGTTGTGATGTTAACAGCTTAGTGACATAAATGCAGTGAGTGTTCAGATAGTCTCGGAGAAAAATCTTTGTTTTAAACAGAGTTAAGCTTGAGAATAGATTTTTAATGATAACTTTGTTTTGCAAATCTTTTGGACTTTTTCATCTGGAGATATGGGCTAAAATTATGGCTGTCAAGCGATTAAAAAATTAACCATGATTAATCGTGCTGTTAAACAATAATAGAATACTGTTTATTTAAATATTTTTGGATGTTTTCTACATTTTCAGATATATTTATTTCAATTGCAATACAAGTGTAGAGTGCTCATTTTGTATTTATTATTGAATACAAGTATTTGCACTTTAAAAAAACAAAAGAAATAGTATTTTTCAATTCATCTAATACAAGCATACGTTTTAGTGGCAATCTCTTTATCACGAAGTATAATATATCTCCTCATGAGCTAGATGAGGGACTTATGCTGAGCTCTCCTTTTAAATGTCAGTCTCTTCCTCCTTCCCATTTTTGGGAATGATGGCTATTCAGTCATCATGTTGCAGGTGTAGCCTACCATAACATTGCATGTGGTGATGTGCTCGTCAATGTTTTCTATGCAGAGGCATGCGTACAACACAGATATAGGATGAGATTTCAAAGCCTAGAAGATTTGGACACCCAATTCTCATTCATCCTAATGGGAATTTGATGTCCAAATCTAACTATAAATGTGTTATTAATATCATGTCTTGATAGGGATTTCCTGGAGTAAAATCTAAGGACAGTACCTCGAGTTCCTCTGTGTGAACAATCCCATTATTCATGTGCAGCTCCAAAAAATCAGTGAAGCTTCATGTGGATACAGGGTCTGCCACATGTTGGCAATTTCAAGCTTAGGGCCTAAATAAAGGTCCCAGAGTTTGCCCAATATGAGGTAACATTCCATACACCTTCACTGAACTCATGCCACCTGATTTAACTGAAATAATCCTGTTTTTTAAGAGGTGCAAAATATCCTGCTTTTATTTAAAATGTTAGAATACAGTGTTGGCTACCTAAATACTCCAGACCACTTAACTATTCTTAATTATATAGAAGTGTTCATAATGAATGGAACTATCATAAAAAGTAGTTAATATAAAAAGTGGAGGTCTGCAAATCATGGAATATCAGGCTTCAAGGGACTTCAGGGGTCATCTAGTCCAACTCCCTGCCAAAGCAGGACAACCCAACTAAATCATCCCAGCCAGGTTTGTGCAAGCCTGACCTTAAAAACCTCTAAGGAAAGAGAATTCACACCCCCCTAGGTAACCCATTCAGTGCTTCACCACCCTCCCAATGAAAAGTTTCTAATATCCAAACCTAACCTCCCCACTGCAACTTGAACATTATCTTGTTCTGTTATTGCTACACTGAGAACATCTAGATCCATCCTCTTTGGAACACCTTTCAGGTAGTTTGAAAACAGCTATCAAATCCCACCTCATTCTTTTCTTTCTGCAGACTAAACAATCCCAGTTCCCTCAGCCTCCTCATAAGTCATGTGCTCCAGCTCCCAATCATTTTGTTGCGTCTGCTGGACTCTTTCCAATCTTCCACATCCTCCTGTATGTCAGGCCAAAAACTTGACAACAGTACTTCAAATGAGCCTCACTAATGCTGAATAGAGGGAATGATCACATCCTCAATCTGCTGGCAATGCCCCTACGTATACAGCCCAAAATGCCATGTAGCCTTCTTGGCAACAAGGGCACACTGTTGACTCATATCCAGCTTCTCCTCCACTGTAACCCCTAGGTCCTTTTCTGCAGAATTGCTGCCTAGCCACTCAGTCCCTAGTCTGTAGCAGTGCATGGGATTCTTCCGTCCTAAGTGCAGGACTCTACACTTGTCCTTGTTGCACCTCATCAGACTATCATCAGAAATCCTTTGTCAAAGAAATTATGAATTCTGTTAGAAACTCCAACCTCTGTCTCACAATGTTATATCACACAGGGCCAGACTTTGCCATTCCATACAGATAGACTATCACAAATACCTTACCTCATGTACTTCAAATTTTGTAATCATGAGCTGAGGTTTGCAGATGAATCAAAGGCTCAACGTGAGAGATTTGATCACTATATTTTGTAAACTCTAATCTCTGTGAGCTGCGTTGTTTTGAGCCAAATTCTGTCTTTACAGATCAATTCCTCCTGCAGTCAGTGAGGGTTGTGCAAGTTTGTCTCAGGGTGGAATTAGGGCCCTAATAGATTTAATTGCTTGCAAACAGTGACTATCTTTTCCCCCAACATAGATAAAACACGTAGTAAACATTTAAGATCTAGATATTGATCTCTAATTAGAATAGAGAACAAGTATTTTTGTTGTTGTTGTTGTGTTATTCATTGTAAAAAGTGAAATTTCTCCAGAGAAACTGGGATTTTGTAAACCGTCTTATTGAATTCCTAGCATGCAGTTTGTAATGTATTGACAATGAAGGAATGATCCAATTATTATGTGATTAATCACACACTGCTGTGGGTCTGAGTCATTACATTGACAGTTTATAGAGTAGAATAATATTTAGCTCAAATGCCTTCATTTTACAGGCAACAGTCACCTAGGGATGAGGATTACGTTTCAAAAAAAATTGTGGGCAGCAACACAGTCATAATTGTTCAGTTAGTTCACATTGTCATTTAGGAACATGCTGTTACTAGGCAATCATATTTATAATGGCAGCATTTGTATCGCTTTGTTACCCTGCTTAAAATTAATGAGTATTTTATTGTCAACACACAAAAATAAAAATATTCTCTGTTTCTGGGGCAGACAAACCTTCAGTGTTTCAACAAGAGACAAGTAAAATTGGATCCCATGCAAATTTAATTATGTGATCCAATACATGAGGAAGTGAGTGGCATTTCAGAGCTTAGGAAGCAGATTAACAAATTAAAAATGCTAATTTTTAATACAGCTAATTAACACACCAAGTAACATTATAATTTATGGCAAATATGATAAAATATTCTGAAAGCAACCCTTTCTATAAAGGAGAAAATTTTCAGGTTCTTAATTCATGGCATAGATCCCAGTTTATTGAGATACCTCCAATAATCATCCCCATCTTTACCTGTGGTCCGTACATCTCACCATCATTTGTCAAACTACCTTACACAGCCCTACTGGTATTTGATTTCCAGTGCTCAGTTGCTGAAATAGCTCAAAAACTGTCATTCTGATTCCACACTGGATGAGCATGAGCACATTTCAGATAAGGAATAACCATGTGGTGTTTAGATACTACAATGATGGAAAATACCTAGATAAAGTAGAGAGAATCAAATTCATACATTCTTTTCAACATTGAATCAGACCTCCAAGCCACTTCAGGGTCACTGATCACTAATTTGTATAATATTCAGAAGGTGACACAAATAGGGCCGTGCAAAATCTTCCTAGAAGACCCAGCCAAGTTCAGGTGAAAAACAAAGCTTCCAAGTGAAACATCAATAGTTGATCATGGGCCACCCCCTGAGAACAGGCCCTATGGGGTCCATGCAGTGATAGACATATACTGGCAAAACTATCCCAGTGAGATTCCAATAGTAACAGACCCCCAAAAAGTGCATGCTAGATGAAAGCAGCTATAATTACATGCATCTCACAATCATACTTGATTTATCTTTGAGTCTTTTACATGAATGTTCACCTACTGCATTACGTGACAACACACTTGGTTAGAGAGTCTGCTGTCAATGTCTGAGGGTATCGCTACATGAGTGATTGCATGTGTCCATGCGCATGGTTGTGCCATAATCCCCATATTGTCCACATCTAAAGCCCTGAAGCACATCTGAAGGCAAGTAGAGGCCAAGTAAGCTAGCACACCTGAGCCTGTGGCATGGCCCTGTACCTATGCCAATGTGCTGTGTGGATGGGGCGAGGGACACCTACCAGGTCTTGAGTTTGAATAATCCTCCCCCACCTATTCCCATAATGTATTAAAACCTCTTCTGCCTGACCCTTACCCCATCTATAAAGGTTCCTATCCCAGCCCCCCATTGTCACAGTAGTAGTGAGCTATGCTGACCATGTCAGAACATTTTTCCACTGAACACTTTACGGTTCAATACAGGTGAATATGATCCTACTCCAAGAGCAGCTGCCTGGTCCACCGACCACACACGGGTGCTGATCAATGTGTGGTTGGAGTACACTTTTCTCCACAGCTTCTCCTGGAGTGGCAGGTGCTTACAGTTGTACTGGGAAACTTCATGGAAGCTGGAGTGGATTCTGGCCCAGTGCCAGGAACACATCAAGAGCCTGAGACTCCTTTACAATAGGGGAAAAGACTCAAACAGTCACTCCAAGAGGGATTGCCATATATGCTCCTTCTACTACGAGCTTGACTGTGCACTCATGAATCTGAAGTGGCTCAAGACCTCTGCTTAGCCCTACCAGCGTCATTGTCCCATGGGATACCAATGTGAGCCAGAGCAAAGAGGCAGCAGGGACCACAGAGGTTGTCCCAGAAGACCCAGAGGCAGAGTAACATTTTGTACCTCCTACCTGGAGGACCTGGTTGAGGAAGCCCCTGTGACAAACCTGAGGAGGGTCCCAAACCACAGCAGAAACCAGAATCCAAGGCTGGTAAATAACAATTGGCCCTACCTCTTGCTCTGATGTGACATTCCTGATTTTAAGCTCAGCCCCCACTGACCTCTACCCCAGAAGGGTCCAGAGCAAGTCATGGCTATAAATTGATGATTTTATTGAATTCCCATGACCACTATTATGCATTTGGTGGAAACTATAAAACATATTAAGTAACAATTATTGTGCTCCTCTGTCTATGCGTTTTGCAGCCAGCAGATAGGCAGGGAAAGTTGGTGCTGGTGGGGAACAGAGTGGACGATGGGAGGAGGTGGGTCTAAAAGGTCCTGGCTGGGGATGGGACAGTTGTAGAAAATGTATAGTTGGTTGTAAAAGTTACTAACCACTGACTTTTGTTCCTTGGAAGACTAAAGTGTCTGCCCCACACATCTTACCATCCCCTTATAAACAGGAGCTTCATGAAAGGGGAGAGGGTGGAGGTGGAGCAGATATTATGTCCACAAAGGGAGAGAGAACTCTTTTCCATTCTGGTACCTTGAAAACAACTATGTTCTCCAAATGATGGCCAGCCTTTGAAGAAGAAATGGCAAACTGGTAACATAGCCCCAGAAAGGAACTGACACTCCGCCCTCTTGAGATACTATGAAAAACTTAAATTTTAAAAAACAATATGTATATCTGACTGTTAGAAGCCTCTGCTCCTTCCCTACGGGCTGAAAAAGTTGCCTGAGAACCAAAGATAGTCCGACAGCTGTATTTCTGCAATGCTGAGGAGCATCAATATTGTGGCCTTCTGGAGCAAAGTTTTGTTATGTGGGGGGATTTCTCAGCTTCTTCCAAAGGAAAAAAAAAAAAGGTACCCATGTCTTTGAATTGGCAGGACCTTTGACTCCGGGAGGTCAGGAGCAGGACTATAGAGATAGAAAAGGCAGACAGAAGAGGACCTGGAGGACCTGCAGTCCTCATTGGAATGGACAGGAGGAATCAGGAACAGTTTGAGTTCCTCAGGACAAAGGGATATTGGGTTCTTCAGCAGGGAGAGACACTGATGAACCAGTTCCTGGGGCAAGAGGCACACCACAGGGAATGGGAGCATGTCCTAATGGAGCAGCTCATGGAACTGGTGGCCAAATGAGCTCAGAATCTCCCTGCTGCCATGGCCACTGCACCTCTTCTGGAACTAGCACCATATCTTCCTCCTTCAGCTGCCACCCAGGGTGATGAGGTGGAGGACCCAACCCCCCAGAGTGGCTGGAAGAAGCCTGCAGGACTCCCAGGACAACACCTTCAACTGGCAGCTGAAACCGCTCGCAGGAGGATCACCCTGAATGTACAGAAGGGGAACAATCAGATCACAGAAGTCCCTGAAGCCCACCAAGTGAAACCTGTAAACCCTGTGAAGGAGACATCCCTGGTTGTCCCCAAGAACAATTTTCCACAGTGGTTCTTCTCCCTAACTCCCCACTCAGGGGGAAGAGGACGGGAAGTGCAAGAAGGAGGGTGCAGACCTTGACATTTGGCCCTGGATCATGGATTCAGTTCCTTTATGTTTACTTTATGTTTCCTTTTAAAAAAATGTCAGTTACACATTAATATACTAGTTTTAATAAATGTCATAATTTCCTTGACTTGTCTGTGGATCTGCCTTCCTCATTATGAGGAACATAAGATATTTTCAGGTTCAAGATTAGGCCTCACAATTCACAATGAATTGCAACTGTAACTGTCTGGTGCCATCACTCTGCAAACACTTTTCTGTCTGTCCCACGCCCATGTGGGCCCCCACCTCCAAAATGATAGAATTATAGAATATAATCATAGAATATCAGTGTTGGAAGGGACTTCAGGAGGCGATCTAATCCAACCCCCTGCTCAAAACAGGACCAATCCCCAACTAAATCATCCCAGCCAGGGCTTTGTCAAGCTTGACCTTAAAAATCTCTAAGGAAGGAGATTCCACCTCCTCCCTAGGTAACCCATTCCAGTGCTTCATCACCCTCCGTCATGGTACAATTCCCCCACTCTGAACCTTGGCGTCCAAAAGATGGGGTACCAGCATAAATTCCTCTAAGCTCAATTACCAGTTTGAACCTGTAGCACTGCCACCAACCAGGAATTCCAGTGCCTGGTACACTCTGGTCCCCCAAAACCTTGCCTAGGGAACCCCAAGACCCAGACCCTCTGGATCTTAACACAAGAAAAAATCCTTTCCCCCACCATTGCCTCTCCCAGGCTTCCCCTCCCTGTGTTACCCTGGAAGATCACTGTGATTCAAACTCCTTGAATCTTAAACAGAGAGGAAAATTCACCTTCCCCCTCCTTCTCTCTCCCCTCCCAGACTCTTCCTGAGAGAGAGAAGTAATCCTAACACAGAGAGAAATTAACCTCTCTCTCTCCCCTTCCCTCCTTTCTCCCCACCAATTCCCTGGTGGATCCAGACCCAGTCCCCTGGGGTCTCACACCAGAATAAAAAAAAAAATCAGGTTCTTAAACAAGAAAACTTTTAATTAAAGAGAGAAAAAGTAAAATTATCTTTTGTAAATTTAAAATGGAATAGGTACACGGTCTTTCAGCTATAGACACTGGGAATACCCTCCCAGCCCAAGTATACAAGTACAAATTAAAATCCTTTCAGCAAAATACAAATTTGAACTCCTTTCCAGCCAAATGCACATTTGCAAATAAAGAAAACAAACATAAGCCTAACTCGCCATCTACCTAGTACTTTCTATTTGGAATCTATAAGAACCTGTATCAGGAGATTGGAGAGAAAACCTGGTTGCACGTCTGGTCACTCTGAGCCCCCAGAGTGAACAACAACCAAAAACTACAGCACACACAGAAACTTCCCTCCTTCAAGATTTGAAAGTATCCTGTCCCCTGATTGGTTCTCCGGTCAGGTGACAGCCAGGCCTACTGAACTTGTTAACCCTTTATAGTCAAAGAGATATAAAGTACTTCTTGTGCTATTAACTTTCTTATTCTGTTTATGACACCTCCCCACTGCAACTTGAGACCATCTACTCCTTGTTCTGTCATCTGGTACCACTGAGAATAGTCTAGATCCAGCCTCTTTGGAACTCCCTTTCAGGTAGTTAAAAAGCAGCTATCAAATCCCCTCTTATTCTTTTCTTCTGCAGACTAAACAATCCCAGTTCCCTCAGCCTCTCCTCATAAGTCATGTACTCCACCCCCCAATCATTTTTTTGCCGTCCGCTGGACTCTTTCCAATTTTTCCACATCCTTCTTGTAGTGTTGGGGCCCAAAACTGGACACAGTACTCCAAATGAGGCCTCACCAATGCCGAATAGAGGGGAATGATCACGTCCCTTGATCTGCTGGCAATGCCCCTACGTATACAGCCCAAAATGCCATTAGCCTTCTTGGCAACAAGGGCACACTGTTGACTCATATCCAGCTTCTCCTCTACTGTAACCCCTAGATATTTTTCTGCAGAATTGCTGCCTAGCCATTGAGTCCCTAGTCTGTAGCAGTGCATGGGATTCTTCCTTCTTAAGTGCAGGACTCTGCACTCATCCTTGTTCAACTCATCAGATTTCTTCTGGCTCAATCCTCTAAATTTGCCTAGGTCCCTCTGTATCCTATCCCTATCCTCCAGCGTATCTACCACTCCTCCCAGTTTAATGTCATCTGCAAATTTGCTGAGGGTGCAGTACACACCATCCTCTAGCTCATTAATGAAAATATTAAACAAAACTGTCCCTAGGACCAACCCTTGGGACACTCCACTTGATACCAACTGCCAACTAGACATGGAGCCATTGATTGCTGCCCGTTGAGCCCAATGATCCAGCCAGCTTTCTATCCACCTTATAGTCCATTCATCCAGCCCACATTTCTTTAACTTGCCAACAAGAATATTATGGGAGACTGTATCAAAAGCTTTGCTAAAGTCAAGGAATAACTTGACATAACATCCAGTGCTTTCCCCTCATCCACAGAGCCAGTTATCTCATCATAGAAGGCAATTAGATTAGTCAGGCATGACTTGCCCTTGGTGAATCCATGCTGACTGTTTCTGATCACGTTCCTCTCCTCTAAGTGCTTCAGAATTGATTCCTTGAGGACCTGCTCCATGATTTTTCCAGGGAGTGAGGTGAATCTGACTAGCCTGTAGTTCCCATGATCCTCCTTCTTCTCTGTTTTAAAGATGGGCACTACATTACCCTTTTTCCAGTCATCCGGGACCTCCCCCGATCACCAATTAATATTTGAAGTCCCAAGGATACTCAGGAGGAATGGGGAAAGTGCATTATTATGTGCTTCAAGATCACTGGTAGTTTTAATAGTATCAGAACTCACAACACAGAAAATGGGCAGATAAACATCTTTGTGGCTTGGTTCATATATAGAACTAAACACAATTAAAATAACTATACAAGTATCTGCCACTACCCAGTCACTAAAAGGCCCCGCTCTTTCCCTCCTCCAAAGCTTTACCAGTTTCATCCTTGAGGTATATGCCACTGAGAGCACTTAGTACAGTCAACAAAAAATGGGGGGGGAGCAAAAAAACAGGTGAACAGTCTCCCACCCCAATACCATGCTTATTGAGATTAAGTGCTCCTGATAATGGAGTTTTGTTATACTGATATAGTTCTGTAGTATGGACAAGATCTTAATGTTCACACTTGTTTGCAAACCTCCATTATCAGGAGCACTTAATCTCAATAAGCTTGGTTTGTGGTGGGAGAGTGTTCACCCATTTCCTCCCACTCTCCCCCTGCCTCACCCCCCGACCATTTGTTGTTGGCTGTGCTAAGTGTGAACATTAAGATCTTGTCTACACTACAGAACTATATCAGTATAACTACATCAATGTGAGAAGGTGGGCGACAGTATCAACAGCACACAGCAAAGTAGTTCCTAGAGTGTCTCCTGTGATGCACAGAACCCAGTGATACCGCCTCTGAAATAGTAGCATTTACTGTGCATAACAGCATCAGTGTGGATCAGTGGTAGGTGCCTGCGGGTCACACACGACCCATCAGGGTAATCCGCCAGCGGGCCGCAAGACAGTGTTTACATTGACTGTCCACAGGCACGGCTGCCCGCAGCTCTCAGTGGCCGTGGCTCGCTGTTCCCAGCCAATGGGAGCAGTGGGAAGTGGTGGCCAGCATGTCCCCACCACTGGTGTGGATTCAGACATATGCAGCATTATACCCATCTCTAGAACAGCATATGTGGACACATCACATCTGTGGGGAACGTGCATGAGCATGTACATGGCCAAATAACGCAGTATCTGTGCAAATGTAGACGTAGCCTTAGTAGTGCATCATAATCATAATGATCTTTTGTCCTCTACTCTCAATACACTGTTTCCTAAACACTCTCTTCCTGGCTGTATCCAATGGACCACTGGTATGCAGCTCTATTTCTTGCAGATGACTTGTGACAAAGTCAGAGGGAAGATAGTTTAGAGAGCTGAAGACATTAGAACTTAAATCCTATGTTGTGGCAGTGGAGGAGAAAAAGAGGTTTTGTCATTAATATCTGCCCCTACCCCTTCTAAATCCTAATCAGCAAAAATGTCCTAAGTGGTGAGTAGGCTGACGCATCTGGGCATATTGTGCAAAAGAATGATAAAGACCGAGAATGGGCTATCTGCCTCCATAGTGGCAGAGTAGTTTCAGCTCCTTCTGTGTTTGAGCATCAGATGGAATCATTCACTGAGTTTCTGGAGGTGATGGAGGTGCTTCAGGTTATTTGAGATCTAGACCTATGTCCTTGGTTGGTAAGTGCCAGCAGGTAAGTATCAGCTTTGTAAGAAAATCCCTTTCAGGAAAACAAGACACTGGTTTCACTTGAAGAGGTGACTGTTAGGCCATAACTCAAGAAATATTTTCCTTCATGTTAGCAGTGTTACCAGTTATCAACCACTGAAAAGGCAACTCCAGTAATATCTGTACTCCTCCAATTAACTTGACCCTAGTCAGATTATTTTGAGTTCTGTGAATAGTATAGAAACTGCATTGATCCATCTTCATCTATCATCAGAAGAAAATTAAATGTTTCTTTCTGATCCTTTTAGGTTAATCAGTTTCCTTTAATATTGCATACAAGAGTGATGTTCTCACATCTGTAGATCCTAGTGAGAGCCAGCTGCCCCTGCAGCAGTATGGCTTCCCTGAATCGAATGTTCTGGCACTGGAGGGTTGGTGCAAGCTTCTCATGCAGTTCTGAAAGTTCTGACGCCACTGCTGCCCATTCTTGATTTCCAAAACAATGTGATCCCACTACACATGCTGGTTCTCCTGGACCAGAAGCAACATTCCACCCGTTCCAGTTGGTTCTATTCCGATTGACAGTTCCAGGAAGCAGTAGTGTAACTTCCCCTTTGCCTGCAGGATCCTTCCTCATGGAGGATTCCACAGGATTATTTTCTTTCACCTCTCCTGTTTATCTGTTATGAGTCTAATAAAGAGCATTATAAGACAGTGTTCTTCTTCGAGTGCTTGCACATATCCATTCCAGTAGGTGTACGCGCCGCGCGTGCACGTTCGTCGGAAACTTTTACCCTAGCAACTCCAGCGGGCCGGCAGGTCGCCCCCTAGAGTGGCGCCACTATGGCGGGTGATATAT
>NC_133769.1:62444470-62450521 GCF_003597395.2 Chelonoidis abingdonii | reverse complement strand
TTTCCGACGAACGTGCACGCGCGGCGTGTACACCTACTGGAATGGATATGAGCAACACATCTCGAAGAACAAGAGTTACAAGGTGAGTAACCATGTTTTACCTGGACTTACCTGTTTTGGATGAGATGGAGGAATAGACAATTTCTATGAAACCTACCTGAATAAAATTGAAGTCATGCTTGCCCAGCTGGGAAAAGTAGCTGAAGAATATGGCAGAGATTACATGTGCTCCCTCCATTGAGGGAGTATGTCTCCATTTGTTGTTCAGATTGCATATGTGGGCTGGGAAGCTCAGCTGATACTGACTGATTTATTTGTCTGGGGTTCTCAGATGATTAGGCCTTTTTATTCTGGATATGGGCCTCACTCCAATAATTCATGCCCTTGTCACACTTAGATTACTGCAATGCACTCTACACTGAGCTACACCTGAAGGTCATTTTGACAATTCAGTTGCTTTCTTATTAAATAGTCTTTCATGCAGGGAAAATTCTATACCTGCATCCCATAGTCTGTATTGGCTTTTAGTTTGTTTCTGGGTGACATTTCGGGTACTGGAGAAGAGCCACGCCTCTGGAATTTGTTCCCTTGGTTGTCTGATAGGATCTACTTTGTCTTGCAGCAAGGCCTATTTGTTTTCCTGGGCCTTTCTTGCTGTGGAGGATTCAGTAGATTGAAGGGAGAGGGGCTTTATTGTTTGAACAGGACACTGCTGGAGATGTTGAATTGCTTGAAGAGGATAATATTTTTGTTTATGGAGAATTCTTTGAATGTAAATATTACGTATGTGCTTTATATATTTCTGAAAGATGCTTAGAGCTTTGCTAAAAACTTGATATACTAGACTAAATAACAGGAATATGGCTTTAGTTTAGCCATGGATTTGGCACCTACCATCTATCAGATTCACCATTTCAGAACAGGCACCTCAGCCTTCCCAAGGAAACTTTAGTACACTCTTGAGTGTGGATCTTCATAGTGTTGTAAAGAATGAAACTACTACACTGTGGTATGATTCTGTGTGGGAACCTTTTATATAAGTGGATAACTTGAGTTGGACAAAATGAAAAAAAGTGAGCCGATAGATTTGGGGCTTAATTTGCTCTAAATCTCTAACTTTTCTTGCACAATTTTGTACTTTTCTAAGACTCTGCCCATAATTAATTGAGGCAAAATTATAATTAGGCATCCATCTGCCTATCTATCTGCGTAACCAGGTAGCTAGACACATACTTGATGTAACTTGTTCCTGCAACCATTTGAGGGTGAAAAATTGTGCCTGTGACACTGGAGACCAGTTTTACAAAATCAGAGTCTATACTTCAATGAATCTCTCTTCTCTGAGAACATCCCTCATTAAGCCCCAAAAGAATGTTTTCAAATGATTTTTGACTTGTCTCCCTTGCTGCCTTTCCCACAGTCAATATGCTTAGACTGAGCCTCAAAAAAGGGCTGCTTTCTTCAGCTAAGAGAAAAAGAAGAGAGTGAGAGTGTGGACAGTGCGCCCAGAAGAGCATTTTGAAGTGCCTTCCTTGAATATCAGAAAGGCTGTGAGTAAAGAAATAAAAGGCATCAATTCAGCTCCAAAATAGTACTGTTTGATCCATTTTTCTCTTGAGCAATGGCAGTGGAACAGCTTTTACAGTCGGGGAGCTGAGCTGCACCCTCCCTTACCCCTGTCCACACCCCTCAACACCCTTTAGAGCTGGGGCCGGGATCAGGGCCATAGGTTCAGGAGGCAGGCAGTGGATGGCGTAAGGGGGCCAAGGCTGGGGCCACAGCTGGGGATGGATGCAGAGCCCTGGCCATGGGATGGGGCCAGGAGCAGGGCCATGGGTGCGAGGCTGGGAACCAGGACCCTGCATGTGGGCCAGGAGCAGAGTCCTGGGTGTGGGGCTGACAGCGGAGCCCCCGGGCCGGCAGCCAGGACCAAGGCCACCAACTGGGACCCTGTGCAAAACCCAGGGATGCTGCAGCAGCCCCTGCACCCCTAGTTCCCATATCTATGCTCGCGTATCGGATGTATACAAACTAACTCAAATGAGTTTTAATTAAGCTCTCCGTAGATACACAATCAAATGCATTTTCACAAACTTTCACAGCACTAGATAGAAATACGGGTAAATGTCAGCAAGGGTAAGTGTGTAAGCGACTGCCGACCCCAAGAAGGCAGTCAATTCTGTACAGACAGTTAGTGTAGGATTATAAACCTATTTACTCTGGGTTTCATAGAAAAAAGGCCCTGATAAATGCTAATTTCACAACATGTGAGCTACTGAACACCTTCTTAAAGGAACACAAACACCAGGCGATAGAAATGAAGTAGTAAGATGGTTTTTGTATTACCTTCAATGTTAGTTATTTTGACTCATCACCACCAGAGGGGAAAAACTTTTTACATAGCAAGATGGCTACATCAACCTAAAGCACTCAAATCATCAAGATTCACACCACCATCAGCAAGAGAAGGCTGAGTTACAGTGCAACAGGCAAGGGGATGTGGTAAGCAGACCCTGTTCAGTCAGCACACACATGCCAGCATGGAATTTATTGCACACTCCCAGTTTATGCTTCTTGGAAAATCTGCATATTCTATTTAAAAGCAATTCTGCTGATATATTTTCTTTCTTGTTTCAATTACTAAGGATATTTGCATAAAGACAAGTTCTTTGTTTATGAATTTATCTGTTCCTGCTGCTTACTCCTCACATGACATGGTTTGCGAAAGCAGAATCCTCTCCACACAAGCTAATTGTTATATTTCAAATTGAGGATTATAAGTCAGATTCAGAGTGTCGCTGAAAGGCATTTAAAGTCTACTATAGTCAAGTGATGCACGTATGCAACAGAATTCAGGAGAAAAAATTTATGGCACAGATACTGCCAGAGAAATTACTCTGTACTATGGCACAACAGTTAATAAGTCGTATGTATGGCAACATGCTGTCTAAATAGCATATGGATGTGTACCACAGTGATGCCATTCTAATGCCATGGCCTGATGGCAGATCTAGGGGGTTATTTTTTATTCCCATTTAATGATTCCAGCCAGGTGTCTGAGTGATGTACATGCCCCAGCAATTCCAGAAGAATGACACTCAGAACACTGAGTGACACCCCCAGCTCTCTCTAAACACCTACCTTCCCTTCCTCACATTCCCCCCAAAAAACACATGAGCAAATAAAACAATTTTAAAAGGTTTTGACCCCAGAAATGGAGAAGTGCCAGCGACTCAATCAAGTTTACTATGAACATTGCAATTACTATTGATTTTACATAGAAAGCACTCAGATACTATGGTGATAAGTGGTAGTATAAAGCAATAAGATCTCTAAGATAATGTCTAGTCTCTTTTTTTAACCCTATCTCCTCAACCCTCACTATGAAGCTTTTCTCCAGCAACCACCTTCTAATCAACAGCCTCCTCCACCAACCAAAAACCTGGGGAAAAATAGAAAAACAAGTGATTGTCTGGCTATGCCAAAAGAATGGCAGGAGACATTAGATACGGGTTTAATCAGTCCACAACTTTATTATTAGATAGATGTCTGGGACCAACCCAGTGGATAAAATGTGCAGTACAGGTGCAAAATTTATGTCTCTCCAGCAGAGCCACTGCCAGGACCCTCCAATTCCAGCTGATTTTGGGGGAGGGAGGGGCTTCCACCAGATCCCCCTTTTCATCTAGGTTCCTCCAGCAATTCCCTTGCCAGGACCTTACCTACCATCAACCCTCATAGGAGAGGTTAAGGCGACTATAATGATGGGGGAGTTGGCTCCCAGCTGTACCAATCAGAGGAGTCCCCAGCTACCTCTGGCTTGCTCAATTACCAAGCACCTGTCCTTAATTCCTTTTCCCCCTGTGCACTTCTTATTCCCCAGTGCAGCCCAACCACTGCTTTCCCGGAGAGTGGGAGGTTTCTTCGCTCCCCCCCCACCATGGGCTATATGCGAAAATGCGTTGGTTCCAGTGCCCTCTTTGTCCCTCCTGTAGCAATTGGTGGTGGAGAGAGGAGAGGGTTCCTGCCTTTCCCTATCTGACACTGTCTGGCTCTATGTGGGAGTGGATTGAGCACTTTTTTTTTTGACCCCTCCCTGCTGCCTCACATGGGGTTTCTGCTGCCCCTTGCCACCGTGTCCCAACTCAACCCTGTTTCTATGGCCTGAACTGGGGAAGGGGCTGCTTCTTCCTTGCTGTTCCCTTTTTTGCCGCTGAAGCAAAGCAAAAAAAAAAAAAAAGCAGCCACAGCAGTGCCGTCGAAAAAGAAAAATGAAAAAGCTGCCACCAAACTGCCGCCAAAGAAGAAAAAACAAAACAAAAAAACAAAAACGCCCCAAGAACGGACAGAGTACCGCCCCTTCAGATTTGCCGTCCCAGGCACCTGCTTTGTTAGCTGGTGCCTAGAACTGGCCCTACTATGTGGGGAGTTCTATGGAGCCAGGAACCAGTGCCTGCTCCCCCCGCTGCTGTGTCCCAAACTGCTGCCTGCTTTTATGCCCTATGGGAAAGGGTCCCACCACACACACTATCCCCACTCACTGTTTGACTGAAAGTGGTCCTGCAGCAAGTCATGCAATGGAGTTTGCTGCCCAGCCTGTTCTGAGTGAATGGGGGGAGTGGCCAGACCCAGGCCGACCTTTTTAAACCCCTCATTCCTAGATGATGAGTCATCCACCACAATGACTGCACTTCCTGCACTTTTACGTCTTCCCTTTTCCCCCCAAGCCAGAAAGCATTGCCTTCTTCTCCCAGCCAGCCAGATACCCCCACCCCATCTTAAAGTGCAGGGCGGGGATTCTTGCAGTGCATTCTGAAGGTCACCAAATGCAGGCTTTGGCAGATCAAGGAAATGAGTTCATATTCAGTACCCCTTGACCCAGAACAACCCCTTCAGCTGACTACAGCTTCTGTCGCATCACACAAGGAGAAGCAGTCTCCCAGCTCAGCAGAACTCAAATCATTTGCAGTAGGTCTGTATAGGACAAAACCTTAGATTTCATCTGGAAATTGACTGTTAGCCAATGTATGTCAAGGATCACAATTCCAAGGTGCTCCCTGTGAAACACGCCACCAATCAAATGGCAGCTGCATTCTGTACTAAGTACAGTTTGGATGGTTTTAAGGTGCAGTCCCATATAGAGCAGTCCAACACTGTGGTGACAAAGGCATGGACGATGGAGTGTGATATCTGTATCCAGAAGAAAAGAACAATCTCCTTGCCAAGCACATAGGTAAATGTTAAAAGCATTCCAGCCAGGTGTTGCTATCTTGATATCCCAGAGAAGCTATGGAAATGGCAGGCAGTCCCCCCAAATTAAAGGTGAAGATAAACTCTCTGCTACGTTTTTACTTTCCTCATTCTGTCAATAGGAATTCAGTTGTCCTGAGTCCCAGGGAGCTAACACTCATCTGTGCCCCAATTTCCTTTAGATGCTGAAGAGTCTGTTATGATTGATAAGAGTGCAAAAAGCTTTCCTTCACTGCTTTCCCTGTGCCATTCCCCCTGCGTCCCCCACACCACACACGCACACAGTGGACCAGCTAGACAGAATTGCAGTTCCTGCACTCTACTGCAAACAAGTATTGCTCCTTCCAAGTGTCCCTTGGATCATTTACCTAAAGTAGGTTGGAAAAAGGCATGACCTCTGCATGCCTCCTGTGAATACACTTTCATGCTTGTACTCAGAACTGACCTGAGCGAGGGAGGCATACTCTGTCCCAGAAGTTCCCAAGGAATTTATCTCTCTGCACAGTCCCTAATGCAAGTCAGCACTTTCAAGTCACTGTTTGGCCCTATGTTTCTAGTGGGTGACTAGTGTCTACAAATGGCAAGATGTACTGAAAGCATATTACTAAAATAAAGACTTGAGTGGATCCCATGTTGTATCTGAATAATACATTTTCTGTTTAGTGTGCAGTGCTATGCTGCTTTCCTTTGAAAATATCTTTATGATTTTATTGATGTCAAATGTACTTGCAGCCTGTTGCCCTGTGACTTAAACAGATAGTTAAGGGTTAATGCCTCTTTTACCTGTAAAGGGTTAAGAAG
>NC_133769.1:62440960-62443910 GCF_003597395.2 Chelonoidis abingdonii | reverse complement strand
AAATTTCTGGATGGTGGCAGAGTTACCAGATCTAAGCTAGTAATTAAGCTTAGAAGTGTCCATGCAGGTCCCGACATTTGTACCCTAAAGTTCAGAGTGGAGAAGGAACCTTGCCACCCTGAATGAATGCTTTGTAACTCCTTACATTCACTCAAAGCAGCCACACCTGAGATTTTGAAAAGGGCCTCAACCTGGCCCCTAATACTGGGGACAATATTCTGTCTGTGTTGTAAAATTATTAAATTCAGTTGCAGGATAAAATGTGGGCATTTAGACATCTAGTTATCTGATTAGATGCAGTCATGTAGTTGGATGTCTAAATACTAGCTTTTGCACCTGCATTAAAACTGTGTGCACAATTATTGCTGTGTGCAAAACCAGAGACCACTTGTGTAAATTGGACCTACATTACATAATTCTTTATACTTCACCATAACATCCACTTGTGCCAACTTAAAGGTACTGACACCGATCAGGTATGGCACATTCAATCATCCCCCTCTTTAATTGAATCCATAGAGTCCTCAGTTCCTTATATACACTGGTGTAATTCTTATTAAATTTGCTTCTGTCTCAATTACACATCTCTACTATTTGGCATGCTTTGGCATCATGTAATGTTTTGCTTGCTTGTTTAATACATAAGTAACGGGTACAAATAAAAGAGAAAAATAGTGGTAGAGATGTAGGGATATTAAAGAAGGTACTAACAGTGATTCCCCCAAGGGACAGTGACCCCCCCCCGCCCCGCCAGTTTCACCAAGTGCAGAGGTCTTTTAGTTCTTCTGTTGGGGCTTGTGGGCTCCTGTCTGCAGAAAACATTGATTGTATCTGTCCTGTGAAAGATACTCTATTACTATGTGAAACTTACAAAGTTAATTGACTTTGTTCTTGAAGTAAACACTGTGCTAGCCTTAAGCTGTAATTGATACAATGTAAACAAATAGACTCCCATCCTCTGTGATTACAGGGCCAGGAATCTCATAGGAATTAACAAACACCCCAAAAGTGGTGGAGACAGTAAATTAAAATATGGTTAAGATATGGAATGTATGTTGATGAATGTTTGATGTATGCGAATGGTTTGGGAGATGCCAGCCTGGAAAGGATCCATCGGCAGAAGAATGTCAAATGGACCACCAGACAATCCCCAGAGGGTAACCTGGGATCCACCCCAAACACCTGGAAGGAATGGCCACTTTAGACAGTGTGGAGCCACCAGGAATGTGCCATCTGCTAATTGAGCCAACAACAGCAGAACGAAACAGTTCCCATAGACTAACATAGGAATTAATTCCTATAAAAATGGACTCTAAAAACTGAGGATTTTGAGTCTCTGGTTCTGCTGCCAACCTCCAGGAGCATCAGGTGCATCTGACACAGACTCGGCTTTATCCTCATGACCAAGATACCTGGCCAGTAACTTGGCATGAGCAACTTCTAGGCTGGTAACTAGAACACCTATACAGAACCTGAATGAATGATTGTGTGAATGAACATATGTGTGTGTGTGTGTGTATAAGGAATAAGTAGTGATAGGAATAAGTAGTAAAACAACGTTGTTTGCTTTTATCTTTTGCCTTATTATTATATTTACAATAAATGTGGCATCTTTGCCTTATCCCTCTTAATAAGATCCTGCTGGTTTTTATTATATTGGTATAACATGGCATATAAATATCTTGCGATGCCCGCTACAATAGTGCCATGCGAATGCCTGTTCTCACTTTCAGGTAACATTGTAAACAAGAAGTGGGCAGCATTATCTCCTGCAGACGTAAACAAACTTGTTTGTCTGAGCAATGGGCTGAACAAGAAGTAGGACTGAGTGGACTTGCAGCCTCTAAAGTTTTACATTGTTTTATTTCTGAATGCAGGTTTTTTTAGACATAATTCTATATTCATAAGTTCAAATTTTATCATAAATGGATTGCACTACAGTACTTATATTAGGTGAACTGAAAAATACTTTTTTTGTTTTTTTATAGTGCAAATATTGTAATAAAAATAAATACAAAGTTAGCACTGTATACTTTGTATTCTGTGTTGTAATTGAAATAAATATTTGTTCTTCGAGTGCTTGCTCATATCCATTCCAGTTAGGTGTGCGCGCGCCGCGTGCACGTTCATCGGAAGATTTTTACCCTAGCAACACTCGGTGGGTTGGCTGGGCACTCCCTGGAGTGGTGCCGCTATGGCGCCGGATATATACCCCTGCCGACCCAGCCACCCTTCAGTTCCTTCTTACCGCCCGTGTCGGTCGTTGGAACAGTGGAGCGCGGCTTAGCTGACCTCCACTTCCCTAGCTACTCGTAGTTCTTGTGTATATAATTATATAGTTATAATCCTTTTATATGTATATATATTTATATACTTATACAGTTTTTCTTTACTAGCATAGTTAGTTTAGTAATAGTTAGCGGGGTTCGGGGAGTAGCCCCTTCCCCGCACCCGGTGCCGGAGCCCATGCCCGGCTCACCGGTTTTTAAACGGTGTTCGTCCTGCCACAAACCGATGCCGACAGGAGATCCGCACGATTCCTGTTTGAGGTGCCTCGGGGAATCGCCGGACCCCACCGGCACTGCCAAGGCCTCTCGACACCAACCATCGCCGGCACCGAAGTCGACTCGGCACCGCTCCCTCTCTCCGAGATTGAGAAAGCCCATGACTCCTCCTGCCAGTGCCTGACAGCTCCCCGGCACGCGCCGTGGTTGAGCTCCCTGATCTGCTGCTTCCGTGCCAACTGCACCACAGCCTGAGAGCTCATCTTAGTCGGATCGCCCGGCACCGACACCTGCAGAGGCACCGACGATGTCGGCACCGTCGATCCCGGTCCCATGGGGCCGTCGAATTCAGTGCCTGACAGCTCCCCAGCACGCGCTGTGGTTGAGCTTCCTGCTCCTGCTGCTTCTGTGCCAACTGCACCACAGCCAGAGAGCTCGTCTAAGTC
>NC_133769.1:62411876-62439484 GCF_003597395.2 Chelonoidis abingdonii | reverse complement strand
GAGGGGAATTTTAATTTTTTTTTTATATATGTGTGTGTGTGTGTGTGTGTGTGTGTGTGTGTGTGTGTGTGTGTGTGTGTGTGTGTGTCTGTATAAGGAATAAGTAGTGATAGGAATAAGTAGTAAAACAACGTTATTTGCTTTTATCTTTTGCTTTATTATTTGCCTTATCCCTCTTAATAAGATCCTGCTGGTTTTTATTATATAAGTATAACAGAGATTCAGACAAGGAACAGACTTGACTGACAATATGTCCATCTTCTAGAAACCACAACTAACAATAAGCATTTCTCCAAGATCTGTCTCCGGGGCATTCAGGTAAATGAAACATTAAACCCAACTGCAGTATAACATTTTGGACTTCATACTGCAAGAGCACACATACTGTTGTTCTAGGAACTGCCATCTCTGAATTTAAACCTGCATAGAATGAGCAGCAGGAACAGATGGAGTACCTGAGTGAGAAGTTCTTATATCCCGAGAAACAGAATATTTGTATCTTTCTCCATTTTTTCAGTATAAACAGAATTTTTTCTAAACAGTAGGATTTATGAATTATCAGTGGGACTCTGATTCTCATGCCAGTATTATTCAGCCTGAGACAGATTTCCTACAGAACAACTTTTTTTCATTTGTGCTGTGATGCAAAATGTTTTTACAGCTATCATTTGTAATAATGAAATGGAACCTTGGAGTCACTTCATAATGTCACTCTGCAAACCTGTCTAATATGTCCTCTTCTCTGATCCAGGAACAGTCAATTAGACAGGAGTGACAAATGCTAGTGTCAAACTGATAATACTCATTTTTCTTTTAAGAAACTGATTTTTTTATAGATTAGTAAAAGAAAAACACATTCTGATTACGAAATATATTTTCCCATGGATTGCATAGAGCAGATATTGAGGCAATGAGACAAAATAGTCTGTGTGATCATGTTGGTTAATGCACACTTCATGTATGTAGGTAGGCATGAGGAGAAGAGATGAAAACAAACAGGTGCAGTACCACAAGGGCAGTGCCTTTGGGGGAACCAAATATCCTCATCCCAGCTTCTTACATGGTTCAGGCATCAGCTTTAATTTCATTTTACCTTGAAAATGTTAATATAAACAATCATCTCCTGACTGATTGAATATTTCAGTACAAAGAGAACCTAGATAGCTGATTGATGGGGCGAGTAAAGTGGCTCATTGGCTGCTCCCTGAGAGGAAAGGAGGAAAGTGCTGATTTGAAACAGCAGAAACAAAGCTGCAGGATTTCCTAACATTCCACGCTCTCCTCATTGCCAAACAGTTGCTCCCCACAAGCAGTGGCAGAAACCTCTGCTGATATTTACACCTTCTCGTCAACTGTTGGAAATGGCTGACATCCACCTTGATTGCATTGGCCTCATTAACACTACAAAAGTAATTTTCCCTCTCTTGATATTCAACCCTTCATGTCAACTGTTGAGAATAGACCACTTCCACCTTAATTGAATTGGTCTTGTTAGCACTGACCGCCCCTACCCCCAGTAAGGCAACGCCCATCTTTTCATGTGCTGTGCATATATATACTGCTTACCGTATTTTTCACTCCATGCATCTGATGAAGTGGGTTTTAGCCCACAAAAGCTTATGCCCAAATAAATTTGTTAGTCTCTAAGGTGCCACAAGAACTCCTCGTTGTTTTAGCATAGGAAGAGACATACAATTCTGTGACCAGCTAGTCATTTGTCACTGTGAGGAAAAGAAGCAGAACCTTACCTTCTCCAGTCATCTGGAGACTGCAGCCAGCAAGTAATAGCAACAGTCAAGGAGGAAGGAGGAACAACAAAAATAGTCATTAGAGCAGCAAGAGACGGACCCGAATCTACAATTTAGTGTACCTTACATTTCCTTGTTCTGCTTATTTCCTGCTTTGTTACTGTCCCTAATGTGCTCACTCGCTGCTTTCTACTGGAAGATTAATGCCCATTGCCCCTCAGTGATTTACGTGGCAGTGCTCTGTTCTAACAGTAATCCAATCAGGGAGCAGAAATCATACAATGTGATTTAGGTGACCAATCACAGATCCAAGAAACAAATTCTGCATATGAAATATTCTAAGGAGCACTGACTTTGAAGAATTTATGACAAACAAATAGGCCGAAACCTATCAAAATAAGTCATGAGCAAATTCAGGAAAAATCAGACACTTGGAGGACATTTTGAAAACAGAACAGGGACCATAGCTATGAGTAAATTGTATATAATGACTAGATTCCAAAAACTAATTGACTCCAGTAGAACCAAGATAAGATTTTCAAGTTGTAACATCAGCATGGCACTCTGTTGTTGTGAGGGTGGTTTTAGAGTTGGGATTTGTTAACTTCATTCACAGTATTTTAAGGTAATGCCACTACAGAAATCCTAAGTGCAAAGTACAATTAACACTGGCACTTCATACACAGTGCAAGGTCATCATTTCACTTTTCTTTTTTTCCAAATGACATTAATAACTTTTGGCAAGTCACAATTTGGTGGCTGAAACCTGAAAGGCAGCTTCCTAATGAGGCAGAAAATGACACTTCATCCCCGGTTACATTAGGCACTCTGTATTAAGCTTAGGTTTCCACTTCAAACTGTCACTGTCGATATTCTCCAAAGATTGCCAAAATCATCTAACCGAAAGAAGGAATTCAGAACCTGACATTCCTGCTATTTCTAATGTAAATGAAAAAAATAAAGCATTTTATTCTAAATGTTGAAGTTGCTTTTGTATAACAAAGAAGCAGTAAGAGACAGACTAAAAAGAAACTTGTTTAGCAGCAGGTTCTGGAATCCAATGCCAAAGTTCCTGTAGTGTGCCCCTCCCCCCTCAACACCCCACTCACAGTTGTTGTCCATGGTCAGTGAAGACTCAGAGTTCAGAAGTGTATCTGCATGAATTCTCCACCCACCATGGTGGGGGGAGGGGGCAGGTAAAAGCCACCTTGCTCACTCCACTGTCCAGGCACTTGCTCTGGCCCACTCCTGTCAGCTGCCCATCAGTTACCTTCTGCTGCCACCTGCCTCTCAGCTGTGACTTCTGCAGGTCAATTTCTTACAGATTATCAACACTTGGTGATTTTCAGCTCTCAGTAAGCTGAGTAGAAACATTATCCCACCACAAGTGATTTCAGCTCTTATTGAGCACTTAAAATAACATAAGACTCATAATGGAACCTATTTAGCTCTATCTTTGAATAGCAGGGAGGAACCAGTTAAACCAGACTAAAGACTCTTAGGGAGCAGCCATACCTCCTGAAAGGAACATCTATTCCCATCTTCTTTTACTTTCATAGGAGTCTGGCATTTGAGCCCCTGGCTTAACTAGGTTCTTTAAGCTGAGAGTGACCTCCTCATTTGGGGCAGGTTAAGTACAGTTCTGCTCCCCTTTACTCATACAAGAAAGACAGCAGTATTGATAACATTTCACTACTCCACATTCAGTACTAAAGTGATTTGTAATTCAATACCAGCCAAAGTAGATCACTTGGAGCTACACAGCTCCTGTCTGCTGGATACCAATGCAGAGTAGATGTGTTCATGTAAATATAGTTTTCTCCTGAAGTCTCTCCCCCTCCTCAAATAGCTGTCAGTCAAGAGTTCATTTAGACCAGGGGTTCCCAAACTTTTCAGGATAACACCCCCTTTTTAATTTTTGAGAACCCCTCATACCCCCCACCTCTCCTTTACCATCATCCAAGCCCCCTGATCCTTGTCCCCTGACTGCCCTGTCCCAGGACCCTCTGCCCCTAACCTCCCCCCTGGGCCCCACTCCCTATCCAACTCCCCCTGCTCCTTGTCCCCTGACCACCCCTCCCAGGACCTCCTGTCCCCCTGGGACCCCACCCCCACTCTCCCCGTCTCCTGACTGCCCTGATCCCTATCCATACCCCCACCCCCTGACAGGCCCCCCGGGGACTCCCATGCCTATCCAACCCACCACGCTCTCTGTCTCCTGACTGCTCTCCCACCCCATCCAACTGCTCCCTGTCCCCTGACTGCCCCCCAGGACCTTCTGCCCCTTATCCACCTCCCCCTCTCCCTGCTCCCTGCCCCCTTACTAGGCTGCTTAGAGTGGCAGGACTGGCTTATTGGAAAGCCTGGGAGGTGGACGGGCACAAGCCACACTGTCTGTGTGGTGGCATGACTGCAGGGGAGGGGAGATAGGAGGGAAGGGACTAAGGACTAATCTCCCTGGCTGACAGCTTAAGGGCCTGGCAGCCTCACGCCCCCCTTGGAATTTCTTCATGCCCCTCCAGGGGAACACACCCACCAGTTTGGGAACCAGTGATTTAGACCTTGCTTACACGTGCTTATGAATACTTTGTTACTGTATTGGACGTACTGATTGCTTAATTTTAGGCTGTTAGGAATGTTTAGAGCAATGGTATAAAATAACATTTGACCTTTGGGCTTACTAAAGAAATTTATTGTGAAATTAATGTCTGTTGGTCTTCCATATTAATAATTACAAATATTAATAATTCCAACACAATATATCTTATTTTTCTCCAATATCACATTAATTACTATGGCTTTACCTGAGAGTATTATTATTTTAGCAAGCTTATTTGCAAATTAATCACATTTCCTTTGGAAGCATGATTAAGAGGAATCAAAATTGTTTGGGCTGTAGTTATGGATCTTTTAAATGGAGTAAGATGGCTCACAGCAGGGCAATATTCACATCTGCCACAAGTTGCAGTGCTCTTTACTGTCAGTATCCTGCTGCTTTTTCATGGAGGACAGTTTTAAAGCCCTTTTAACTGCAGCAGTTTAATGGACACTTTCATTCCTGAATAACATTTTTTCAGCGGTGATAGGTCCATTAGTTCAATGCACCTTCTTTAGTTATAGGGGAAGACTCTTCTTTGCACTCCCAGATCAACAAAGAGTTCTCAGCCTCTCCAAACTGCCTATTAGCTATCACCTACAAGTGATCTTTATGCCTTTCTGTATCTTTCTCTACAAATTTTTTAGATTGTTTATTGCATGTTCTCTCTGGCAGCAGATCAGTCATACATTATGAGGCCATCAGATTGGGGTAAAACTTGCCGATTTTGCTGATAAGAGAAATGTTCTACCAACAAATAAAGCTGTATAGTTCAAGCTGTGCACCTACGAGAAATGATTCATACCTGCTGTGTCATCTGTTTTTTGTTGTTTTTTTTCTGAAAAAGCTAACTTAAAGACACTAAACCAGGTCACTTTGAAGGTCTTCAGCAGGCTTCTCTGTGGTGGTGATCAATTCTGAAGAGTGGTCTTTTCAGGCATAGTGCAAAATCTTGAAAGACCTTTTTAAATCTACTCTTCATTACATTTGTCAATGTTACATTAGAAGTCTCAGGGTGAACGCCATGTTGTATTTTAAATGCACACAGTCAGAAGTTGGAAAATCTTATTTCCATTTTCTTTATCATCATCCAATATCCTCCACATCGGTATGTTCCCATCAGAAGCCTAATGATGAATAATTAGGACAGTCGTGTCACTTGGGGTGGGATAGTCTTGTAATTTACTGCACAGAACTGTGCAAGTCACTTAATCTCTCTGCCTCAGTTTCTGTACCTGTAAAATGAGAGTAATAATAAATACCTACCTCAGAGGGATCTAGTGAGGCTAATGGATGCCTCTAGATGACTTAGTGGTGCTTGTCTCTTTTTATTCTCTGTTTTTCCTCTTCTGGTAACATCTCTCACTTCCTACTTAATGATGATATGCACAGGAAGTGCCGTGATATGCTTCACAACTGATTCTTCCTGCCTGATAGCTTACTTCTTCCATGCCAGGCATCTCATAATTGCCCATTACTGGGTAAGCAGCAGGCAATAGCCCAAATGCTAGCTCAGAGCACCTGGGTTTCCTCCCAACTGCATAGGCCTGCCCAGTAATGTCATGTAATGCAATGGAATTCTTGTAATAAAGAATTCTGCCAATTGACATGAAAAGTCACCCACTGCAGGGTACAGGAAAGAGGGAGGAGAGTGAACAATGTTGTTTTTGTTTTATTATTTAAATCCTTGCAGTGGACTTATGCTAGGAAGGAATTAGCTGGATGAAAAGGAAGGGAGGAGTTGGTGGGAAGGGCTGAAGTGAACAGGCTGGCTGGGGATGGAATGTTCAGAGTGAAAACAACCTGATTTCCCCCTGCTTGAATGACGTGCTGCAGCTGTTCAGCCTACTTCAGCCTCTGGCTGGCTTCTCCCTTACAGTTTCTTTCCAAAAGTCCACGTGGTTTATGAAAGAGGAGGAGAAATTTCCTGTTGCCTGAATAAACTAACCTGCTGTAGCTGCTTCAGTCTTCAGTGGTAACAATAGCTGCTTCCCGGGTGTATGTATTTGGACTATACTTGTCCAAACCTATAACATAAACCATGAGGAAAGAGGGAGAAGGAAACAACCCAACAAAAACTCTGGAGCCTCTTAAGATTCTTAACCAGTGTGAGTTACATTAGCACTTTGATACTGGTCAGCTGCCTGGGAGAACAGTGCTGCCATAAAACTAAAATAATTTGTGTTAATTAAAAGAAACTCAAGTAGCCATTACCTCAGTCATTCATGAAACCCCTCTAACATTGACCAGTCACAGCTATCTTGGCAGTTTATGGTTAAGCCAATGTACAACACAATAAACCATAGCAGTGCCATTTTTGTTGCCCACTCTACAGCAGGTGCTCACACTCATACCACTTCCCATAACTTGGGGATGGTAATACATAATATTCAGCTTTTCATAATTGTCTGGATGTGGCTGAGAGTCCTTTTCTCACGGTATAATGGATGTGCAATTTCAAACTGTCACTGATCCAGCTTTCTGCAGCAATGCCAGTGGCAATAGGCCAGTACTATTGCTATTGGAATTTGCTTGCATTGAATAAGTCACAGGAACAGAGGCATGCTGCCAATAGTCTAACCAAGAGCTTCCACAAATTCCCCTTTTTGAAGAAACCCATTCCAGGGCCTGTACTTATGGAGAAGAGGGTGCAATACTGGGGAATCCATGCATTGATTTAAATTATTTCTCATTGCCATAGAAGGAAGCAACACAACTTGGCATCCAGGCTTATGGTAAGATGTACTTTTGCTACAAGTATTTATATACTGGTTCTTGGAAAATCTATCAAGACCATTTCTAGTACAGCACGGTCTGCAGTGAAGACTGAGGTTAAACACCCATTTTGGAGTAGGTCTTGGGAGTCTCTTCCCAAGGACATATTTTGGGAAAGTTGTCAACATTTCAATGCAATCTGATGCATTCTAAAGAAAAGTGCATCAGTAATATTTGTATGAGTCTCAGGGCGTGGTCAGGTCTGGCAGGGATTATTCAGCAGTATTCAAAAAAATGTGGCACTCCATCAGTGACTGGGAAGTCATCACAACCTTCTTTTCAGTTTTGTGGCAAAATTTTAATAAGGGCTTCCAGGAACGTCCAAGAGCCCTAATAGCACATCAGTAGAGCAGAGGAGGTGCCTGGTGTTAAAGCTATGCTTTGCCTTCATCTGCAGATGTGCCTGCAAGGTGTATACAGTTCCCTCAGTGTCCTGAAAGGAAGAGAGGGAGACAGAAGCCAGAAAATACAGGGAGATACAGTGCTAGGGGTATAGAAAGATAGGCAGAGGAGAGACAAAGAAGGATGAACCAGTAAAAGGGGGAAGATGTGAGGATCTAGGAAGAGAGCAAAAGAGGCACCAGCATAATGGCAGTGAGCAGAGCTCTTGCTCCAACAGTCATCTTGCCCCCAGTACTTTTCTGGTGAACATGGAGCTGGGGATCTCCCACCCTTGGCCCCATTCCCACATACCTTTTTGTGTTAAAAATATGGCAGCAGAGGATAGGCAAAATCTGTCTTCTCCCAGGTATGCAGACTTACTCTGTCTTGGATACGGATACACTGTGTTTGACTGAGAATTGGTGGGTAGACATGGCGGACTGAAAGTCCTGGGAACTGGGACCAGTGAAGCACAGGAATAGGAAAGATCATTTGCAAGATCACTTTAGTTCCCAGGTGGTTCTGCAATTCATCACCATAAAGCGGGGACTATATAGGTGTGTAGCAGGGGACCTGGAATTGGTATGAGCTGTTTGTGGCTGACTGAGCTCTTGCTCTGTCTTGAATACTCTGGCATAGTGTGGAGCTAGAATCTGAAGCCTCCTGGGTATCAGACAGCTCAGAAGCAATGGATATTTTCACTTGGATCAGGCTCAAACTGGCACATAATGTCACAGTCCTGGCTAAGCTTTTCTTTGTGACTCAAGTGTTCAGTCCATGCACTTCTAAGCTCCCCAGTGTCTGGGCAGTCTCCAGTCATAGGCTCTGTTCTTGTGGACACAAACTGTCTCATATCAACTATAGGGAATGGAATCCTGTGTTCCAGCTGCTCTGGTCCCCCAGGACCATTGGTCCCTTCCTGACCTCCGTCCCAAGTCTCCCAATTAGCTTAAGCACACCCTCCCCAGCGTTCCACCACTGTGGTTACTTTGGCTTATAGATCAACTTTACACTTTAGAGTCACATGATAGTTGAAGCAAGTAGTGCATAGATTTTGCAGAGGAATTACTAAACCAATTGTACTTTACTCAGAGAAATCATAAGAGATACACTGATCCAGGCAAAGTTAAAAACACCTGGATGTAATTCCCTCGCTCGGATTCCTCACTACTCATAAGCATTCTCTGGGTTTTAGTCAGTACCTTCACGGGTCTCAGATCCCCTCTCCCTTGCTTCAGTCTTCTCTTCCAGCTCACAGACTCTCTTCTCTGAGTCCTGCAGGAAGTTCCTCTGAGCTTGTTCAGATGCAGTAGTCAAAAGGTTCCCCTCACTCAGAGACCAGAACCCCCTATGCTCCCTGAAGCTCCCAGTCTCTGTTTGAAAAAGCCAGTTCTAACACCTGGTTTCTTTGTTCCCTCCTCCTTGATGGGATTTTGCATTGTTCCAACCTCACCTCCTGTAGTCAACTGTGGCGATCCCTCGAGGTTGAGGATGATCTCTTCCACAGGTTTTTTATTTTTTATGGGTCCTTCGGTGACTGAGGAGTCCGATCCTTCAACTGCAAACTTGTTGGCAAACCTTGCAGGTGATGTTGGAAGGCAGGGTTGGATCATGATTGCTGCATGACAGTCATCTGTCCTTGCTTTTCTAGAGTTTTTATGTGACCAGAGCAAGGTGATTTTCCTTAAAAATGATTGTTCCTTCTCTGGCAAGTCTTTGCCAGTTAGCCCTGTCCTGGGCTACTGACTCCCAGTGCATGGTATTGATGCCACATCTCTTGATGTATGTCTGGAGGGTGACTTTGAAGCATTTCTTTTGGTCTCCCCATTTCCTTTCTCATTTGGTGAGTTGGGCACACAGCAATTGTTTTGGTAGGCATGCATCAGAGATGTGTACACAGTGCCCACTCCATCTCAGCTGGTGCTGGATAATCAGGGCCTCATTACTGAAGGTATTGGCCCCTGTAAAGACACTGATGTTCGTGCAGCTAGTCTCCCACTTTATGTTGAGGATTTTCCAGAGAAAGTGCTGATGTTCCAGGTTTTTCAGGTCTTTCCTGTAAGTCACCCAAGTCTTGCAGCCATAGAGGAGAGTTAGGATTACCACTGCTTTATAAACTAAAAATCTAGTGTGTGTTCTGATGTCGTGGTTATTGAACACCAGCTGAGACAGTGTGCCAAACCTCCTTTAATAAGCCTAGGTACAACTGTCTTCACCTATGTTGCAGTCATCCCATTGTTCTAAGGTGCTCCTATTTGAATAGAAAGCCATACTGGTTAATGAATCTCAATTATTCCTGGTCTGGGAGATAAGTGACACCAACTCCAGCACCAGATGGGTGATTCAGTATACACAGAGGCATTCAATCGTACAGCAATTTCATAAAATCAGCCAGAATTCATGTTTTATGTATAATTCACCAAACTGTCACAACCTCTGTCAGCACCAGCACCAGGGCCACTTTGAATCAAAGATACAGTACTCTGATAGCACTCGCTGCTGCTGCTCTACAGTCCAGAAACATGGCTGCTGTTGGTTTGTTTTTGACATTAGTCTTTCTTTGCAGTTTTTACTTGAAAAATGTTGCTACTGTTTTGGATTTGCTGAATCATTAAATATCTAAGGTTTTGCTTAATTGATATGCATTGCTGAACAATCAAAATTACTGAGCTGAATTAAATACAATATAAATCTTGAATTATGTCCAAGATCTAATATTGTTCATTAATTCACTGGCCTTCTTAGGTTGTTTTGCTCTAAGCAAATGAAAGCCAACAGAATATTTTGTTCTTATTATTTGGGCTGCCTAATAGCCAACAAGGCAAAGAAACCGAGACAAATTTAACAACTGGACAGAATTACAAGTGAAATGTCATTACCAAGTTATTTGTCTCCAGCTAGGGATGCCAGCTGAGACACGTGAAACTAACAGCAATGTCTGAACTAGCTGGTGTTTTGGTTGCTCTACTGTTTGCAGCATGCCCATTTTTTGCAGAGAGCCAGAAGCCTATGCCATCTGTAAATGATGTCTCTGTGCAATATTTCTCTGCAGTAGTTTGTAACCTCCAGCACTGATGTGAATTATTTTCTGAGTTGCTACTGTGGGGACAAAAGTAGTAATTTATAATAAGTATGAAGTACTGTATTGTAAACAACAGTAAACTACATAATAATGTTGCCATGTTAGCTCATACTAATCCACTAAATTAGGATCATCTATATCCACTGACTTAGATTTTCATTAAATGCTTTTTATTAATTACATGATCTCAGAGCACTGGGCAATGTGTCAAGCTATTATTTGTTATTAATACTGATCACTTCTAAAGCACATGTCAGTTGCAAAGCATTGTACAAATATCAGTTAATATGATGAGAAGGAACCACATTTATTTCTGACTGGTAGCCATGTCAGTCTGTATCAGCAAAAAGAATGTATCTAAAGTAATGGAAATAAATGTAAAAAGAATGAGAAGTACTTGTGGCACCTTAGAGACTAACAAATTTATTTGAGCATAAGCTTTCATGCATAAGCTTATATATATGTAAGGTGGGCTTAATTAATTTATCTCATTATAGTTAGTATGGCAACACCCATTTTTTCAGGTCCTCAGTGTATATAGATCTCCCTATTCTATTTTCCACTGCATGCATCCGATGAAGTCGTTTTTAGCCCACAAAAGCTTGTGCTCAAATAAATTTGTTAGTCTCTAAGGTGCCACAAGGACTCCTCGTTCTTTTTACATTTATTCTCTTTACTTTAGATACATTTATGTGAAAGCATACAGACCCCATTCTGATCTGACACCAGTTTGACACTAGTGTAACTCTACTTAATTTATTGGAGATCATCCGTATTTACACTGGTGTAAATAAGAGCAGAATGAGTCTCCTGGAGCCATGCTACCAGGACTTCCCATAACGCAGAGATTCCCCAGCACTGAGGTGCTCCACTGCTTGCAGCTGTATCACGTTCTGAATTATCTGAACAGGACTGGTAGGAAAACAATGTCATCCCAGCATCACTCACGGCCTGGCTTGTTCCCCTGTGTCTCCTGACCCCACAGAGGGCTCTCCATGGGGCCTGAGCAAGAGTTGCTGAGGAGGGATGAACAATGCAGTGGAGGTTGCTGATCTCACACAGGAAGAGGCAATCCATGCACAGGCAAAGCCCTATGCATTCAGATCTTGAGAGCATGATCCAGTCCCATATTATTTCTAGCAGCAAAGCTAACTTCATGCGTTGAATTACTTTCGGTCTGAAGGAGTGTGTTTATTTACTTGTTCAGATGTATGGTAGTTCATTACTAAAATGTTTAAATAATTCATTGCAGATGTGACATAATGAGAATATCTGTGATGACACAAAGGCACTGCACAAAGATTTGCAAAGGTTTATCAAAGTAAGGAAGTGTCAGCTATGTTTAGTTTGGTACGTTAGACATTTTCACAAGGCCCAATCATTTCTGAAGAAACAGCACCGTTAATTGGTTTCTGCATGGGGAGTTATATAAGTAAATAAAGCTATTTTCTGTATGAGGAACCACTGTCCTCCAAGTGCGATACACACCGGGGGGAGAGAATGTGGGCCAGCAAACAACTAACTTTATTCCTATGTTAACCCATATTAAATGGCATTAACATCTAGAGCAACTCCTTGTTAACAGTTCTTCATTTTGAATGGCACAAATGAATACGTAGAATAAATTTGCATAGGAAGAACTATATCAGAAGGGATATGGGCATATGTGAAGATTCAGCGAGTGAAGGTTCAGGGAGGAAATGCTTTCATTTATTTTTGTTGCAGGAGGAGAATCTTATTTTATCTGTACTGCTTCCCCCTAAATCCATGGGACTCACATGAAATAACTGACTGTAGAATTTGGCCCAGAGAAGGGAGTTTTGAACTAGATTATGAAATTAATTGCTAAAAGTTAAATAGAAGAGTATCTGCAACAGAATAAGCTAACTAGGAGCACTAAAACATAATAAGCACTAACAGCTCCTCTTCTGTTAGAACAGTGATAGAATAGTTTTGCAGCCATCCCTGAGGCAAGGGGGAAGAGGCCACAGTTCTAGTAAAGGTGCTTTCCTAATCTTAGTGACACAAATTGTTCAGGAAAAAGTCCTGGTTCAACATATAAATTGACTTCAGTGGGAATGGGTTTTTGAGGGCAGAACTGTGGCCCTTGATCTCAAAACCCTTCATGGACTTATTCCCAGCTACCTCATGGAACTTGTCTATTCTCTATTCCTTGTTCCTTAGTGCTTGGCTTCCAGCCAATGGGAGGTGCAGGGGTGATGCCTGCAGGCAGGGGCAGTGCATGGAGCCATCTGGCCCCTCTCAAGGCAAGAAGCCGGACATGTCAGCTGCTTCCCGGGAACCACCCAAGGTAAGCGCCACCCAGCTGGAGCTCACACCCTGAACCCCATCCTGCACCACAACCCCCTGCCCCAGGCTCATCCCAGAATCCCGTCCCACACTCTGAACCCCTTGGCCCCAATCCCCAATGCAGAGCCCGCACCCCTTCCTTCACCCCTACCCCAGCCTGGTGAAAGTGAGTGAGGGTGGGAGAGAGTGAGCAATGGAGGGAGGGGGGATGTGGTTGAGCAGGGGCTGAGGCCTTGGAGAAGAGGCGGGGTAGGGGCATGGCCTTGAGGAAGGAGCAAGGCAGGGCGGGGCAAGAGTGTTTGGGTTTTTGCTATAGGACAGTTGACAACCCTAGTAGCTGCAAAGGCTAGCTTCCATGAGTACAAACCTGCTTTGACCCCATGGATATATACACAGGGTGGCTATCCTGTGCTGCTACTGACCATGTGACTGTGGCTACAGTACTATTTTTAGCTCAATGGTAGTGTGAATATGTTGGTGCGAGATGGGAATCACACCCCTAGACATACCCTTGCTGTTGCCCACTGGCTGTTATTTCCTGGGAGAGAAGAATTAATTTTTATAAATATCCATGAGAATATAATGATTGACCATTCTCTTGCCTTTGCTCGTGCTAGGAGGTTTGTTTTCACTGTGCCTCAAAGATAGTCAGGTTTGGGTTCATCCTTATTTGTGGGGATGAGGAATTCTCTGACTGAGGGCCTTCTTCTAAGTCTGCCGTGCTCTAAGCTTCCAAAAGCTTCATCCAGGACTCTGCCAGGTGCTGCATCCATTCTGAGCTTAACCACCACACTAGGGCATTGAGAGAGAAGGTTATTGAAGGCACTGATCCGGCAATGAGCTTCACAAGAGCCTGCCCTTTCATGAAAGCTCTTTACATGATTGAAACTAAAGATAGTAACTTGTTAGCTTTCCATTGAAAATGTCTGATTTTCTCTAATATTAAATATAGTACTGCTACCACATAATTTCATTAAAAGCATTTCTTCATTGATGTTTTTAAATAAGCTGTTTATGGAATGATCTTCTAGAAAATGAAAACAGTTGGTTGCAACTGAGCACTAATCCTTTTCTGACCACTGCTTGCTATTACTCTTCTTGTAGTGTGAGCATGTTGCTCACAACGTTATATTCCATCATTTATACCATTCAGAAAACTATGTACATGTCTAGACAAAGCAGAAAATTGTATCTTCCTAGCCTTGTAACATCTGTAACATGGGTGTGTGAGGATAAATACGTTAAAGATTGTGAGGTTCTTGAGACTAAAGTAATGGGATCCATATAAGCATCTTAGATAAAGGGGCTTACACAGAAAGTGTAGTAGGTAATGTCATTATGAATAAGAAGAAACTGAAAAGATTTTAAGTGCATTAAAAGTATTTCCCTAAAACAGTTATATGAAAAACATTACCAACTTCCAAATCAACCTCTCTGTCAATGGTAGATTTATTTAAAATGCGGTGAGTCCCAGTTACAAAGAGTTTAGAGGAATAATCATTGGGTAAATGTTGTTATAGGTTTGTGTCACTAATGCATTAAACCAGGTTTTGAAAAAAAATATTTTTGCATGAGCAAATGCTTTTTAAGTGTTTCAGCAGCAAATATTTCTTTCGGGCCAGCTTTTGTCTGAATGATCACAGTAGGATAGGCAGAGACAGGAGTCAGCTAACTGTGCATGAGGAATTGAGCTTGTGGGAAAGGGAAATGTGTACTTTATTTTATTTTTTATTTTTTGATTTCTGCCTTGATTTTCAGGAGAGGAAATTACAAAGAAAGCTAAAAAGAATATGGGTAATTTTCCAAGAATATTTCTTGATCTACAAGAATAGACATAACTTTTAAATAAGTGTACCCTAGTTTACTTCAACAACTTTATGTTAAGCGCTCATACCAAATAAAATAGCTCTAGATATAACTTTGTTTAGTCTTTGCCAGTTCTCAGAAACTGGCTGAAGAATGGAAGTGACGTTTCCTACATTTCCAGGCTAGAAGGGACCATTGCGATCATCTAGTCTGATGATATGGTACGTATAACACATGCCATATAACTTCCCCAAAATAATTCCCAAAGAACAGCTGCTAGAAAAACATTCCATCCTGATTTTAAAATTGCCAGTGATGGAGAATCCTCCGTGACCTTTGTTGAGTTCTTCCAATGGTTAATTACTTGCACTTTTAAAAATTATACCATATTTCCAGGCTGAATGTGAAGAGACTCAGGTCTGATTCACAACTGCATTACTTCAGTTTTCTCCCAGTATAACTCCATTGAAATTAGTGGAGTTGTAACAGTTCTTTGTAAGACAGTTTAGGATATGATTAATTTCTCAAAACAAAACAGCTGGTTTATTTTTTTCATTACTTAGGAAAACAATATGGTTTAGTGACATATTGATAGAAGCCAATGGCTACCTTGAATTCGAACAAAAATAACCACCTTATCTTTCAGTTTCCTTATAATAAACTTCCTTATTATATTGTTGTCTCCTGAAAATGTTGTCCTAATAAGGGTGGAAAAGTGAACAGCGTCATAAATAGGTTTAGAACTCTAAGATTCTCTACTCCACAGGGCTTTACTGTTTTTTGAGAGGTTTATCAAAGTTAACAAGGAAAATAAGAAAGGGAGATTCAATAAAAGAAGCCCATAATGAGAGAACTACAAAAACTAGAGCAGTATTGTTTTAGTTTAAGATCTAATAAATCATATTAATTAAAAGGGAACTGTTCAATCTTTTCTTGGTGTACAGCCTGGGTTTCTCTAGTGCAGGTCCCTTTAGCACTGTTTTTAGTCTAACTTTATATAAGGAAAGAGAAATTGAGACGCAAAAGTAGACAAAAGCAGAGAGAGGAGGAGTAGGGCAAATCCTAAACACACAGGGTTACTAACAATTCCATAAATCATCTTATCCAGCCTGACCTCACTGCCATTACCTGCAGAAATATTGTCTTGATCTGCATTCTTCTCACTCTGCCGCTAACAAATAGTGGCAAAGACTGAGTTCAACTAAGAGTTCATCATCTTTTTTTTCCCACATGGGCTTTTGAGGAAGCAGTTACAAAGAGCTTGGAGAATTCTGCCTCTCTCTCCCCTTTGCAACAAAAGTGATTTCATGCCACTTCGTTCCTTTACATAGAAATTGCATCCCCATGCGAACAAATCCACCCTGTGTACAGCCAAAAGGCTCCTCTTCTATGGTGCTTTTTTTCTGGGCACACTGCTGGTGGTCACCATACTGCAGTGAAGCTTTTCTCAACCATAGGCAAAGATCCTGATCCAGATAATGGAGCAAAAGTCGAGAGCAAGCAGTGCCAGATTAACTTTTTGTGGGCCCAGCACCAAATATTTTTGTGGGCCCCCATGGGGCAAGGTGCAGGGGGGCAGGATGGTCAGTCTCCAGAGTGAAGGGCAGACTGGGGGCAATGAGGCACAGGGTGGAGGGAGCATCCCCGCTCTGTGCAGCCCAGCAGGAGGGCACTGTTTACAAACCTGCAGCTGCCAGACGCACACTCGCCTGCCCAGCCCAGTACTGCCAGCATGCCTGTTCCCTTGAGGGCAGGCCCGCACCACACCGCTCCCCTGCCCAATGCCCCACCCTTATGCCCAGCGCACCCTCACCCAGAGTCCTGCACCACAGATGTCTATGCCCAACCCCCACCCCTTCCAGAGACTTCCCCCACTGGCCTCCCACCACAACTGCACAGCACATCCTACACACCACACCACTCGCCCAGAGCCCTCTGCCCACAGACCTCCCCACTGTCCACCACCTTCCTCACAGTCCCACCATCACAGCTGCACAGCACCCCATATTCCTGAGGGGATTTGGCACCAAAAAATTAAAAATTCTGTGCACAAATATTTTAAAATTCTGCAAATGTTATTTGTCAATAAATAAATGTGGAGGCTCCAACATGGCAGTGGGGAGCACAGGCCACTGGTTGCATGGAGGTGGGAGATAACCCTGCAGCCTCCTCTACCCCATGCCGGGACAGGGACTCGGCAGTGAGGCTGTACCCGACCCACACATAGTGCAAGGGCCAGCCCTGTCCCAGAAACATACTGGTGCCCTGCCCCCCTGTGCCAGGCGCACCAGGTGTGAGTGAGCAGGCTCAGCCTGGCAGCAGGATCCAAGTGCAGAGGGACTTAGTGTTGGGGGATTCAGGTGGGGGTAAGAGAATTCTCTGTGGGTCAATCTGTGTGGGGTGGCTCAGTGGTAGATCTGGATGCATAGAAGCTCTTTGGGGGGTTCCAGGTGCAAGGGCAATGAGACTCTGCAGGGAATCCAGGCAAAGGTGTTTGGGGCTCAGCGGGGGGGGTCTAGGTTCAGGGGAGGTGGGGTTCATTTGAGTGGGGGTCCAGGTGCAGGTGTTCGGGGCTCAGTGGGGAAGGGGTCTGGGGGGCTCATCAGGGTGGTACAGAGGCAGGGGAGGTGGGGGGTTTCAAGGTGAGGGTTCGATGGGCCTGCTTAAGAGGCTTCTGCCAAGGGGATGCCGCATGCTGGGCTCCCCTCTTGATCTCCAGCTTCCCACTTGCCCCCATCCCCTTCTCTTCCCCATCCTATGCCCCTTCCCCACTGCTCCATCTCCTCCTCATCCCACCCCCTTCCTTCCGCACTGCCTCTTCCCCATTCCATGCCTCTTCCCCACTGTTCCATCTCCTCCCCAACCCACCCCACCCCTTCCTCCCCACTGCCTCTTTCCCCCAGGTCCCACTTCCCCCATCCTGTTTTCCTCCCCATCCCATGCCCCTTCCCCACTGCCCCATCTCCTCCTCATCCCACTCCCTTCCTTCCCCACTGCCTCTTTCCCTCTGCGCCCACTTCCCCAGCCCCCTTCTTGTCCTCATCCCATACCCCTTCCCCAATGTCCCTGCTTCTCCTATCCCCTTCTCTTCCCCATCCCATGTCCCTTCACCACTGCCCCATCTCCTCCCACCCCACCTCTCTCGTCCCCACTACCTCTTTCCACCAGTCCCCACTTCCCCCCACCCCCTTCTTTTCCTCATCCCATGTCCCTTCCCCACTGCTCCATCTCCTTTTGAGGCTTGGGGAGTAGGGGGAAACTGCCCCCCAGCACTCACTGGCGGAGTGGACCAGGTTGGGGCCTGGTTGCTCCACTTCCTGCTGCCTGGTTTGTTCAGAGCGCACCCCAGCTGCAGTCTCCTGGGACTCAGGGGATAGGTCTTAGGGGGGAAGAGTGGAGTGGGGGCATGGCTGGGGCAAAGCAGGGGTGGGAAGATGCAGGGTGGAGCGGGGCGGTGGGGAGGAGTGTAGCAGGGCGGGGGCAGCTTTCCTGGCTGGCTCAGCCAGCTGGAGTATCGGGCTGGCCAGGGCCCCTTCCGATTGTGGGCCCAGTGCAGGTGCCATGGTAATCCTGGTACTGAGAACAAGTGCCTGGCATTTTCTCCTTTGGACTGGCTGATATTAGGAACAGAAAAGAGAAAAAGGTGTTTTTACTGTCTTGCTTGCACAAGCATTGAGCTGATACAAAACAGAGAGCAAACCCACAAACAAACAAACGATTCCACCCTGAGTCAGCCTTTGTAGGAATTATTAACAGTCCGGGGATCTGGAAGGGGTGAGGGGAAGGTCATTAAGCAAATTGCTGGTGTCTCCTAGGGGCAGCTGCCTAGGGCTCCAGTTCCCAAGTAAAACTGGAAGAAGATTAAGAGACGTGTCTCCTAAAGAAGGTATGCAATGGAATTGTTGGGACCCCTAATGTCTGATGCACCGAAGAGACAAATGCATCTTCTCCCCACTCTTTTAACTGTCATAAGCAGAGGGGATCCTAGCAATGGCTCCGGGACCAGGTGGAATGGAGGAGTAGGGCTGATGGCAGCCCGTCTGTGTGTACAATGGGTTACAAGTAATGGTGACCTGCAATGGATGAGTTATTATTGGATAGTGCCTAGATTTGTTAGCTAATAAAGTTGCAGCCTAGTTATACTACATTCCTGGTGTCTTATCTTCCTGCAGGACAATGACTGACATACATCAGTCTACTAGAGAACATCTAGTGTTGTTACATACTGATGCAACTCACTAATAAGCTAGAGTCAAGATTATTTAGCATGGGAATGTGGCAGTCTAGAAGGAAACCTTAAATGATGAGTATGTAGGCAGCAATAAAAAATAATAAATCCTATTTTGCTACAACAGAAACTCCCTTTTGAGGTAAAGGGCTAGTAACCAGGCTTTTACAATCATATGGGACAAGACTTTAATATTCATGTGTTCCACCATTTCCAGAATGAGCGGTTTGAAAACACACGCAGCATTTTAGGGACAGGCCAATATTCACTTCTGCCACCATTGTCTCCTACGTGTGGATATTAATAGAGGAAAAAATAGTGTCAAGCTGGCCATTAATTTTGGAAGTGGGCATTCCAGTGGAACACTATAACATGATTCCTTCGCATGCAGCCATTTGTAAATTCAACACTGATTGCAACAGCAGCCATATTTTTATGCTGAAAAAAGAAAACTAAAGCGCTAATTTTGGCTGGGTTGTCGAAAACACCAGTAAAGTTACCTTGTAAAGAGCAAGGCATTAAGATGTCAGTGCTAAATAGGTTTTTTCAGTCTGCTCTCTTACATTAGCAATTACTCTTACATATCTGAAGTGAGTTTTGTGTCATAAATAACACGAACAAAACACAGACTTGAATTAGCAGTCCTTACACAGGATGAAATACCGTTGTCTTCAAAGAGAGTTTTTCCTATAGGTTTTCCACTTTTGATTCCACAGGGAATTGCAGGTCCTAACAAATGGGAGGAATTGTGAGATAAAAGCAGAGCCACCCATGCCACAGGGTGGAGGGCAGTAAGTAAGAGTGGACATACATTTTAAGGATATGAGCAATACTTTATTATTTTGCCTCTGAGGACTTTTCAGACTTATGCCAAAGTTCATACTTGCCAACACTTGAGCTCCTGTCTTCTTCCCTTGATGTTCCACCAGGGGAGACTCCTACTCCTATTGCACCATTTCTTGCATAGCTCTGGTAGTGAGTAAGGGACAACTGTTTTTTTTCCATTACATTTCCTGACATTTGCATCCCAAATCTGGAGCTAGGCTGTGAAACACACCATCCCCTTGCTGTAAAGGTATTTCCCCAGATTTCAAACCAGAAAAAACTGCACCAGCACAAAATACATCTACACTAGGGGTTTGCACTAGCACAAATACACTGGTTGCTAAAATTCCAGTATAGACAATGCCTGAGATGTTTCTCTCACCCTCCTGCCTATTGTCTGTGGAACTTGCTTATTATGTGATGTCTGAGAATTACATTATAAGGTCTGGGACTGGGATAGTCTCTTGATATGTGTTAGTACTGGGTTAGGAGCAATAGGGCCTCAGTTCTGATTTGGACATCTAATAGGAGTATAATAATAATGCTGTCACTCACACTGCTTACATTTACACTGGCTTAATGCCATTGACTTCAGTGGAGTTAGCGCTGATTTTCAGTTGTATAAGTGACACGTGGGAATTGGTCACACCAGTGCCTGCATTTCCTGTGTTCTCCTGCAAAGGTGGAGGAGAGACACACTGAGTGAGCATCTGGTTGGAAATTTTCTATCAACATGTTTTTTCAATGGAAAACATGGTGTCTGCTAAATGACTGTAGTCTGTTCAGGAAGTCCAATCCACAGAAGGGAATTGGGGGAGGCTGAAGAGCTGTGGAGGCACAGGTGGATGCATCTTCATATCAAACCCATCTGACATGAACCTTTTTGATATTTCCAAATTGAAATTTGTCAGAACTTTTCATTCCACAGAAAATGTTGATATTTCAACTTTTCATCCCTATCCGAAATGGAAACAAATGTGAAAATATTGGAATTGCCCATGGGATGACAATTCTGATTTTCAATCAGTTCTACTTACAAGGACCATCCAACCACTTTCTGCCTCTTAAGATCAGCTCCAGTTAGAGAACATTTTTGTAGCATGGAAGCAACTTACTCCCCCCAACTGCTATTCACTGGCCTCTCTCAAAACTATGTTTAGCACTTCTCCCCAGTCTCATGGGAGCTAACCAGACACTGGAACGGGGAATAGCCTTGGGGGATCAGAGCTTCCCTTCATTTTATTTTACTGTATTTTTTTAACTGCCATTACTTCCAGCTGAGAGGTACCAGCCATCACATGCATCTGGAAAAACCTCCCACTTTTCTTCTCTCCTTTCTTAAGAGTACTCTGACACACCCCTAGGAATCTCTGCCAGGCAAGCTGGGATTCACTAATTTTGTATAACCTGTCCTCAAATTTCTCTGAGTCATTTCAGATTTTATTTTCACTGAACATGCAAAACTCAAGGCGATGCCAGACATTTTAATTAAGATGAGACATTTCAAGGCAAAGTAAGTAAACTTGAACCTAATAAAATGCCACAAATGAAAAATAACTGTCAAGTGAAGAATTTTTTTGAAGTATAATGTTTGCAGTAAGATTTGTTTGGTTTGATCTCTAATACCCTGTGCAACTCATATTCTAGAAGGACAGAAAAAACAAATAAAAATACTCAAGTTTAAAATCTTAAATCTGCAAAATAATAGATAAAAGTGTGTTCATAATTTTATAAATGAAATTCTCTAAAATAGCTGTTGGGCCAAGTCCTGTTTAGGGTTATATTTAACATAAGATAATATGAAAGACAGCTCCTGTGATCAAACTTCAGGTTTTCTTTTTTGGTATGTTTTTTTCCACTGAGAGTATTTTCTGTCATCAGGGATCTGGTCACATGCTGAAAATCTACTACCCAGTCAGCTCCAGACATAAGCATAATCAATTATTCCTCCTCACTCGTTCAATATGGGCATCCCTGGAAACCCTTTCTTACAAGTATAGAACAGTGATGGAATGAGAGGTGATCCCTCAGACAGGCCGGACCCAGATAGTGTTGGTTGGGAAAACAAAATCAATATTTTATTTGTTGAACTGCCTCAAAATGTTTAATTTATAATTAGCTCTGTATAAAACTGCGTGGACCTATGGGCGACATTGATTCATGTCCAGGAATCTCATGTTCCTATTCTCTCTTATGGGTCAAACTATACCGCTCATGTTGCAATTCAGTTTCCAGTCAGACTGAGCCAGTTGTACATCCTGGAAATCAAATGACTACTGGCCTAAAGGAAAATGCAGTTTAATATTGAACCCGCCAAACACAAAAGATTCTGGGCTGTTCAACAAACCAGAACAAAGGTTTTCTCTTAACTGAAAATAATTAAACATTTATTCATATCTGAATCAAAGCTTTTGGACCTTTTCATTCCAAGAAACATTTCAATATTTCAACTTTCCATCCTGACCTGTTATGAAAAAATAAAGTTGATTTACCAGAATTCCTTGCAGCAGTCAGCACATCCCTCAGCCCGTACCGCTTCCTGTAGCCCCCATTGGCCTAGAGCAGCAATCCGTGGCCAGTGGAAGCCATGATCGGCCGAACCTGCAGACTTGGCAGGTATACAAACCGACCTGGCCTGCCAAAGTGCTTACCCTGGCGAGCCACATGCCAAAGGTTGCCGATCCTTGCTCTATCTTAATCTCTTTAACTTTTACGTGGAGACAATGGACTTCTAGTATAGATCCCAGAGTGCTAGGGTCATGTGCTCCCAGAAAGGCCTTCAAAGCAGCAGGCAGCCTGCTTTCTCTAAGAGAGGAGCTGACAGTCTCCAAAAGGATGAGACCTAGTACTTACCCCCTGGCCTTCACCACCCATGAATTGCATGGATCCAATGCTTTGGGTGGGATGAAGTTCTCTGTACATCTGCAGTGCTGATGTGATAATCACTGGCTGAAACGCTATCAGTGAAGATGAGACTCCTGTTCCCTTAAGACCTTGCTGTGCCACCTCAGGAGCAGTAAGAAAAGATCTCTTTCCCAAAGAGCTAACAATTTAAGGATCAGATTGTGTATCCTTACTTATGTGGAATAGTACCTTATTTATCAAATAGTCCTACTGATTTCAATAGGACTGCATGGTGAGTAAGGTACTACTCAACAGAAGTAAGGTTGGCACAATCTGCTCAGTTCTCCTGACTGAGCAATGCGGTTTCTCCAGTGTCCTCTAGACCAAACTAGTTCTTACAGTATTATACTTTTACATAGTATATATTCTTACATTTGACATACTAGTAGATGTGGGTGGAAACCACATTTTCCGTTCCCATGATTTTGAAATGTATTGTTCCAAAATGGAACAAAAACAATACATTTCAAAATTCCTGTGAAAGAAAAGTCAGGAGGGAATGGGGGAGACATTGTTTTGGGTCGGTCAAAACATTTTGGTCTGATTTGAACTTTTTAAAATCCTTTTTCTATAAAAAATAATTCTTATTTTTTCAAAAATTCAAGTCAAAATGAGTAATTGAAAATTTCCATTCCAAAAATGTTGAAATAAAATGCTTTTCATTTTTTCTAAATGAAAATTCATCAAAAGAGACACATTTTTAGAACATTTTGATGTTGACAAAAATGGGAGTTTTCCTCAAAATAAATGATTTAATGAAAAGATTCTGACCAGATCTAACCTTCAACCATATAAATTAAGTAACTTATAACAATGACGGATGAGGTACTACCATACAAAATTCTGCTTGTCTCCTCGTAAGTTTTTAGAATCTTTGCATTGGCAGCTGTCTTTGTAAATTGCCCTGCTGTGGTTCTTGGAGTTAAAATTAAAGTTAAAATTGATCAGATGCACCTTTGTACCATTCCAGACATATCAGTTTTATTTACCTGCTCATGTGTGAAAAGAATTCACTGGCTAACTGATTTCAGTGTTAGCAGTAAATAAGAATACAGCCAATAAGCACTAGCATCGTGCAAACAAGGAACAGTCTGTTCCCCAGATACACATATAATTGTAGGAAAGTGTCCCTGGCATTACTTTTTAATATGCTTTCTAATTTAGGCAATATATCAAGGATCCTTGTTGAGTCACAAAATAATCTCTTTCCAAAAAACTTGTTAAAGGTTGCTAAATATGCAATTCAAGCTTGTGAAGTTATTTGTGACAATTCCCAAATGGATGCCTCTAATAAATTGTATAGTATTTATTCCATTAGCATCATGTGCCCCAACATACCTGTTGGCTAATAATTTCTACATGCTTCCTTTTTGACAAGCAGTGGCTTTCAGTAAATAATGAAAAACAGAGAGTGACAATAAAAAACATTTCCGGGCACTGGAGAAGCTCCATATGTGGAACTCTCATTGAAGTAAATGAGTTTGATGTACAGATCACAGACAGGAACAGCTCCAATGATCTCATACTGGGCTTGAGCCAAAGTGCACTGATGTCAATGGAAGGACTTCTGTTGCTCTCAATAGACATGGATTGGAGTCATGTTGGGAAAATACATTTACTATGAGGTACAATGAAAGTCCCAGGTACAGTGGATCTCTACTTTTAGTGAAGTAATGTGTAGAAACTGACTGCTAAAAAAGGGTGCATTGCGTTGAGCACCCTGATCAATGGTCTCCCTCCCTGCAATATTCATTCAAATTATAATTTAGTGACTCATTGTTTGAGTGTTGGTGGCAAGAAGCCATGCTGTCTACTATGGTGTGTAAATGGAGAAATACTGTACAAGTCATATTCTACTCCAAGAAAACAGAAATAAAGGTAATGAAGCAAACTTTTGGATGAACTTTATTAGATAAAAAGTGGCCATTTTAGAGCAAAGGCCAGTTCACTTGAGCATGTCCCTATCTTCAAGCACACAAAGGTTACGAACATAGTTTGCGAACAGGGGCCACTAACAGGGAATTTTGAGAAGGAGTTTGGAAGGGGAGTGGGAAGGGGGCAAAGTACACTTGCTATTCTTTAAACCTTTAAACTAAAGTATAATCAAAACTTCTCGATCTAAACAAAACCGCTATCATTAACTTAGGTTGATGTGGGAGAGAATGCAGGCAGATGCCCAGCAGCAGAGTGGGAACTATCCTGTTTATTGTGCCCAGTGTAGCATGTATGATTACCTGCCCTGTGGATGAATGGCGAATGTGTTCATTTGGTGCAAGGAGGTCCTGGCCCTCAGAGACCACATACGGGCTTTGGAGGCCAGGGTGGCAGAACTGGAGGAGCTAAGCGAGGCAGAGAGATATGTTGATGAAGCTTTCCGGGACACTGTAGATTTGATCCACCTCTGGTTAGACAGCCCCAGTGCTCAGGGAAAGGCTCAGAGAAGGAGAGCAGTCAACAGGAGCAGAAGGAAACCTTCCCATAGTTGGGACCCTCCTGCCAGATGGTGTTGGGGCATCCTCTCGCATTGAGGTTACTTCTCCACGGGAGGGAACTCCAGTCATTAGGAAAAGACAAGTGTTAGGAATGGGAGATTTGATCATTAGAAACATATATAGCTGGGTTTGTGATGACCAGGAGAACTGTATGGTGACTTGCCTGCCTGGTGCAAAGGTTGCGGATCTCTCGAGGCATCTAGACAGACTTATGTGTAATGCTCAGTAGCAGCCAGTGGTCATGGTACATGTAGGTACCAATGACATTGGGAAGGGTAGGAGAGATGTCCTAGAGGCCAAATTTAGGCTACTAGGAAAGAGACTGAAATCCAGGACCTCTATGGTGGCATTCTCAGAAATACTCCCAGTTCCATGATCAGGGCCAGGTAGGCAGGCAGAGCTTCAGAGTCTCAATGCATTGATAAGATGATGGTGTAGAGAGGAGGGGTTTAGATTTATTAGGAACTGGGGAAACTTTTGGGATGGGGGAGCCTATACAGGAGAGATGAGCTCCACCTAAATCAAAGTGGAACCAGACTGCTGGCACTAAACATTAAAAAGGTTGTAGATCAGTTTTTAAACTAAGAGATGGGGGAAGCCGATTGCTGCAGAGGAGCACGTGGATTGTACAGAGACTTCTCTTAGAGGAGAGTCTATTGATAGAGATTCTCCAGGTTTTAGTCAGGAGGAGAGGATGGAAGAGGATAATGTAAGGGCCAGATCAGATGAGAAACATTCATATAAAAAAGAATCAGAAAAGGGCAGACAAATAAACAGTGACAAGTTTTTTAAGTGCTTGTACACAAATGCTAGAAGTCTAAATAATAAGATGAGTGAACTAGAGTGCCTCCTGTTAAAGGAGGATATTGGTATAATAGGCATCACAGAAACATGGTGGACTGAGGACAATCAATGGGACATAATCATTCCAGGATACAAAATATATCAGAAGGACAGAGCAGGCTGTGCAGGAGGGGGGCACTAAAAGTGAAAGAATATGTAGAATCAGATGAAATAAAAATCTTAAATGAATCCACATGTTCCATAGAATCTCTGTGGATAGTAATTCCATGCTCTAATAAGAATATAACAATAGGGATCTATTATCGACCACCTGACCAGGACAGTGATAGTGACGATGAAATGCTAAGGGAGATTAGAGAGGCTATTAAAATAAAGAACTCAATAATAGTGGGGGATTTGAATTATCCCCATATTGACTGAGTACATGTCAACTCAGGATGAAATGCAGAGACAAAATTTCTCAATACTTAAATGACTGCTTCTTGGAGCAGCTGGTACAGGAACCCACAAGGGGAAAGGCAATTCTTGATTTAGTCCTGAGTGGAGTGCAGGATCTGGTCCAAGAGATAACTATAACAGGACTGCTTGGAAATAGTGACCATAATATAATAATATTTAACATTCCTGTGTGGGAAGAACACCTCAACAGCTCAACACTGTGGCATTTAATTTCAGAAAGGGGAACTATGCAAAAATGAGGAGGTTAGTTAAAAAGAAATTAAAGGGTACAGTGACTAGAGTGAAATCTCTGCAAACTGCATGGACACTTTTTAAAGACACCATAATAAAGGCCCAAATTAAAAGTATACCCCACATTAAAAAACATAGTAAAAGAACTAAAAAAGAGCCACAGTGGCTTAACAACCATGTAAAAGAAGTAGTGAGAGATAAAAAGACATCTTTTAAAAAGTGGAAGTCAGATCCTAGCAAGGTAAATAGAAAGAAGCATAAACACTGCCAAATTAAGTGTAAAAATGTAATAAGAAAAGCCCAAAAGGAGTTTGAAGAACAGCTAGCCCAAAACTCCAAGGGTAATAACAAAATGTTTTTTTAAGTACGTCAGAAGCCAGAAGCCTGCTAAATAACCAGTGGGACCCCTAGTGATCGAGATACAAAAGGAGCACTTAAAAACGATAAAGTCATTGCGGAGAAACTAAATGGATTCTTTGCTTCAGTCTTCACAGCTGAGGATGTTAGGGAAATTCCCAAACCTGAGCTGTCCTTTGTAGGTAACAAATCTACGGAATTGTCACAGATTGAAGTGTCACTAGAGGAGGTTTTGGAATTAATTGATAAACTTAACAGTAACAAGTCACCAGGACCAGATGGCATTCTGAAAGAACTCAAATGTGAAATTGCGGAACTATTAACTATGGTTTGTAACCCGTCCTTTAAATCGGCTTCTGTACCCAGTGACTGGAAGATAGGTAATGTAATGCCAATATTTAAAAAGGGCTCTAGAGGTGATCCCAGCAATTACAGACAGTCTAACATCAGTACTGGGCAAATTAGTTGAAACAATAGTAAAGAATAAAATTGTCGAACACATAGAAGAACATAAATTGTTGGGCAAAAGTCAACATGGTTTCTGTAAAGGGAAATCATGTCTTACTAATCTATTAGAGTTCTCTGAAGGGTCAACAAACATGTGGACAAG
>NC_133769.1:62340936-62410327 GCF_003597395.2 Chelonoidis abingdonii | reverse complement strand
GGGGATCCCAGTGGAGATAAGTGTACTTAGATTTCAGAAAGCTTTGACAAGTCCTCACCAAGACTCTTACGTAAAATAAGTTGTATGGGATAAAAGAATCCTTTCCATAGGCTTGGAAATGGTTAAAAACAGGGAACAAAGGGTAGGAATAAATGTAAATTTTAGAACTGGAGAGGGGTAGCTAGCTGCTGATGTTCCTAGGGTCCAGTCCTAGGTCCAGTCCTAATTCAAACTTATTCATAAATGATCTTGAAAAGAGGTAAAATTGGCGGTGGAAGTTTCAACAGATGGATGCTAAGCTGCTCAGGCAATTAACGACCAATAGCAAGACTGTGGAAGATTGAAAAGAATCTCACAAACTAAGTGATTGGGCAACAAACATATATAAACTGTTTGTCAGAGAGTGGAGATGGATGGCAGGAAAGAGATCACTTGATCATTACCTGTTAGGTTCACTCCCTCTGCAACACCTGGCATTGGCCACTGTCGGCAGACAGGATACTGGGCTGGATGGACCTTTGGTCTGACCCAGATGGCTGTTCTTATGTTCTTGAAACATTTTCAGGAAACCAACTGTCTCCTGGTTGACACAATGAATGAATTTACCCTTGCATGGAGTCACTGTCCTAAATCAAGAATGTGCAATGATCCTTTGAGTCTATGGTTATGTTCTATGTAAATTCATCCACTTCAAAGTAAGTTAAAGGTAAAATAATTTAGTTCCAGTGGTGAAAGAACTTGAAATATAAGTAATATATTTATTTCAAAATCATCTGGCCTGATGAATGTGGTTCATAGTAAACATCTGTTCAGGAATAATGGAATGAGAGGTATTTTAGATGCCCACTAGTGGGCAGCACTAATGCAGTAAAAAAGGAAAGTAACCAAGCAAACGGAGAAAGAGTTCTTCTTGCTTCATACCCATGTTTTCCCAAGGAGACTTATATAACACTACTGTGAAAATGACTTACAATTTGTACTAAATGAAAAACAGAAGTATGAACTTCAGTAATTAAAGTAGTCTGGATGTGTTTTGCTACTTTGCATAAAACTAACCAGTCAGATGCAGATTTGCAGTTCTCTTTTAATATATCATTGCAAATTAAAGAAATGTCTGTAGTGCAGATGCATCAAAAAGGAGTGTGTGTAGGGGGGGAATAAAATATCTTATGATGAGGGCTGGGTGAAATATCGTTGGAACTGGTGGATGTAACAGCTGCTCTTCATTCAAGATAAATGTAAAAATTCCCTTCTGGAATAGGGAGCTTAAATTACAGAAGTCACTGCCCAAAATACAAGCCACTTGCAAGGCCAGTTAGAAACCTAAGCAAGGTGAGTGGAAGCATTTCACTAGGAACTGAATGCAAATATAGCAAGCTGGGTAGTATTTGATGGGTGGGGAAGGGGGAGTGAGAAGCAGCAGAAAATGCCACTGATGCACATGAGAGGGCATCAAGGAAGCCTGTCAGGCAGACAGAGAAGCTCTCATAGCATGACCCTGAGAAAAAGCTAATAAAGAGAGATTTTGGGGGAAAGTGCTGGCTGGAAAGAGGCTTAGAACTGTGAGTAAATAAACTGCCTCCTGTTATTTTATTCCTACTCTGTGTGGGGAACTGAGAGTTGAAAATGAACAAGATTGCATCAAAAATACTTGACTCCATCATCAATTTATCCCCATAAAGTGAACAAGAAGAACTCAAATATTGGCTAATCTCTTGGGTCTAAAGGGGTAACAAACCAATTATAGAAATGTCTGTGCTGCAGAGGCACTGAAAAAGGAGGGGATGTGGACTAGCGGGAGATTGTACAGGAAGGAAAAAGACCTCAGGGATACATTTGATCAAGTATTATCAAAACAAATGTACTATGTCAGACTATTCCATGTGTTAGATATTAGGAAGTAAAATCTGGCTGACCCTAAATTGGCTGCTAAATCAGTTGATAGTTACTCACCCCCCAACAGATGTGACCTTATCTCACGCTCAGTACACTTTTAAATTACTATGATAGGAGTACACAGAATTACCTCCAATGTATACCAGCAATCATGATATCCTTACAAGTTACAGTTCTCCTTTTCTACTGCTTAACCTTCCTACAACCTCAATCTGTGCTTGCTTTGAGGATCAGGCCCTGTGTGACCTCCAAAGCACTGCAGTTTCTCTACCTAGCATCTCCTACAAGTATGAAAAATAGCAGGTGCAAGAATACTTTATTTCCATTTTATATAGATGTGGCTACATTTTCTATAGATACAGTGGTAAAACGGATCTATGCAATTCACAAGCTGGCATGTGTAGTTTTTGTTTTGTTCTTATCTTTTGGTGCTTGACATATCTTTTTGGAAGTTTTAAACTAAAATGCATTTTTCTACCATTTTTGCCCTTTTTCTCTTAGTAAACCTTGATATTGTCCCATCTTTTTTGTTTGTGTGTGTGTATGTCTGTGTGCACTAAACTGTTACTAGATTTGCCCATTACTTTGGGGTACTCTCATTTATTCGGGTTACCCTTCGGGGGGGGGGGGTATTCTGTAATTCTATCAATGTACTGCTTGTGTCACTTGTGTTTTCATATGGAACTCTACTTCTCCCTTCTGTAAGTCCCCTCCCAATGGAGCTATCCTGCAGGACCTAGGTTCCCCAGAACTGGATAAACAAACACACACACACATTAACAGAGCAAGTCTGAGTGGACCAGGTCAATCAGCACTTTCAAGCTAACCCCTTATATGTCCCTGGACTCAGTGGACTGGGTCAAACAGCACTTTCAAGCTGCCACTCTTATGTGGCAAAGGTACCACACCAAAACAGAGTAAGCCTGAGCAAGCTGGGTCAAACAGCACTTCCAGGCCGCCACCCATATATGCCCCTGGACTCACCAGACTGGGTCAAGCAGCACCTTCAAGCTGTCACCCTTATATGCCCCTGGACTCGGTAGTCTGGGTGAAGCAGCACTTTCAAGCTACCACTCTCGTATGTCACAGGTTCAGCACATCCGTATCCCCACTTTCATGTTACAATTGTACTGGTAGTAACCCACTTGATAAGCAAACCCCACGGTATTTTTGGGCGCTACAGGGATCTTTAGGTTAGGTAAGAGAAGTGTTGTGCAGAGTGAATGGGGAAGCTAAAAACACAAAAGAGTAAAGTTCAGCAAGAGAGAGAGAGAGACAGAGAGAGAGGGAAGCAAACAGCTTAACCATAAAAGTAATTTATTGAATAATAGTGATAACTACACAAGAAGAGCCTAAACAAACATCATTGTTACATTATTAAAGGTTACAAAAGTCATACATAGAAAACTATACCTGATCAAACAAGTCAGGGTTAGAAAGTTATACCTGAGGTAGAAAAGAAAATAGAGAGAGAGGGGTGCAGTCTCATCACTCCATGAAGCCTGAACTGGTCAGGGTTCCCAGGTGGTGGTGGTAGCTCAGGGTCCTGGGTGCTGGAGACAAGAAGTTCCCTCAGCACCATCAGTCAGGAGCAGATGAAATCTCACTGGAACTGATGCAGAGCTTAGATCCATGCATCAGAACACTTCCTGGAGCGTGAGTAGGGGTTTTTGTAGGGAAAATACAATGGTTCAAGGGAGAACACTAGATTTGTTTATGGGTAAACTGATGGCTCAAGGGTTTTCTTTAGGCTAGACAATAGGAGCTGATCACTCCTAGCTATGGGTCGTATTCCTTCCAGGGAGCTCACAATGCAATTAGGCTGCTTCCGTATTTTGGATATCAAGGATTCATTACTAGAATTGGTCTGATAACTGCTGAGCTGGGTGTGTGCAGGGGTAGGTTCATTAACATATGGAGCAGAGATCCCCCATGATGCAGTGGTTCCTGCTTTTCTGGTCCCAGAGTTCAGTGCGGTTCTTGCCTTGGAATCTCTATTCTCCATTCTGTATGCTAATAGAGATTCCTCCCCGTCCCATCTTTGATGCAGATGAGGCTAAGGGAGTTGCCTTTAATCTTGTCACCCTTGTCAGGAGGGGTTTAGGTGTGTCTTCCACTACCCTTCACTGCTCTCTGCTAGTCTTTTCTCTGATCGGTTTTGGTTCAAGCAGAGGCTGGTGGTGGGGTGGGGTGTCTTTCATGAGTCAGACAGGCTGGATACTGCGCCCTGGTTCCCCAAAAACACAGAGCTGACTGGTATCAAACCCCTTTAAAGACCATTTTCTTTATTTCCTTTGCTTATCAGCAATGATGTCTGTGGACACATGTACAGTTTTAGGGTGCTGTCTGTTCATTAACTGTTGATTCCAAGCCAGCAGGAGGCGCTCAGACATTGTAGTTTGGTTTGTCCCCATAAAATGATGGGGAAGGAAGCATTTTCTTTTCTTTCTTTCTTTTGGTAACAGCAGTGGAGTTTTTCAGCATGTAATTAGAATTCATGATACACCATCTCCCTCCCCTCACTTTAGATTATTACTGCTTTAAGTTAAACAAGATTTGGGGACTGATATCCAGAAGTGATGATAACCCATGGGTCCCATGGCTTTAAGCTGGAATTTTGGGTGCTGAGCACTTCTTCAAATCAAGTCTAACTAAGAGAATTAGAGTATATGTAGAAGCTATTCATTATGTATATTGTTTATGCTATTCTGCTGGAGAGTCAGTGGAGGAAGTTTAGACCTTTTAGTCTTATTTGAGAGGTATTCTAATGTCACTGTGATATTGGTGTGCACCCACAGAAGTAAATACAAATAGAAATGCTGTTATCTTCAAGCTCTGCCAGAAACAAAATGTGAATGTAAGGTCAGCAGTCAGTGTCTGACAAATGAGAAAAAAAAAAAAACCCCAGAGAAAAATGGTGTATAGAGAACATTTTTTGAAACCCCTGTGACCATAACAGCATCCCAAAGCAATTGAACAAGGGGCTCGCTGATGTCTGGTAGTTAGTTTCAGCCATCCTGATGAGTTCAGTGTACCCCAACTCACTAATGTCATAACCTGGATCTCAAAGGTGACATGTAAGATATTAATAGAAAGCTAATATCATACTGATCATTAATATTAGTGTGTGGTGTATGTATGGAGGACAAATTCAAAATTACAAACATATTGGAAGTTATATTCTTAAAGTGTCTCTATCAGACAGGGCTAATGTTATCCCAACCTGTCTAGGAATGTGGTTCTGCCACCTTGAAACTACCTTGTTCAAAGGCTGTACCTTGTTGTATTAAGTCTTAGCCACTAGAAAGCGTTTTAAATTTTATTTGCTTGTAACCATTTCTAACTCTGTCCTTTATACTTGAGCTCATCTAAAATCCTATCTCCTTTTGTTAGTAAACTTGTTTTGCTTTTAATCTAAGCCAAGCTGTGTTGGATTTAAGGTGATCGTTAACTCTAGGTAAAGTGATAAAGTAGGCATTTTATCTCTTTAGAGGAGCAAACACACATTATTATTTCTCTGAATGGTCTGGGAGAAGGCTGGACACTTCAGGGCAGATGGTTTTAGGGAAATTCAGGAGTGGGAACGTATTGGACTCACCCATGCATAAGGTAACTGGGTGATAGAGACTTGAATGGGGAGGTTATGGTGCAACAAACAGGCCGCTGGGATCAGAGTTGCTGAGTCAGAGCTACTTACCATAGAGACATTCAGTCTATGCTGGTCCGCTGGCTATCTGTGCCCAAGTTGTGAGCCACAGCAACTGAGCATTTAAGGCACCCAGAGTAACAGGGTCAGTCAGACCTGGAGGACAACTAGGTGGTGGAACACTATACACAAGGACATGACCAGGTTGGGTTTACTGGAGCAAAAAGCTGTGGACAGGAATGAAAATTGATGCTGTATTTCTCCATGTGTATGTGAAGATGCATTGGGACGAGGAGAAGAAGAATATAACAAATGGAAAAAAGGGAAATTGATATCTGGGGTTACACTTGATTTTTAGTGCACTTGCTCAATCAGAGCTAGAGTGCATATGTCTCCTCAAGCTGAGAAATACGCTCAAGCTCAAAGTCTCAACGTATCCTTAGTAGCCTCTGATATACAGGGAGTCTGACATTCTGGACTTAAACTCTGAATCTATGAACTCAGTGGAAAGATTCCCTTAGACTTCATTGGGCTCTGGATCAGATCTATATTGCCATGTGACAGCAGCACATTAAGCTATAACAGTGTATTGGAGCCATATTGATAGTAGTCATGCACTCTTTGTCTTACCTATGACTTAAAGCTGAAGTGATGTAGAAGTGATTGTTCACTGAAGGTACCATTAACTTCAGATTCTATCCTGTTGTCACTTAGGTAATATCTAATCCAAATGATCACAGAAAGCATTTTACAAATTTTAGGAAACTGATGTAATTCTGTCATATAAGGGAAAGCAAAATTCTTACTCTGACCTTTCAAAACTGCTGTGAATCTCAGTAGTCTTGACAAGTAAGCCAAGGAAGGACAGTAGATCAGCTACAGTTTCTATCTGCAAAAAGTCATCCTTATCAACCTTCATGGTGCTGAATCTGGAAAAATAAATGATCAGTCATGATATTATATATTAACACATCTGTTGTAACAGGTCTAGTCGGCCCTTTTTGCTAGCCCTGTTCCATTATCAGATGAGCTGGGAAGAGGTTAGGTGGTCCCTATAAAGGAGCTGAGAAAGATCAGTAGGAAGGAGGTTGGCTCCTGTGATTGGTGCTGGAGTAGAGAGAGGTGATGAGTGAAAGGCTTCTAGGCCCCTGTGGCCTATGTTATTCAGGGAATAACTTTGTTTTGTATTTCTTTGCAAGGTGTGTGGTGTTGGTTGGTTGGCTGGTTTGGGTTTTTTTTGTCTTTTTGTTTTGTTTTTAGAATTAATAAAATGTGCCCTGAGCAAAGGGCCTGAAAAACATCTGAATGTGGTATGTAATCCTTCCTGGGCTGGGGAGACAGGCCAGCAACCTACATCTCTTTCTATATATTCATATTGTCCTGGCTTCCGGGCAATCAGGAAATATTTGGATTCCAGAAATGTGTGTAAACTCCTCCCCAAACATATCAAAATCCTTCTGTGAAAACATACACCTGGGCTGTTAATCCAAACCACCACCACTCCTACTAGTTGGTATATAGGATTCCTGCACCCTGGGCTTTGAGTCTGACACACCATTCTAACACCATTAACTTCAGGGGGGGAAACTTGAGGTCAACTGCTACTTCATTAATTTCCTTTGGCCATTTATACATCTGTGTTATGAAGAGGACTACTTACAAAAGGTGAGTTTGTTATGTAAGAGAATAAAAGTTTGGTCTCTGTGTGCTCTCATAATTTCTCTATAAAGATACCACTAGGAGCTATAGTTAGATAAATACATGATAATATGCACTCCAATATTCTGCATATAATCATTCTCTAAACAAAGTGAGACTCCTCAATTCTCTTTCCCTTCTTTTATTTACAGAGACATAACTGATACTTTCGATTTGAGATACTGGTGGTATAGAAATGTTATTCTTACTGGAGTAAAGTAACTATCCTTTTTATTTGACTGGGATTGTCCCAGATTTTCATGTGATGTACTACTGTCTCCATGACATTTTTGAAACCCCCTAGTTTTTCATTTCATCAATCAAAATAGTTGGTGGGTGTGGTGGTGTTTTTTTGTTTTGTTTTTTTATTTGTTTTGGTAACTACAAAATGAATGTTCAAGCTGTATTACTAAGCCAAGTAGAATACGCCCTCTGTTTACTAAGATCAAAGAGACATGTGGAATGAGTATTCAGTGAAATAAACAGTGTTTACAGTGAAGAAAAAAGTCCAAGGAGCGTAGATACTAACAAAACAGTTCTTTTGGCCAAAATGAATATGCTTTGGTGTTTTGTGATAAACTCATCCAGAACACTCTTTTATTGAAAAAAATCTTCCACTCCAGTGGAGTCAAAAACAGGAAAGGGTACCACTTAGTCAAATGAAAGTACATTCTTAATTTCAGAACCCTAAAATAGGTCATCACAAACACATTCATTTTTTTATTTGGAAAATATGGTCAGTTTATGCTACAGCTCCCCTCCTCTCCTTGTCGCTAGAGGAGTAACTCCAGCTCAAGGATCCTGGCTCCTTCTCAGTTCCCTTCCTGTCCCACACAGCCACATAACTGCTCCTTTTGAGTCACTAAGGATTTGGCTACACTTGCAGCTGTACAGTGCTGGGAGTTAAAGCTGTCTTCGTAGAGCTGTGTAGGGAAAGCGCTGCAGTGTGGCCACACTGCCAGCTGCCAGCTCTGCAGTGTGGCCACATTTGCAGCATTTGCAGCGGTGTTGGGAGTGGTGCATTATGGGCAGCTATTCCAGCGTTCAAGTGGCTGCAATGTGCTTTTCAAAAGATGGGGGTGGGGTGGAGTGTGACAGGGAGCGTGGGGGAGAGAGAGAGAGAGAGTGGATTTTTGGAGCCGACACTGTGTCAGCTCCCTGCCTGGTGAATTCCGACCACTTCCCCCACCCCTCTCTCATTCACTCTTAAATGCAAATAGCCTTCAGGCCAGATAAGCAGCTGCTCCGACGGACTCCCCCCCTCCCCACCATGCTGTTTCTCTCTCAAGCAAACACTAGCTCTGGACATTCCCTGCCTGCCTCTGCTCGAGCAAACAGTAGCTGTGTTTGTTTTTTAGATAAGCAGCTCCGGGAGCCCTGAGTTCACAACAAAACAAAGAGAGGCAACATAACAAAACAAAGAGAGTTCTTTAGTTAAAAGCATTATGGGAAAATTCCGGAGGTCAGTTACAGCGTAGTAAGATTAATCACTGTTTACTCTGGCACTCCAGTGCTGCAGCACCAGCGCTGTTCTCTTTATTCCTCTCGTCCATGTGGAGTACAACCAGCGCTGTAGCCAGGGAGTTACAGCGCTGTATTGTGCCTTGCCAGTGTGGACGGGGACTAAGTTGCAGCGCTGTAAAGCCACTACCAGCGCTGCAACTCTCCAGTGTAGCCAAGGCCTAAGAGCAGAGTTATTGTGGCTGGGTGAGGGTGATTGTGAGCATCTGGGTTCAGTTCTTCAAAGATACTTAGGTGTCTAACTCCTGTGGCGATGATATGCTTGAATAAGTTGGAGGATGTAGGCCCTAATGATTCCCTGTGGCTAGCAATGGCTGGGTGTCCATGCCTCTGTGATACAGTTTGAGTAGATAATTGAATGTGGCCAGGTAACTAGATGATTAAGTGCATTTCTTTAACTTGCTGAGTGAGTATGGTAGGTATGGCTATGAAATTCTTCTAGAGACACAGTGATGATAATATTCTATACTTTTTAAAGGATTCACAATTAGGGCTACGCAGAATGTTGTGGATCAGTTTCAAGGACATGGAAATGTTTCTCATGGCTTCTACCTGAAACCACAGACAGGCTCAGGTTCACTTGAATCCATGCCCAGGTTTGCTAAAAGGGTTTGTGAACTATTCAGTGAACCTGGGCTGTGTTTCAAGTTTGCTGAGAAGCAGGAAACCAGCCATTTTCCACCTAGTTTCAGGTTTACAAGCATTTCACATTGCTCCCTTTGCAATGCTCATTTTGTTTTCTTTGACTGGTTTGCATGACAACAGAGACCATAAAATTAATTTCTACTATATAATGGTTAGTTGATTCTCAGGAATGATATTGTACAAATCAGAAGCATCTGTGGCTTAGACATCTTCATATGTGTTCATTTTCTTCATATTTGTGAAGTAAAATGAGTGTGGGAAATCACAGAAAAGTCTTGTAAATAGTCTGGACATTCAAATGGCTTTTGAATTTGAATGAAATGTTTAAAAATCGCATTTATGAAATGGAATTGAGAGATCACATAGTACCTTGTCCTTCAGAGAACAATCACAAATAAAAACAAACTATGTGTTTATCAAAACTAAGGGCACGTCTTTACTCACGACATGTAGTAAAGATGCTCTATATCAGGAGTAGGCAACCTTTCAGAAGCAATGTGCTGAGTCTTCATTTATTCACTCTAATTTAAAGTTTCACGTGCCAGTAATACATTTTAACATTTTTAGAAGGTCTCTGTCTCTAAATCTATAAAATATAACTAAACTATCGTTGTATGTAAAGTAAGTAAGGTTTTTTAAATGTTTAAGAAGCTTCATTTAAAATTAAATTAAAATTCAGAGCCCTCTGGACTGGTGGCCAGGACCCGGGCAGTGTGAGTGTCACTGAAAATCAGCTCGCGTGCCGCCTTCGGCACACGTGCCATAGATTGCCTACCCCTGCTGTATACTGATGGGACAGAGCTTTCCCACAGGCATAAATAAAACACCCATGCAAGTGGCAGAAGCTATGTCAGCAGGAGAAGCTTTCCGACCAACATAGTGCTGTGCACACGAGCACTTATGCTGGCGTAATAGACAGTATAATACTCAGAAGCCATATTACTTACCCACTAACAAAAGCAAACATTTATTAATAGAGGATTTGTAATGTACGTTTTATAATAGGGTCACATGGATGGAATTTAGTGTGATGCATTCAACAGTAGCACTAAAAGGGTTAAAGTAGATTTAAGCACAACTTTATTCAGATTAAAGGAATGCTGTCAAGTGAAAAATCATAGGCCTAATCTTGTAAATGCAAAATGTGTGTGTAAAACACTATCACTCAGGCGTAAAGATGTAAATCATTACACAAGAAGCAAGGCAGAGAATAATGAGGCTCCATATATTTGAAAAGGGCCCTTACCTTTCTTATGCTATTTACCTAAGTTACCTATATTAATAATTACTATGTTACATAACATAGGTACCGGAATTTAAATTATTTAAAATTGATTTTGTCACCTTCTTGCCTAATGAATTGCACTCAGCTTCAGAAAGATAATAAATTAGACAATGTCATTTAGATTTCTTATCAGTTTCACTTTCTGCTCCTCATGCATTAGCACACTGCTGCAATGTTTAGCTTGCAAATACTGTAGGAGAATGTTTCAGTCAAAACAAATATTGATTGTTAGGGTTTTTGTGTTTGTTTTAATTCATGAAAACTTTTTTTTATTATTGTCAGACTTTATAAATCCTACCTCTTTATTTCAGTGACAAAATAGTTTTCATTCTTTCAGTTTTAAAAAAAAAGATTCACACAGGATTCAGTTGTTAGAACTGAAAAGGCATAGGTTGTGGGTGGAGCAGTGAGAAGACCCTGGGCACAATTCTGCAACGTTTACTCTCACAAGTAATTCTAACTCACTCGCTGTCTGAGAGAGTAGAGCATATTCATGTGAGTATGGTTTTGCAAGTATGACTCCCACGTCTATCAGCTCAGGTCTCATTCAAAATCTAGTCCCTGTCATAGGTAGAGGTGATGTCCACTTTATAACTCTTAGCCCAGTGTTAGAGAACTCACCTGGAAAGTGGGAGGGCCAGATTCAATTCTCCCTCCTCTTGCAAAGGGGGAGAAAGGATTTTTGAGTGAGATTTCCCACCTTTCAGGGGAGATATCTAACCACTGAGCTAGGCGATATTCTGATGGAGGTGTGGGGGGGTCGGGTCCTGTAATCTTGCCTATTGAAGCTGTTCTGCTGTGTATAAATATTCCAGTCCTTAGGCCATCCGGTGGGAGACCCAAGGTCCTGTCCCTCTGCTCCATCTCTCTTTCATATGTATCCATGGTGGAATAGCTTCAACAGGAGAAGCTAAGGGTGCCCCCCCACAACAGAGTATCATATATCCCAGTGGTTAAGGCACTCCTGAGAGGTGGGAGATGCCTCGTAAAGGAATATTTCTTCCTTTTTGGTAGAGAAGGGGGAATAGAACCTGGGTCTCCCACATCCTAGCTGAGTGCCTTACCTACTAGGCTAAGAGTTATGAGGTAGATAGTACTTCCTTGGGCTGTTTTGTGTGGAGTGAGGCAGGAACATATTACCTAAGTCAGGGATGGGCAAACTTTTTGGCCTAAGGGTCACATCAGGGTTGTGTGGGGGAAGGATAGCTTGTGGTTTGAGCATTGGCCTACTAAACCCAGGGTTGTGAGGCCTATCCTCAAGGGGGCTATTTAGGGATCTGGGGCCAAAATTTGTCTGAGGATTGGTTCTGCTTTGAGCAGAGGGTTGGACTAGATGATCTCCTGCAGTCCCTTATGAATCTATGTCTGTACTGGAAACTGAACAGAGGGCCAGTTAAGAAAGACTGTGCTGCCCCTACTCCTCCCTTTTCCCTGTTCCAACCACCCAGGACTCCTGCCTCTAACTGCCCCCCAGGATTTCACTGCTACTGCCTTCCCTATCCACAGCCCCCCTAAGACTCCCACCCCCTATCCAACTGCCCTCTGCTCCCCATCCCCTGACTCCCCCCCAGAACCCACTCCCTGCCCCGTTAGCAGGAGCTCACAGCCATGACACCTGGCCAGAGCCAGCTGTGCTGCCCAGAAGGAACAGTGGGCCAGATCACAGCCCACACAGTAGTATGGCTGTGGGGGACAGCACAGGAGGAGGTGGGGACTAGCCTCCCCAGCTGGAGCTCAGGGGCCAGGCAGGACAGTCCTGCAGGCCATAGTTTGCCCACATCTGACTCCAGCCTGTGCATTCCCATTCATGGATCACTCAGCAAAGCTAAGTACATCCCTATGCATCTAACTCCAAGAAGGGACAGGCTTAGGACACATTCCTCTTATCGATGTCTGCCATTGGCTGGTTTAGGCAGGTCCTAGCCTAGTGAGCTGGCCTTGTGGCACACATGCTAAGGCACCTCTGTGCCCCTAAACAATGTACAGGGAGCCTAGGCACATAACTCCAGCTTTCTGGAATGCAGTGTTCCTGTGATTTTCTACATACCTAAAAGCTAGACACCCAAACTTGGAGCACTGAAATGGCTAAGTCCCTTTGTGGAGCTGGCTTTAGGGTGGGAGGGACAGCTCAGTGGTTTGAGCACTAGCCTGCTAAACCCAGGGTTGTGAGTTCAGCCCTCAAGAGGGATCACTTGGGGATCTGGGGCAAAAATCAGTACTCAATCCTTTTAGTGAATGCAGGGGGTTGGACTTGATGACCTTTTCAAGGTCCCTTCCAGTTCTAGGAGATTGGTATATCTCCAATTATTACTAAAATGTATTTAGGTCCTAACTTCAATTGAAATTAGGAGCCTAATAGCGGCTAATCATACTCAGAATAATGAATAGCTGAGGAGAACAACCCACAGCTCTAAAGAGAGAAAGGGCAGTAAAGAGAATAAAGTAACAATGGGGATGTCAGATTTGTGTAAGTAACAAATAAACTACCTAAGGCTATGAGCTAAATGGTTATTTAAACAATTGATTCCCTTGGGATGAATTAGATAAGGAAAATAGCATTCAAAATCCATGGCCAACACTTTGGCCAAGATCTTACAGTGCTGGCTAATCAGCAGTTGTGGCCTTTATCAACAACATACCCACACAGACTTTCCTTTCTACAGCTGAAAAGAAATGAGGGCCCATCTCACTCTTGGGGATAGTATTCCTGATTGTTTACAGTACGCTATCAAGTGATATTCTGCAGAACTAAGAGGGGAATCCATCAGGAGAAGTGATTACCCATATGAGAATTCTTTGATTGCTTCCTAATTTTCCTCAAATGAGATAGGGCCTTTGAGAATTGCAAATCATCTGGCACAATCTTATCTAACTGAAGCCCATTAAATAATTGTTAGTCTTCATATGTAAGGATGGAGCCATAGAGATCATTGCAAAAATTGGAAAAGAGTTTGTTTATATATTGAGTTGTATGTGTAATATGAATTTTCATCCTAAATTACAGAAATATAGGTGATTCATATATTCACCATTTGTTTTAAATGATGGGTTGTTTCTCCTACAGAGTCATATTCTTGTTGCTTAAGATGAAATAAAGTGTGCCTTGCCTTTTGAGTGAAGTACGGTGGAAAAATAAAAGAAAACTTCATACGAGTGACTTTAGAAACAAAACAAAATATTTTATCATGTTAAAAAAATAAAAAATTACAGCATGGTTCTATTGTTATTTTGGTTATCCCTTCGGAGACAGTCCTATATTATAACAATAGCCACTATTGTAAGCATTGTATATAGATATAAGGATAAGGCCCTAATATAAGCATTGTATATGTCTACAAGGATAAGGAATATATGATTTAATCTAGATCTTTGGAAAAAGAATCAAGGCAAAATGAATAGTGAGTACAGTTCTACTACCACGGAAAGTTAATAGAGCTTCCTCTTTCATTGAAGTGTTAAAAGCCTGTGTTTTGGAACCCAGCAGCCTCCCTAAAGAGTCATATCTGTAGAGTAAATAGCCAGTATAGGACCAGATCTTGAACCCTCAGGTTATGTTGAACCACTCTGGAGGGACAGAGGAACTGTAAAGCTGGCAGATTTGGCTCCCTAATTATTCTTTCTGTTTAGGGGAATTCCTGAGTGGCCTGGAAAAGATTAGTTTAGGAAGGAGAGGTATTCTTCATATCCTTTTCCAACCGATGTATTTAACTATTCTGCTTTACTGTTGCTTCAGCTGGGGGGTTAATATAGAAGTGAACAGGTTCCCAATTCCACCTATTATGGAATCAAATCCTGAATTCCTTACACAGGACCCATAATCACACAGAGGACCCTGTGCTGACACCATGCTCTTCCAAAGGGGACCCATGTTGTTTGGCTCTGTAGTGCTGCAGGAGGCAGAGAATGAGGGTGTCCTGTGGCATCTCCGGGTTCTTCCCTTCTCCAATCCGTGAGAAACTAGTGCAAGTAATGTTGCTTGTGGTTGTATTAACTTTTATCATTTCTTCTTCTCTGCTGTGAAACCCTAACCTGAGCAAGGGGCTCAGCAGTAGATCAAAGCCAAACTGCATTCTTCAGTTCCTCTATATTTTATAACATCTGTGGATTAAGAGAACCTGACTTCATCGCTACCTCTGCGTGCATGTGTGTGTGTGTGTGTGTGTGAGAGAGAGAGAGAGAGAGAGCGCCATGATCCTACAGAAGACTGCATAGGCATCTCTGCGAGTTGGAAGCTCAGTTTTCTCTCTTGTAGTCAGGATATTCCTACACAGGGCAGATTGTAGACTCTATGGACTCTTTACTCAATCTTCAGGCAAACTTCTCGTTTTAGCCCATTTGGAAAAGGTTTGGTAAAGAGCTACAAGGATAATTTGAGGGCTGGAAAACATACCTTGCTGTGAAAGTCTAAAGCTAATCAATTAATTTAGCTTAACAATCAGAAGGTGAAAAGATGACTTGATCACAGTCTATAAGTGCATAAGGAGATTATTTCTGATGGTATGGGGTTCTTCAAACTAGCAGAGAATGATATAACAAGATCCAGTAGCTGGAAGTTGTAGCTAGGCAAACTCAGGCAAGAAATCAGGTATAAATATTTTACAGTGAGGGTAATTAACTATTGGAACAATTTACCAAGGGTTGTGGTAGATTTTTCCATCCTCTGAAATCTTTAAATTTAGATTGGATGTCTTCTTAAAAACCATGCTTTAGTTCAATCAGATGACCTTGATGAAGGAACCAGGTGCTATAATTCTATGGCCTATGTTATGCAGGAGGTGAGACTAGATGATTGTAATGGTCCCTTCTGACCACAAAAATATTAATTATTTTCATATTCTGGCTTCATATTCCAACTTTTGTGTACCTACAAACCACTCTGACATTTTGCATTTGCTTTTCTTGGTATGTATTCAGCCACATTACTCCTACCTCCCCCCCTAGATTAAGCATTCTCCAACTCTATTTTTCCCCCCACTTTCATCAATAATTAGTAAAAAGAAAGTTGGTCACATTTTATATTAAAGTTCAATTTATAAGATATGGTTTATATGGAGTTAACAAATGATTAACAGATGTGATAATCATGTTACAGACATGAGTGGCATGTGATGCTTACAAACCATGCTGAAGATGTTATATATAATTTACACCATGGTTATAAGCAATATATTGACTAGTTGGACCCCATAAGACTTTATAAAAATTAATCATTTATTAACCTTTTATAAACTTTTTCTGTGGACCCTAAAGATAAAGTATGACCAGAAAGCCTTGGTATTGTAAAATTACTTCAATCCTATATTTAAGCACTGATCTGTTCTGTGTCCTGAAACATTTCTATTACATAATTGCATTGGTGGTTTTTTTGTTTGTTTGTTTTAAAACAAGCAAGTAATTTTGAATCTTAGTACCAAATTTAAGTTACCTTAATCCTTTAAGAACAAAGCTACATCAAGGAGGACTTGATGTGTGTTATTTCAGGACAACATAAAAGATCCAAATGAGATTCTGTGCTACTGTATTTGATATAAGTAACATGACCACATCCAAAGTGCAAGAAAATTCTGTAGTTGCAATATTCCCTTTCTCTAGTTCTTAATAATATTATTTCTACATGTGTTTATAAAAATACCTACACTTAGACTGAAGTGAGAGGATCAGACTGTCATCCCATAGTGCCTATATGAACCAAAACCACACTGATGATATGGACATGTAATATTTTTTTATTTCAACTGGATATTTCAGTCTAACATGCTGTGAAAATAGCAAACAGAATAAACTATATTTAGGTCCAGAAAGGAAGAATCCAAGAAAAAAAATCATAATACAAGGAATACTAGAAAAAATCCATTCTAGGAAACCACAGACTGTCTATTGATATCTTAAACCACAAGGTAATATACTGTATGCTGCTCCCAAATTACTATTTTGATTTATATATCAAACTGCAGCAAATTACTATACTTTATCAGCAGTTCAATATGAAGAGAAAAGATACAACATGGTCAATTTTTAGTGATCATCTTCACAAAATGGCCCACAAACTTGATTTGAGAAAATGAAATTGGAGAAGAATTGGAGAAGTTAAAGGAAAAATGCAGTGATTGGTTAGAAAGCCTTAGGGTCTGATCCAGCAAATACTGGTAGGCACAGATCCTGATTCAGAAAAACATCTCTATTTGAGAAACCCCTTAAACAATGGGATTTAAACACTTCCTAAAAATTAAGTGTATGCTTAAGTATTTTCCTGAATAGGGATGGATCTAAGCATGTGCTTACATACTTTCCTACCTTTGGACTATAGTGCTTACTGCCATGTTTAGACTCATTACTACAAATGGCTGTTACCTGGTATAATTTTTAGACCACTGCTATAATGGGACAATTCATAGTCATAAATACTATTCCTATTAGAAGATGTTTGAAGGATTGGGAACTTCAATTGCTAAATAAATAGCTACTCTATATGGCCAGGATCCTGGAAACATGCACATAAGTGACTTTACTCATAAGTAAATCCACAGAGTTCAATGCCGGGGGGGGGGCTCGCACATAGAGTTAGTTGCAGAATTGAGATTGAATAATGTGTATGTTAAAGAATCACTCGTCCAATTTTTTTAAATGTTGTTCTTTCAATATTTTCATAACTTAGCATAATGCTAGTGTTTTTTGTGAAGACTTGCATTTTGCTGATACTTCATTAAATGGGATTTATTGCCTAGGCAGCAGAGTACAGTCAGGTTAGAGTTGGTTGTAGAAAATTGACAAATGTATTCCATTAATGTTGCGATTTTATAGAATAAATTATTCCACTAATTTTGCAGTTTTTATTTATCCATATTATAAACAGGGGTGAGCAATTCACTGATATATTAGTCAAATAATTAGTTAGATTAATTTAATTTAAAAAACCCTCACAAAATATCCAAAGAAAAATTCATTTAATTTTTATCCTAGATCACTTTCAAGGATAGGAAATGCAATTCACCATCTGTTCCTACATCATGACTTAGGGCTAGAATTTCTACCATCATGTTGCTCTGGGTGCCCCATCATATGTATTTCCAGGATCAAAACTTTAAACAGTAAATGTTTATTTATCAGGCAAAGATTCCAATCCTTATCACAGTGTGATAAGGAATTACCCAAATTCACTACATGGTGTGAAAGTCTCGTGTAGGTCAGTATTGCCAACCCCAAATACAAATAATAAATGTTCAAAAATCATGAATCAAGCCCACCAAAATCATAAGACTAGCTTTAAAATCATGAGATTTTTAGAAAGAAACATACCCTGAAAAGTTATCCTTTGGTAGCCTTTAGGGTTGGCAACACTGTGAATTTCACCTTTAAACCAAAATTTTTGAAGAGAACTGTTACCAGAGTCCTTTCTGCTGCCTCTATCCTAACTACACATGCTGCTTCTGTCGGTTAAACATAAAATTAATATTGCTGAAATTTAAAGCAAAGACTGGAATCTGTCCATGAAATATGGGAAAAAGAATCCTACTTTTACTGGATGTAAGAGAAATACTAGTACAATAAGTAACAATGGTAGCAAAATGGCCATGTACATGGAAATAAATCTTACTAAAAGGCCAGAGAATAACAAGATCATATCACAAGTGAAATAAAGTGAAGAGAGACCTCGGGGGAGTTATTTTTATTTTATTTATTTCTTTGTCTTGATGGGGGAGATGGGTTTTAACTTTTTAACCCAAAGGCAATGAATTCATACCTTCTGTAAAAAGAGTAGCCCACAATTATATATAAATTAGGGCTGTCAAGCAATTAAAAATATTAATCATGATTAATCGTGTGATTAAAAAAAATTATCATGATTAATCTCACTGTTAATAGAATACCATTTATTTAAATATTTTTAGATGTTTTCTATATTTTCAAATATATTGATTTCAATTACAACACGGAATAAAAACTGTACAGTGATCACTTTATTTTTATTATAAATATTTGCAGTGTAAAAACACAAAATAAATAGTATTTTTCAATTTGCTAATACAAGTACTGTAGAGCAATCTCTTTATCATGCAAGTTGAACTTACAAATGTAGAATTACAAAAAACTGCATTCAAAAATAAAACAATGTAAAATTTTAGAGACTGTAAGTCCACTCAGTACTACTTCTTATTCAGCCAATCGCTAAGACAAACAAGTTTGCTTACATTTGCAGGAGATAAAGCTGCCTGCTTCTTGTTTACAAGGTCCCATGAAAGTGAGAACGGGTGTTCACATGGCATTGTTATAGCCAGCATTGCAAGATATTTATGTGCCAGATGCACTAAAGATTCATATGACCCTTCGTACTTCAACCACCATTCCAGAGGACATGTGCCCATGCAGATGATGGGTTCTGCTCAGTAACAATCCAAAGGAGTGTGAACCGATGCATCGTAATTTTCATCATCTGAGTCAGATCCCACTAGCAGAAGATTGATTATCTCTTTTGGTGGTTCGGGTTCTGTAATTTCTGCATTGGAGTGTTGCTCTTTTAAGACTTCTGAAACCATGCTCCGCACCCTGTCCCTCTCAGATTTTGAAAGGCACTTCAGAGTCTTAAACCTTGGTTCGGTTAGAAATCTCACATTGATTGATTCCTTCTTTGCATTTTGTGAAATCTACAGCGAAAAGGGTTCTTAAAATGAACAACATATGCTGGGTCCTCATCAGAGACTGCTATAACATGAAATATATGGCAGAATGCAGGTGAAACAGAGCAGGGGAGATACAATTCTCCCCCAAGGAGTTCAGTCACAAATTTAATTAACTCATTATTTTTTTAACAAGCATCATCAGTATGGAAACATGTCCTCTGGAATGATGGCCGAAGCATGAAGGGCCATACAATTGTTTACATATCTGGCATGTAAATATCTTGCAATGCCAGCTACAAATGTTCCCTGCAAATGCCTGTTCTCACTTTATGGTGACATTGTAAATAAGACGAGGGAAGCATTATCTCCTGTAAATATAAACAAACTTGTTTGTCTTAGCAATTGGCTGAACAAGAAGTAGGACTCAGTAGACTTGTAGGCTCTGAAGATTTACCTTGTTTTGTTTTTGAGTGCAGTTATGTAACAAACAAAATCTACATTTTTAAGTTGTACTTTCACAACAAAGAGATTGTACTACAGTATTTGTATGAGGTGAACTGAAAAATACTATTTGTCATTTTTACAGCGCAAATATTTGTAATAAAAAATAATATACACCTTGATTTCAATTACAACACAGAATACAATATATATGAAATGTAGGAAAAACATCCAAAATATTTAATAAATTTCAATTGGTATTCTGTTGTTTAACAGTGCAATTAAAATTGTGATTAATCGTGATTAATTTTTTTAACTGTGATTAATTTTTTTGAGTTAATCGCGTGAGTTAACTGGGTTTAATCATCAGCCCTAATATAAATACAAATAATAATATTAATACCTTGCAAATGAGGGATTATCTTTCCCTGAGAGTCTTAAACCATGCCCTTCACCAAAGTAGCTGAAGGTTTCATGTTTGAAGTACTGTGACACTTCGGAAACCTCAGACAATCTGCAAGGCAAATCTCACTGCACTATATAAGTAAATAATATGTAAGAGCCACAGTGAGCTTGGGTATGTACCTGAGTCATGGAGGGATCTCTTATTTAGTGCAAAAAGGCTTAATGACATACACAACATACTGTATATAATACAGGTCTGTTATTACCCAGAGAACTCTGCAAGTACCGAAGTATTCTCTTTCTTTTGTTCTATCTGTTTGAAAGAATATTTTCACACACGCAAAAATCCCGTGAAATAAAGACAGAATAAATAAGTATCTGGCACAAAAGCCTTTCTCCTACATATATGAAGAAGAAAATGATTAGAAGCAGACATGATATAAATAATATGTGTGAATGCATTAATTAATATATCTAAACCAAATATTTGGCCTTGTAGAATAAATCTGACAGTTAGTTACAATGCAGTCTTTAAAGGTCCCTGCTACTTCCCGTTCAGATGCAGTGAACACAGTGGGCTAAATTCATATGTGGTATCAAATGGGGGCAAATCACTGTCTTTTACCGCATATAACTGTAGCCTATTGAGGGCTTGTCTTCTCTGGAAAATTAGATTGTGTTAGAACATGACATTGAGAAGTCAGGTTAACTAACATGATGTTAAACCTGACTTTCCAATCATTGGAAGAAGTTATTTTTAACATGAAGTCAGCTTGTTGTGGTAGAACCTATAGTTCCAGTAGGGCTCACCCACAATAGCTGACATGAAGTTAGTCTTTCATTTCAGACATGACTCCCCCTTACATGAGTGCTTGGATTCTGGGGGTTCATGAATGTGATCAATGCATATGACAAAAAAATCATCATAAAATGATGGTGAAATGTAGACAAAATTTCTAAATTTAATCATTTTAATCTTATGTGAGTAACATAGTCCATATTGGGCACTGGAGGCTAAAGTTATCCTTAAAATGGCCCCATCTGTCTAGATTGAGAGACTATGGGCCATGAACTTTCCCAACATAATTCCTACAGCATATCTTTTAGAAATACATCCAACTTTGATTAAAAGTGGTCCGTAATGGAGACTCCACCGTGACCCTTGGTAAATTGTTCCAATGGTTAATTACTCTCTCTGTTAAAAACGTACACCTTATTTCCAGGCTGAAATTTCCTGCTCTTCAGCTACAGGGAGGAATGACATTTTATATAGTCCAGTTTAATCTGTAGTTCTTTATTTTCTCTGAAAATGCAGCTGTATTTTGGAAAGTTGCTGTAATAATGAGATTGTAGGGTTCCATGCTGTTAGTGCTGAATGATTTCTGTGTCAAATGTGCTCAGTTTACAAATAAAAAAAAAAGTAGTTTTCTTTTTAACTGCACAGTCAGCCTGATCTCGTAGAGTCAAGCTGGGTTTTTTTCATTTCACTCATCATTGCCAGTACTTAAGGTTCTGCAATCCAAATTAGGCCCTCGGTTACTCCTGTGCAATACCGCATTGCCAGATTAAGTCCTCAGTGATGACTCTGCAACCTCATTGCTTTTATAGGTTCACACAGGTGTATCTGGCTGGAAGTCATTAAACAGTTCTGCTTATGGAACAGGGACCTGCAGCTTATTCTTTCCTAGCTGTTTTGATTCTGTAGGAGCAAAAACTTATTTATATCACTTGAGCAAGCAGATATGACTGGATGCACAGTGGGAGCAAGTTTGGTGAATAATAAGGGGCTGTTTTTACGCAGTCGCTTTTCAGAATAGAACCATGTGTTAGGATCTTTTGTATGAATGCTTCTGCAATCACGACAGGCTTCCTTTTTACATGATCAGACATCAGCAAGATAAATTGTTACAGATGAGCACTTTACAACCTTGGACAAAAGATAAAGAAACATTTCTGCCTTTCATATATCTGAATCTAAGAAAAAATACACACGGATCATTTATAAAGGGCCTTACTTTGAACAGATCTTGAGAGTTGTTATATTCAGATACTTCTTTACACCTTTCTCTTGATATTTTCAAGATTCTGTTGTTTCTGTTTGTCTGATTCTTCCTATTCTTCTATTTTTGTGCCTGGCTTCTGAACTCCCTTGGAGAGAGGGCATTCCATTCACAGCTTATATGGTGCTTACCCATTTTTCACACTGGGGAAAGTTTTGAAGCTTTTGTTAGATCTGTCTTGTTATCAGAATATAACCGTTAGTCAGTAAAAGAAAAAGTTAATCTAACTTGAAAATATTTTGCTTTTAAATTTGGTTTGAACTTTGATGGAATATTTGAGTTGGCTCTTTTTCCATTTGAACCAGTATGCCCATCTGTAGTATAAAATCACCTCTTACTTTACCCTTTGAATTAAAAAATTATCAGAGCTGACCCCAAGAAAGAAAAGCTCTTGAGAATGTGAAGTCTTTTCTCATAAAAAGCAAATGAGTTGGCAGCAGGCCATGTGTGACAATCAGGATCCAGACACCCCAACAGGAGAACAGGGTGTCTGAACCCTGAAGAGTGAGCAATTGAATCAACTGGTTGTATACAATTTTATCGTGTATAAATATGTCACGTCAGGTCTTTCATGAAAGCTTGTAATGCTCTGAACTTGATGGCCATTATGAGATATGTGTACAGTTTATGGTTATGAATATATGCATATATATATATGCACATTTGTAAAATTGTAATTGTAACGGTGGTGCAACTGCAGCATCACCTCACAACAGGCTTGTGTGTACGCTGTCCCTTTGGAGACAGTGGATTTGCGAATTTCTGTGAGAGTCCAGTGATGGGGCTGGATTCTGCAGGGCAATGCCCTTCAAGAGGATTTAGGAACTCACGCACACCAAGTGTTGCCTACAAGATGAAGTAAGGGCTCGCAGAGCCCTGATGAGTTTGTTGGGTTAGCTAACAGATTGGAGAGTCAGGGAGCTGACAGAGTTTAGCACCCACAAATCTCTCTCACTGAGGCAGAGGAGTAATAAGGGAATTTGGAGTTCTGGACATCATTACAGATTTGCAGCCCAATATCAACAAATTAAGGTTCACACTCCAACACTTGTTAAACAGACTCTAACGGATGTGAGGGAGCAATGTAAAAGCTTACGGTTTATTATTTTGGGTAAAGGAAATGGAACAAAGCAAAGTATAAGGCCTGGTCTACACTATGAGGTTAGGTCAAGTTTAGCCACGTTAGGTCAATTTTGTAAGGAATGTGACTACACAACCAACCCCGTTCCACCGACTTAAAGGGCTCTTAAAATTGACTGCTGTACTCCTCCTCGACGAGGGGAGTAGCACTAAAATAGGCCTTTCTGGGTTGAATTTGGGATAGTGCAGATGCAGCACTGTGCAAATTGATGGTATTGGCCTCTGGGAGCTATCCCAGAGTGCTCCAATGTGACCACTCTGGACAGCACTTTCAACTCCGATGCACTAGCCAGGTACACAGGAAAAGCCCTGGGAACTTTTGAATTTCATTTCCTGTTTGGTTAGCATGGGGAGCTCAGCAGAACAGGTGACCATGCAGTCCCAGAATTGCAAGCGAGCTCCAGCATGGAGTGAACAGGAGACACTGAATCTGATTGCTGTATGGGGAGAATATGTGCAGGCAGAACGCCGATCCAGCAGGAGAAATGCTGATATATATTCCAAAATCGCACAGGGCATGGTGGACAGAGGCTACACCAGGGACACACAGCAGTGCTGTGTGAAAATTAAGGAGCTCAGGCAAGCCTAACAAAAGACAAAAAAGGCAAATGGTCACTCCCCAGAGCCCCATACATGCTGCTTCTATGATCAGCTGCATGGCATTCTAGGGGGGGACCTTACCACTATCCCACCACTGTCTGTGGACACCTGCAAGGGGGAAGCCTCATGCAACAGGGAGGAGGATTTTGTAGATCAGGAAGAGGAGGAGGAGGAGAATGCACAGAAGGCAAGTGGAGAATCCGTTCTTCCTGGCAGCCAGGACCTTTTCCTCACCCCCTGAGCCTGTACCCTCCAAAGATGTATTGTTCTCAGACCCTGAAGGGGGAGAAGGCACCTCTGCTGAGTGCATATTTGTAACTATACTACAGGGGTTAAAATCAATTCTGTTTAATGTTTGATTTTCCCTGAACATTTTGGATGCATTCGCAGCTAGCACAGCTACTCGAAAAGTCTATTAACGTGTCTGGGGATGGAACGGGAATCCTCCAGGGACATCTCCATGAAGCTCTCCTGAGGTACTCTGAAAGCTTTTGCAGAAGGTTTCTGGGGAGGGCTGCCTTATTTTGTCCTCCACAGTAGGACTCTTTACCATGCCAAGCCAGTAGCAAGTAGTCTGGAATCATTGCAGCACAAAGCATGGCAGTGATTGGTCCTGGGTTTTGATCATATTCATGCAACATTCGGTCTTTATCTTTCTGTGTCAGCTGAAGGAGAGTGATATCATTCATGGTCACCTGGTTGAATTAGGGGAATTTTCGTAAGGGAACAGTAATCCCCTCTGTTTGGTGAGCCCCAGCGCATAAGACCCTGATCAAGCTGGGCTGTTCGCACTTGGCTAAAAGGGATCATCCTGGAGAAAAGCCATGTGGGGGAGTGGGAGGGGTGTTCTGCACATGCACCCCAAAACCTGCAGCTCCTCCTTTTAAACTGCAGCCTCAGGTCCTCCTTTTAAACAGCAAAACCAGCTGGCATTGGTTGCTATGGGAAAGGAGGGTGCTGCAGTTTGAAACCATTCCCACATGTTATGAACACGGAAGTAGCCAACCCCGTCTACCCTTTGGCTTACAATGGCTGCCTGGAAACCGAATTCTGTTGCCCAGCCGTGTGTGATGTGTCACCACACCAGCAGGTGCTCAATATAAAAGGCAAAATGCGACCTTTGACCTAAAACACATGTACTGTCTGCTGTGAATTGCTTGATTCACTGTGAGTCTCCCTTTTGTTCTCAGAAATGTATCTTCTTAAATTTTACTCTCCCTTTTTCCCGCCCTGCAGCTGCAAATGTTTCTATGCTCCCCATATCAACTCTGTCCCTGAGGTTATCGCAGATTAGAAGGTGGAAACATGCACTTGCAATGACATGTTCTCAGAGCTCATACAGTCCTCACGCCCTGATAGGGCACAGCTGAATGCATGGAGGCATTTGGTGGCAAAGGCCAGGAAAGCATTAAGTGAGTGTGATTAGAACATGCAGGAGGACATGCTGAGGCTAATGGGGGAGCAAACGGACATGATGACGCATCTGGTGGAGCTGCAGGAAAGGCAACAAGAGCACAGACCCCCACTGCATCCATTGTGTAACCGCCTGCCTTCCTCATCAAGTTCCATATCCTCCTCACCCAGATGACCAAGAACGCGAGGAGGGAGGCTCTGGGCACCCAGCCACCCAACTCCAGAGGATGGCCCAAGCAACAGAAGACTGTCATTCAAACAGCTTTGATTTGTAGTGTGGCTACAATAAGCAATGTGGCCTTGTCCTGCCCTCCTCCCCCACCCCACCCGGGCTACCTTTTACTAGTCAGCTTTGTCAGTGATCTCAATTTTTTTTTTTAATAAATAAAGAATGAATGCATAGATTCAAAGCAATAGGGACTTTATTTCCTTCGACAGCTGTGGTCAAAGCGGGAGGGGGATTGGCTTGCAGGGAAGTACATTCACCAAAGGGAGCAGCTTTGCATCAAGGACAAACACACACAACTGTCACACCATAGCTTGGTCAGTCATGAAACTGTTTTTCAAAGCCTCTCTGATGCGCAACCCGCCTAACTGTGCTCTTCTAATTTCCCTGGTGTCTGGCTGTTCAAAATTGGCTGCCAGGTGATTTGCCTTAACCTCCCACCCTGCCATAAACATCTCCCCTTTATTCTCACGGATATTATGGAGCACACAGCAAGCAGCATTAACAATGGGAATATTGATTGTGCTGAGGTCTAACCTACTCAGCAAACAGCACCAGTGCCCTTTTAAACATCCAAATGCACATTTTACCACCATTCTGCACCTGCTCAGCCTATAGTTGAACTGCTCCTTACTGCTGTCCAGGCTTCATGAGCCATGGGAGGAAGGGGTAGGGGTAGGAGCATGGGAGCAAGGGGTTGGCTGGGTCCCCAAGGATAACTATTGGCATTTCAACATCTCTGACAGTAATTTTGTGGTCTAGGAAGAAAGTCCCTTCTTGCAGCTTTTCAAACAGCCCGGAGTTCTGAAAGATGTGAGCATCATGCACCTTTCCTGACCATCCTATGTTGATGTCGGTGAAATGGCCCTTGTGATCCACCATTGAGAAGTATCCCTTGTGGTTTATGTACTGTTTGGAAAGGTGTTCTGGTGCCAAGATAGGGATATGCATTCCTTCTATTGCCCCACCAGTTAGGGAACCCCATTGCAGCAAAGCCATCCACTATGACCTGCACATTTCCCAGACTCACTACCTTGTTATTGATTGCCTTGGCTACTTGGATCACAGAAGCCCACATGGTAGATTTGCCCACTCCAAATTGATTCCCGACTGACCGGTAGCAGCCAGGCGTTGCAAGCTTCCAGAGGGCTATAGCCACTCGCTTCTCAACTGTCGGGGCAGGTCTCATCTTGGTATTCCTGCACTTCAGGGCGGGGAAAAGCAACTCATAAAGTTCCATGAAAGTGGCCTCTTGCAAGCAAAAGTTTTCCAGCTACTGGGAATCATCCCATACCTGCAACACTATGCGGTCCCATCAGTCTGTGCTTGTTTGCCGGGCCCAGAATCAGCATTCCACTGTATCAGCATGCCCCACTGCCGCCATGATATCCCAATTGTCACATCCCATGATTTCAAGAATGTCTGTGTCCATGTCCTCCTCACAATCGTCCTCATGCTGGCGGCTCCTAGACAGACTCTGTACATACTGCAGGATAATACATGAGGTGGTTAAAATGCTCACAAAAGCAGTGGGCAGCTGAGCAGGCTCCATGCTTGCCGTGATATGGCGTCTGAATGGAAAACCCAGGAAAAAAGGTGCAAAATGATTGTTTGCCATTGCTTTGAGGGAGGGAGGGAGAGAGGGGAGACTTACGACATGTACCCCAAACCACCTGCAACAATGTTTTTGCCCCATCAGGCGTTGGGAGCTTAACCCAGAATTCCAGTGGGCAGGGGGGACTGTGGGAACTGTGGGATAGCTACCCACAGTGCACCACTCCATGAGTCAATGCTAGCCACGATATTGAGGACACACTCCGCAGAACTAATGCACTTAGTGAGAACATGCACAATCGACTGTATAAAATCAGTTACTAAAGATCAACTTCTATAAAATCAACCTAATTTCATAGTGTAGACATGCCCTAAGATGAATAAAGCACCAAAAGGCAGATTGAGCAAAGAAACATATGCTAAACTCAGCAAGAAGCAGTTAGAAGAGCTTTGCATGCAGTGAGGTCTGACAACGGCTGATCAGAAGAAATTGGAGCTGGCGGCCATGCTGTATTCATATGCCCTGAGGCAGGATGGAGCACCTGCTCCAAACCATGGGTCATAAGGGTCCCTTGTTCTCATGCAGGACATGCAGGAAACTAAGAGAGGGTCCCCCAGATGATCCAGCAGAGGCAGCCATGATGGTGAGAGGTTCAGGGCTGTGTGAAGGTTGGTGCAGAAAAGGCTGCTCTTAGAGGAGAGACAGATGGAGCTGGAAGCCAGGTGTCAGAAGGAGGAGACAGAGGTGATTCAACAGAAGCTTGCTGACCAGGACAAACACAGACAGCTTGAATAGAAGAAGAAGGTAAAGTCACACCCCTGAACTGAGGAGGAAAGACATAAAGGGGTGCCTGATCAGGGTTAGCAGATAAACAGATGTCAGTTGATGGACCCCATCACACTGCCTATAGCCTGAGTCATTATGGGCACTAAAGGTTGTTCTGGGATTCTGACTGGGAATGTGGGAATTTATTGTTCTTGCTGTAGAGTTTTTTGTAATGATGTAACAGGGCTGAGCCTGAGAATCTGCGAGATTCAGTGGTCAAGGGTGAAAACCCTCACTGTGGAAACTGAGTCAATGCTAAGTGTGTCTGTGGCACAGCTAAAAGGTACTGTAGCCCAGGATCTGCTAGGAACAGTGAGTCGCTGGTACAGCTAGGAAATAGCTGTGGGCCAGGACTCTACTGGGAGCAGGGAAAAATTGGTGGGTACGGTGAGAGACTGGCACAGCTAAGAATAGCTGTGGGGGAGAACTCAGCTGGGAGCAGGGGAGACCTGGCAAAGGATGGAAAAGCCAACAGGGTCATAAAGCAATTGCTGGTGGAAATGTGGATATAAAGGAGGGGGAAAGGCACACCTCAATCTATGTGTTTAAGGCAGCCATTTCCAAGAAAATTAAACATATTCAGGGGTTGGAGAAGATAGCTGATGCTAAAAAGAGGGGTCAGAGGTGAAGTTTATGTCGTGGTCAAAGCTCCAGCATCAAACTCACAAGGGGTGTGTGACAATCAGGGTCCAGACACCCAAATGGAGAAGAAGGGGTCTGAGCCCCAACTGAATAATCAATTGTATCAACTGGTTGTATATCATGTTATTTTGTTTAAAATATGTCATGTAAGATCTTTCATGAAAGCTTGTTATGTTCTGAACTTGATGGTCATTCTGAGATATGTATACAGGTTATGGTTATGAATGTATACATGTATGAATATAGATGTAGAAAACCTTAATTGTAACTGTGGTATAACTGCAGCATCACCTCCTAACAGGCTGGTGTGTACCCTCTCGCTTTGGAGACAGCAGACTTGGTAATTTTTGTTAATGTCCAGTGACAGAGGCTAGATGCTGCAGGGTAATGCTCTTCAACAGCGATCAAGGAACAGCAGTGCACCAAGTATTACCTGCAAGGCAAAGAGCTGGCAGAATCCTGAGGGGTTTGTTGGGCTAGCTAACAGACTGGAGCGTCAGGGAGTTGACACAGTTTAGTATTTGCAAATCTCTCTCTCTCACTGAGGCAGAGGGATAACAATTTATAGTTCTGGACATGTTGAGAAGATCACATCCACAGTTGCCAACTTTCACAAGGGAAATAATCACCCTGACTTTCACAATACGCCAGAAGTCAAGCTAATCCCATTTCAAAACAAGGCCAAAACAAGCCAGTTCCTAAGAACCCCAACATTCTATGTGACTAGATCCCCCAGCGTGCAGTCTGGGACCGAGGTGGGCCTGCTGTGCACCCCTTACTCTCTCCCCCTCTTGCCCCTACTTGCCCCAGCTTGCCTCTGCTTGCCAGGAGACGATAAAAAAAAGAAGCAAGAAGCTACAAGCCAAACAAGCAACAAGCTACAAGCCAAAAACTAGCCAACAAGCAACTCACAAACCAATTAAGCCAAAAACAAGCCCAGTTTCTGCAGAGGTGAGTTTTTTTGTTTGTTTGCTTGTTTGTTTTTTGTGGGTTTGGTATGTATGATCACATAATGTTGAAATGTTTTAATCTAGCAGAGATCTTGATAGAAATCTGAGTAGGCTCAGAATCCTCTGAAAGGTTTGGAATTGTGCGTTATAAAGATGTAATAATGTAATAATGTCAGGAAGGTCTTTTGACATTATGATAAACCTGTAGAGTGAAGTATAAGTGGTTTATGAGACTACAGTAATCCAAAGAAGTAATCACAGCCTTCGGTTTATTTCTGGGTTTGATTTTATATAGTGCATAGACCCTACTAACCATTTTATTATGCTAATTCTATTGAACAGATCATTGTAACTTGAAAATTTGTCCAAAAGCCCTAGGCTCCAAATGCTGACTCATTCCATCTGCTGCACTGGAGAAAATTACTTTTGATGCCACTGTCCTTAAAATACTTCCACACTCTCTTAACTTTTGCACGTGAGTAGTCTTATTAACGTTAATGGATCTTAGATTTATAAAGTTACGCAAATATGAAAGTGTTAGTACTGAACTCATAGTTACACCCAGTTCTGCTGTGGGTGTAAATTGATGTTGTTCCAGTGACATCAATGGAGTACACCAATTTACGCCAGCTGAGATTCCAGCCCATTGTCTGTAAGGTGGTGGGGAGGGGCATGTCTTCACTTTTGCCTTGCACAGATTTGTTAGAGCTTAACAAATAATCGATAATAGTGAAGTTGAAGGAGTGACTATAGAACAGAATTGTTATTGAGAGAGGAAGTCTACCTACTGCACCTCATCCAGAGGTGCCTTGAACAGTGAGCACTCCAGAAACCCTTTTTGTCTGCTTTTACTGAACACTCTGCTGTGAGACCGCAAAGTCTCCTCAGGACCATTTAAAAACTGTGCCAATTTTTACAAGAGCAAGAGTTATGTCTGTTATAGTTGTTGTTGAAGAGCCACAGACCCTAATCCCTCTCTCTGCTGACTCACCTTTTAAACAACAACCAAGCTCGTATATTGGGGATCTGTAATCATCCCACTGAACAAAATTTTTCAGAATGCAGAAGGAAACAGCCCCTCTGTGTGGGGTCCTGGAATCCCATTCCCTACACAGTGGAAATGCCCAGATCTAGTGCATTGAGGGCCATCTGAAACTGCAGATGGGAACAGGCAGGATTTGGCCCACAGCAAACTGTCTCTTGGCAGCACAGATTATACCACTTTGCACTAAGCCTTCGCCATCTGTTTTACCTTCTAATTACAAATACAAAAGAATCAGAATTCATAACAGAGTAAAATATAAGGAGTCTGAATGCACATTAAAGTTCTTGCATCTGTTCTGTTATTTTTGTTTGTTACAGACATATATTCAGTAAGTAGAAATAGGAATATATTGAGTTTTCATCACAAACAAAAATTATTGACATGAGAAAGTATACTCTCTGTATGTATAGGTACATATTTTAAAATGTGTATTACAGTTTTTGCTATTATGTAGTTACTTTATCATATTGATAATACATAAAGATGTTAATACCCACAGTGTATTGCAATAAAGAGGAATTGTAGCTAACATTATGAAATTGTTTGATATCAATATCAGTCATTTCAACAGATGCATCTTTCTCTCTCCCTTATCTCCTGCCCTGTTTCTCTAGCTGTGCCTTTTCCAACATTCCCCTGCTTACATACACACATGTATCTATATTTACAATGAGTCAATAAGGCACAATTACTACTCCAGTTCCCATCTATTATCCCAGAGACTTATAGAGTTAAATATAATAGTGGCAATGCATTTACAGTGTTAAAGTTAATAACAACAAAGGCGATATTTGAAACATCCCACAATGATTTTCCTCTGATATTAATAAAATCAGAGATCCCGTGTCTATTTAACTAATTGATATTTTAAAAGTGTGATCTAGGCCCTGCCCTGATGTCTTCAGTACTCTGATTGAGAGTACTTTCAATGTTAATGATGGTGACCTCTCTATACCTGGAAGTAGGACTGATTCATCTGTGTTACTTCAAGGGCATTACTGATAAGGCACCTTACCTCTCTGTGTTCCCTGCATCAAAACAAGACAAGTAACTCAGGGTATTGCAAAAAAATCTTATTAACATTCTGGCAGCCATTCCATTTCAGTGTAGCAAATATCAATAAAAATGTTTCATTCTATTTATTTATTGCCCGTAACTATAAATTACATTTAAGGCTGATTCAAAATTTGTCACGAAAAAGTGTCATGACAGAAAATTAGATTTTGACAAGACAAAATTATTTTAATGACTGTGTCATCTTTCCATGGATTCTTTTTCTTTTTCTTTTTTTTTTTTTTCAAAAAACACAAATGCCTGCACCCAAAATATTTTGATATGGCTATCCTGCCATGAAGCTTCACAATAACTGCTGTTCAGTTTCCTCATGTGCGCATTCTCCTTTATGGGCTGGGTTCTCCAGCCAGACTACATCTCCCATGATGCACCACAGCCTGACTCCCATGATGCTGCAATCTGTCCTCACCATGAGGGAAGACAGTGGCGCAACAAGGCAAATGTAATGCAATTGAGGCCTAAAGAGAAAACCTGGTGCCTCTTGCTCCCAAACTACAATTTCCATGAGAAACCATGGCAGCATTTCCAAATTTTTTTTTAAATAAAATCATGGCTGAGCTGAAAAATTTCACTAGACAGTGAGAATTTTCCATTGGATGGTGGAGGAGGAGCCAATTTTCTGACCAGCTATAATAAATTCAGATAGTATAAATAGACGGTGAAACCTGTACTTAAAGTCATCTATTTGCTGTGAATTCTCACACTAATGACCAGAAAAATCTCAGTTCTCATGAGATTTACTCACCCAGGAAACTTGTTTACTGACATATATTGTACCAGCTTGGCTGCCTATGGTATTGAAAGTATTCAGTAAGGTTCCACTGCTTAAACATAGCTGGTAAGATACACCATGAGAAGGGGACTAACAGATTCAGATAAAGGACAGACAAATGTGAACAATATTAAGTTTCCATTGCTCACTTTATTTTTGATAGATGTCTTACCTAGTTGCACATAACAAAGTACATTGCCATGCACAAATTATACTGCAGTATATACTGAGATCCTTATGATAAAGTGCATTTGCAGTGCAAAAGTATGTTTTTTCTTAAATGAGCAATGATTAGTGGATTTATTTGTTGATTGTATTGGCTTTATAAAACATACACAAATGCATATGATAATGTGTGTTAGAAGGGCATAAGTAAAGTGTAATAGTAACCAGTGTTATAGAATAATAGTTAAACTGCAGCAAATGTGACAAAGTGCATTGGCAGTGCATAATTGATCACATTCCTCATCACACACAATAAGCCTCTGCCTTCTCCATCCCATTGGATGTGTACTTTTTTGTCCAATCCTTAAATAAATTAATTGGACCCATGTGGCGAGTCAAATTTCAGGGCCTTGGGGATGTTCCAGGTGCAAGTAGAAAATGATGTACTCTGGTGTTTTTGTTTGTTTGTTTTGTTGCAATCTTGTTTATTTACAAGGATGTACAAAGTCCTGCTTCTCTGAACACAGGAGAAACCAGGAACAAAGGCAGCAGCTACTTGGGGGGAGCTTACAGCCCCAAGCCTCTTTAGCCAACAGACCCCAAAAGCTCTCCTTCTAGCTTTTTCCAGGGTCACACTGGTCACAGGCTACTGCTTGGTTTTCTTGCTTTTTGCCTCTGCCCCTCTCTTTATCCTTGTCTTTTTTTTTCAGTCTCTCTCTCTCATACACACACACACTTTCTCGCCCACACCCCCAAAGAGAAGGGTTCACACAATCCTTTTGTCTTAGGTGGAACTTACGATTACAGTTGTGTTAACTGAAGAGTGAGTTCACACCTATCAACCTCAACAGCGTTTTAACTCAACCCATAACAAGGTTTCAAAAAAAAAAAAATTGGAGCCCCATTGCTCCCATTGGAATCAATATTAAAATATATACAGTTATCTGTGTAATGGAAATTAAATTAGCAATTTGTAATTATTACAACCTGATAGGGACGTGCAGATGTGCAATCCCCTAACGGCAGCTCACATAAGCATTCTCTCCCAGGATACACACTTTTTACAAGGCACAGTGCACCTATCCAGCTCTGCTTGCTCGTACATGGGCCAGTCCTCACATCTGTGTGTATAGAGGAGAACAAAATGCTGACCTCTGTTTCATGGTTGTGCTAGTACAAGATGTAGCAAGTCTTTCTCCATCATCAGGAATAAGCCAAAATTCCAACCTACTGCTCAACAGCTATACTGAAGGAAAAGCTAAACTGGAAGTCACCGCTAACATTCCGGGACCAGAAGTCTAGCAGAGTTGCTGGAGGAAGTATACTGTGCTAGGGGTAGGCCTGTTACAGAATACTTCCCTTGTGGAGTAAGGGGGAAGCTGGAAGGCATATTGACTCCACGTCACAGTCTGCTTCCTTGGCTTCTTCTGGTACGGCACTGTGTGCGTTGCTTCAAAAACTGCAAATTAATCCTTAATTTGTAAATCCTTAGAAGCAGAGATCCATTTTATTATATGTATTGTTATGGCAGGAGCCACCACAGTTTCATAGATGATTCAGTCTTTGGAGAAATGCTGTATTATGTTACCAGCTTGGGAGAGCAGTTGCAAACAGCAAGAGAGTTTTTGCTCTGTATTAATCTTTCTAGACTCTGTTCTTGGGGTAGAGTGGCTTCTGAGCATAGGTGTTTTGGCTGAGATTCCCAAAGAATGGGACTACCTGAATGTTAATTGACTATCACTGTTCAAGGACAAGTGTCTAGAGTATCAATATAATAAGTTACACTGAGAAAATACTCAGACTTCACTTTAATTATTTCTCATCCAACAGGAAACAAACCTAAAAGATCCTGAAATTTCTGCTCAGCAGAGAGATAACAGCCAACAAATGAGTCACTATAATGGGTCAGACCAATGGTTCATCTAGCCCAGTATCCTGTCTTCTAACCTAGCAAGTGCCAGGTGGTTCAGAGGGAATGAACAGAACAGGGCAACTGCTGAGTGATCTATCCCCTGTCATCCAGTCCCAGCTTCTGGCAGTCAGAGGTTTGGGGAAACCTGAAGCATGGAGTTGTATCCCGCACCATCTTGGCTAATAGCCACCAGTGGCCCTATCCTCCATAAACGTATCTTATTCTTTTTTAACCCAGTTACACTTTTGGCATCCACAGTATCCCATAGCAATGAGTCCCACAGGTTGTGTGTTGTGTGAAGCTAGTCCATATTTTTGTTGCTAAATTAGGGCTTGTCTACACTGGCAATTTACAGTGCTGCAACTTTCTCACTCTGGAATGTGAAAAAACACCCTCTTGAGCGCAGTAAGTTTCAGTGCTGTAAAGTGCCAATATAAACAGTACATGCAGCTGTGAAGGTGGGTTTTTTAGAGCACTGGGAGATCTGTTTCCCAGCACTGTGCCGCGACCACACAAGCCACGTTAAAGCACTGCTGCGGCAGCGTCGACTAACCCTCAGATACCTATTAATTTCATTGGCTAAACCCTAATTCTTGTGTTATGTGAAGGTGTAAATAACACTTACCTAATCCGGTGGTTCTCAACCAGGGATATGCAAAGGTCTTCCAGAGGGTATGTCAACTCATCTAGATATTTGCCTAGTTTTACAACGGGCTACATATGGCAAAATGAGAAAATAAGCAATTTTTCAGTAATAGCGTGCTGTGACACCTTTTTGTATTTTTAAATCAGATTTTGTAAGCAAATAGTTTTTAAGTGAGGTGAAACTTGGGGGTAAGCAAGACAAATCAGATTCCTGAAAGTGGTACAGTAGTCTGGAAAGGTTGAGAGTCACTGACCTAATCTCTTTTTCTCCATAACATTCATGATTTTATAGACCTCTATCATACCCCCTTTAGCCATCTCTTTTCTAAATTGAACAATCCCAGCCTTTTCAATCTCTCCTCATATGCCAGCTGTTCCATACCCTTAATCATGTTTGGTGCCCTTCTTTGTATCTTTTCCAATTCTAATACATCTTTTTTGGGATGGGGTGACCAAAACTGTATGCAGTATTCAAGGAGTAGGCATACTATTGATTTATATAGTGACACTATATTTGCTGTCATCTTATCTATCCCTTTCCTAATGGTTCCTAGCTTTTTTGACTGCCTCTGCATATTGAGCAAATGTTTTCAGAGGACAATCCACGATGACTCCAAGACCTCTCTTGAGTGGTAACAGCTGATTTAGACCCCATCATTTTATATGTATATCAGGGATTATGTTTTCCAACGTGTATTACTTCGCATTTATCAACATTGAATTTCATCTGCTATTTTGTAGCTCAGCCCCCAGTTTTGTGAGATTCCTTTGTAACTCTTTGCAGGCAGCTTCTGACTTAATTATTGTTCATTCCCTTTTCCAGACCATTTATGAATATGTTGAACAGCACACATCCCAGTACAGATCCTTGGAGGACCCCATTATTTACCTCTCTCCATTGTGAAAACTGACCATTTATTCCTACCATTTGTTTCCTATCTTTTAACCAGTTACTGATCCACGAGAGAATCTTAGCACATGACTGTTAACTTTGCTTAAGAGCCTTTGGTGTGGGATCTTGTCAAAGGTTTTCTGAAAGTCCAAGTACACTATATCACCCTTGTCAACATGCTTGTTGACTCCCTCAAAGAATTTTAATAGATTGATTGAAATTATAGTAAAGACCAGAAATATCAGATACATAGATGAACACCATATGTTGGGAAAGACTTAGTATGGCTTTTATAAAGGGAAATCATGCCTCACCAATTTGTCTTTCATTGAAGTTAGGATTACTGGCCTGTAATTGTCAGAATTGCCTCTGGAGACCTTTTAAAAAATTGGCATTACATTAGCTATCCCCAATCATCTAGTACAGAGGTTGATTTAAGGGATAGGTTACTTACCCCAGTTAATAGTTCTGCAATTTCATATTTGACTTCATTTAGAACTCCTGGGTGAGTTACATCTGTTACTGTAACTTATCACTGTTTAATTTATCAGCTTATTCCCAAACCACCTCTCTCTGGGTCAGTTCCTCAGATTAGTCACCTAAAAAGAATGATTCAGGTATGGGAGTCTCCCTCACATCCTCTGTGGTGAAGACTGATGCAAAGAATTCATTTAGCTTCTCCGCAATGGCCTTGTCTTCCTTGAGCGCTCCTTTAGCATCTTGATCATACAGTGGCTCACTGGTTATTTGGCAGGTTTCCTACTTCTGATGTACTCAAAACAATTTTACTGTTAGCTTTTGGGTTTTTTGGTAGTTACTCTTTAAGCTCATTCTTGGCCTGCCAAATTATATATATATATATATATTTTTACACAGTGCTTTCCATATTTTATGCTCCTTTCTATTTTCCTCAGTAGGATTTGAGTTCAAGTTAGTAGAAGACATCTTTTTGATTCTATCTACCTCTTTTAATCTGTTGGTTAGCCATGGAGGCAGTTTTTTGCTCCTCTTACTGTGTTTTTATTTGGGGCATGAATGTAATTTTAACTTCTATCATAGCGTTGTTAAATAGTTTCCATGCAGCTTGCAGACTTTTCTTGTGACTCTTCCTTTTAATTTTTCCTCATTTTCGTATAGTTCCCCTTTTTGAAGCTAAATGCTACTGTGGTGGGTTTCTTTGGTATTTTCCCCCCTACCAGGTGTGATGCTGGCAGACCAAGTGCCAACTCATGCCAGTGCCCCTAGGTCTCAATTGAACACTGACAAATACATAGCTGAACCAGTCAGGCTCTTCTGATTGTTAACATTGTTCAAATAGGTATTAGAATTATATGAATGATAATAAGTATGAAATACTAATTTCCAACAGGAAATGTTCTCTTCTGCCCAACAAAGGAGGACCATCAGCACCTGACAAACTATTGTGGAACATCAGAGAACAACAGACTTTGTTGACTGCTCTCCCTATCCCATGAAGAGGAGATGTGCAAGTGAATTGCTCCCAACAGCTGAATTTACGACTCAAAACAGAAGCGAGGAAGGAATAAAAATTCCTAACAAGGAGGAACTGTATCTTTTACATTGCTTGGACTGTGAGTCAAAAGGACTACTAACCATAAACAAAAGATCCCCAGAGCTTGGTCTTGGTTAGCCCTAAAAAAAATATGGAGCTTGCTTATCTATTACCTTTTGAAAATTAAGATTGTATCTCATTTGTGTATACTTTTACCTGCTTTAGCCTTGTAAATAACCCTTATTTCCTTTCTTAGTTAATAAGTCTTTAGATAGATTATTAGCTATTAGCAGTGTCTTTGATGTGAGATCTAAGGTGCAAGTAGCCTGGGTAAGTGACTGGTAGTAACTTGAATACTACTATGATCTTTGGTGTAAGAGACCATCTGTCACAAAGGTAAGCTTACGTGGGTGACAACATAGATTGGAATACCCAAGTGGACTGTCTGTGACTCCATATTAAGGAGAAGTTTACACTTGATAATATGTTGGTGAAACCTAAGTATAGAACTCACAAACACTTTGGGCTTTGTGCCTTGTTTCTGAACCGCTTACCCTGAGGTGAGTGCTCAAACTCTTGAGCCACTGTAGAACACTTTGGCACAAGGATGTTACATTCAGCTACATTATGGTTGCTATTACCGAATGTTGCAGCCATATTCACCTTTTGGACCATAACTTATGCTCCAGTTAGGACTAAATCAAGAATTGCCTCTTGCCTTGTGGGTTCCAGGACTAACTGCTCCAAGAATCAGTCGTTAATGGTGTCTAGAAAGTTTTTATCTGCATCCTGTCCTGAGGTGATATGTAACCAGTCTATGGGGATAGTTGAGATTCCCCTTTAGTATTGGGTTTTCTGTTTTTGTAGGGTCTCTAATCTCCCTGAGCATTTCTCAGTCACTGTCACTATCCTCATCAGGTGGTTGGTAGTATATTCTTACTGCTATTCTCCTATTATCAAGCATGGAATTTCTATCCACAGAGATTCTGTGGCACAATTTGATTCATTTTAGATTTTTATGCTTTCTTTCACATGTAGTGCCACTCCCCCACCTCCGCGACCTACTATTATCATTCCTACTTTATTGTTCCACAGTGTTCCCTGGTATTACTGTGTCCTATTGATTAGCATTGTGTCACCAGGTTTCTGTGATGCCTATCATCTCAATAACCTTATTTAATACGAGGCACTCAGGTTCACCCATTTTAGTATTTAGATGTCTAACATTTATATACAAGCACTTATAAAATCTGTCAATATTTAGATGTCTGCCTTCATAAGATGTGACTGAATGGGCCCTCTTTCATTTGACTGTTTCTCTCTACTTCCTACATGTACTTTATCAATGTCTATCTTTTACTTATAAAGAACCTGGGGACTAGAGCCTTAGATTGATCAAATGCCCTATTTAACCCATGGGTTGACCCAGGAAGCTGTCTGAGCATCTACACAGACTTTGGTCTGCTGTAATGCCAGACTTTTCTGGATCCCCTGTCTCTGATGCCAGCCTGGTACTACTGCTGATCTCCTACCCTGGCCTGACTGTGGGCCTGACTATTGCTCAGAGAACCTGGCTGTTGAGATTCCTCCAACTCCTGCCTGGCAGCTACTGAATCTAGAAAGCAGATCTCAGCCCATTTGTGACCAAGAAGTCAGATCACCTATGCTCTAGTTCCATACATTTTTAGACAATAGAGCATCCTCTTTAATAAATCTTCCCACAAGGGATATCTCTGTCTGAGCTGAATGCTTCTCAGATTCTGTTAGCTTTCCTCCAGGCCTTAGTTTGCAACCTCCTCTAGGACCTTGTTGCCTGATCTTTAGATTAGGGGGTGGGGGCAAGGGGTTTTGAGTGTAGGAGGGGGCTCAGGGCTGGGGCAAAGGGTTGGGGTGCAGGTGGGCAAGGGCTCTGGCTGAGGCTGTGGGCTCTGGGGTGGGGCCAGGACTGAGGGGCTCAGGACTGGGGCAGAGGGTTGGGGTCTAGGAGGGGGGGAGGGCTTTCTGGATGCGGGTTCTGGGGTGGAGCCGGGGATGAGAGGCTCAGGGCTGGGGCAGAGGGTTGGGGTGTGGGAGGGGGTGAGGGCTCTGATGTGAGCTTTGCTGTGGGGCTGGGAATGAGAGGCTCAGGACTGGAGCAGAGGATGTAGGAGGGAGTTAGGGCTCCAGCTCGGGGTGCGGGCTCTGGTGTGGGGCCCCAGGGATAAGGGGTTTGGGGTACAGGCTGCCCTGAGGCTACAGTGGGGAGAGAGGACTCCCCTCAACTCTCTCTCTCCCAGCACTTGGGCTGGGGGGAAGAGGGTCCTCTCCCCATAGCAGCTTGGGGCTGGGGCTCTGTGGTAGGCACCTCTCACCCGGCTGCAGCAGATCCATCCACAATCTGAGCCACTGGTGACGGTCTGCTGCTTTGAGCTCCCCTGGAGCCTGATGCAGTGGACCATCTATCACGGTGACCCAGAGAAGCAGCAGCGGCTGTGGGCTCCTTTCCACCCCCACCCCATGCCCTGGTCACTGGCAGGAGCCAGCTTTACTGTGTTCCTGGAAGTCTTGTCTCTGCTGGCTCCTCCAGTTCAGTCAGTCTGGTCTCAAGAGCCCGTTCTCAGAGATCCAAAACAACAGTCTGCTATTATAAGTACAGGAACACACAGACACCCTGATTCACGTACACACAGCATAGAGCAAAGAACTCTCAATGACTCTCCAAACTCCCCAAAAGCTCTAGCTTTTGAGCTATGAGAGAATTTCAGTTCATGAGCTACTATAAGTATTAGGGTTTATATTATTTTATCCTCTGTGCCATCCATCTGAAGGCAAGATAATTGCAAACGTGAATCTTGCTAATAGAAGACAAGAGTACCATATCTGGGTCTGATTTTTTTATCCAGCAGAGGGCAATAGTATACAGGGCTGATATTATTAATTCTCTCCAGTATTAGACAATAGTCTGAATTCTGATTCTGCCCGGTATGAGACAATCATATATATGTTACAATGGTTAGCATCCCCAGCCACTTCAGGGGGTGGTGCGGGGCTCAAGGGGGGCTCGAGGGGAGCAGTAGTTTGCCCACCCCTGGCCTGGAGGTTGGCTGGGGGGGGCAGGCCACTTGGCAGGCTACAGGAAATAGCCCTGCGGGCTGCGTGTTTGAGACCCCCTGATGTACACAATATGAGGTTATGAGGCTCATTAGACTAAAGTAAATGAAAAATAACGTACCCTCAGTAATTCTAAACAAAAAGGATATGTTAATGACCATTTTAAAGTGTGTTTTTCTATTGAAACTAATTACCAAAAAATAGCATTGAGTAGTAAAAAGGAAGACCTAATGAATCTAAAATGCAATGCAAATTCATGATTTAAAGTAACTGATCAAAGCAAATAAAACATTAAAACATAAACCAAATCTGCATTTTAATAATGATTATAACCCAAGAATGAGGGAACATCATGGAATTAAAAGTTTGACAAACCTTACAAACATTTTTGGGGCTAATAGGGCTTGTAAAGCTAGTATGACTTCTCAAACATCTCTCTTCTATCATCTGAATGTATAGACCATGATTTTCAAAAGCAACTAATGATTTTGGGTGCCTCAATTTCTGGGTTCTGAACTTGACACCTTAAAAGGGCCTGATTGGAAAGCGTGGAAGGAAAGCCAGAGCTATGTGTTACAGATATAAGAATATCTCCCAACAACTAATTTGACAGAAGTGTGAGTTCTTCATATGAAATATACACTGCATTTATCTTTATAGTTGAATTTTTCTCCCCCCTTTCTCAGCCTGTGCCTCCTTTCAGAACCTCTCCTAAGCAGAATGTGGCCCCAATAACTTTGAAGTCATATGTTTTTCAAATATTTACAAGCCAAAACATATCAGAACCCATTCAAAGAGATAGCTGAAAGCAAACATGGTTTCCTGAATTCAACAGAAAAGGCTGCTGGCAGGCAGCAATGTTAAAAAAAAAATTGCAGACTTCAGTGAGATGAGGATAAGTACTTTGACAGTTGTTTTTTCTTGTTTGTATGTTGAGTTCAGTGTTATTTTGTGTGCATTTGTGTTTTGTACTGTTTTTGTTGTTAATTATGAAATTATTATTGAACTTCTGGAATGTGCAGGAGCAAGAACACTATAAATACTGTATTTCACTCTTAGCAGCACTATTAAGAAGCTCAACAAGTGCATGAATCAAGCCAACGGCCACTTAGTGATTAAAAGTTCTATTTACATGAAGTATCCTTTCATCCCTTTTCAGGTATCTTTGGACTATTACGAAGAAATATTTTTTTCCTTCTTAAATGTTACCCCTTTTGCTCCAATCATCTAGCCAAACATTTAGGATCCTGTAGATTGTCCCAGTCAGGAGGAGAAACGGATGATGGAGTGAGGTACCTAGGCTGCCTAAAGGTAGGTAAAAAGGTGTCCTTATGTTCCAAGTTGTGGCAACTCCACAGTTCCCATTGATTTCAAAACTTTGACCTAAATATTTGTTTGTTCATTTCTGAATTTGTGATGTGCTTGGCTGTTTTACTACTAGAGGGCAGTAATACTTATAAAACAAGCTTAGCCACTGAATGTTTTATCTTGGCTTTATCAGAAGTGAACTCTCTACCTAATGATATTACATGTGTTAGTAAGTATGTAACATCGCATAGTGGCATAATTAGCAACATGGCAATATCCCATCACCAGATAGACTTAGTTTTAATTTCTACAGCACACTAATCTACCTGGATTGTGGGGCTGAAGAAGGAGAAGGAGCCCTTTGAACTGGTGTGTCAACCACTGGAAGCAAATTCAGGATATTCATTCCTGGGCTTGTTAAGAGAAATACTGTAGCTGCATAAAAGTGGCACTCTTACAGTAGAATAATGATGGGAAATTGGCTTTGAATCCAAACTCTGTGCCTGCCTATCCTCCTGCAGGTATCTAGATGTTATGCAAGAGGTTAGGAAGGAGGGGGAAAACAAAGAGGAAGATAAAATACATTTTAAAACATTTCTGGACTCTAGAGCAAGCTTAATATTAATAGCACTGACTTCACTCTAATAATATTTAAGGTTTTCTGCATGTGAGACTCACTCTGATCAGACCATAACAGTAGCCAAATCTGAACAGTAGAAGATTGTACTGTACAGAATACTCTATAGAAAAGTTCCAGACTATTATTAAAGTAAAACAAATTTGTGTGGAAAGTCCTGGTTAACTCAGAAACAATTTATAAACTAAAGCATTTAGCCAGGCTTGATTAAAGGTTTAAATCCTTGTAACTGTTTGCCAACAAAATATAGTGTTTCACTTTTCCCATACCATGTTTTGGAAAATATGTAGGTTGTTTTTTTTTAAATCTATTTTGGGGCTACTCAAAGTTGTAAGATTTTAATTAACTAAAATTAAGCTCAGTAACATTTATGGAAATATCTTTATATGTTTTGTTTAGGTATCATGTGAAGCATAGCTTTCTCTTAAATAGAAAAAATGGTTTGCCACAGAAACAAAGTACTTTTGTAGTTCTGATAGTGGTTAGATAAATCAAATTCAACTATAACAAAAAGAAAACTGAAAAAGTAACCTGAGCCTAATCAAACTAAGCACACACACACAAAGTATCTGATGAGTCATTTTCCACTATCTGTGCCAATTAAGTTACACTCTTACATTCAGTTTTGCTGAATAACCCATAGGAGAGGCAGCATTAGGCAGAAACATTAACGGCCTTAAGACCATGGAATTTTCACTGCCTTTTGCATTTGGGGTAACAGGGTTTGCCCACCCGTGAAGCAGCCAGGGTATGTTACCCCCCTTACCTGTGGCTATTGCTAATACTAGTGCGGAAATCCAGAATATACTATGGACTGTGAGACATCTGCAAGGAGGTCCAGATTCTCAGTGGTATTTCCCAAGTCTCAATAACAGTGCCATAATGGCCTCCTCACTCCTGGCTTCCTTCAGTGGGATTCTGAAGACATGGAGCAGGAATTTGAGTACATTAGTAGTATTAATTTATAAGGGAAAGTTCCCTACAGGTTTCTAATGAGATTTGCCATGTAGTGTCTTGCTCTGGGACCTACCCACACCATACACTTTGAAAGCCTATGGAAGACTGGTTGCATAATCTTCATGCACAGAGGCTTCTGAGAGGTCAAAGGAAAAGAGGAATAATTCATACTGATCCAACCCCTCAGTCCTTTCATGCCTTCTCATGGGAATTCTCAAAGAGGATGTTATGTTTCTATAGTACTTTCTATAAGATGCAGACGTAACAAGTGTGTCACATTTATTTATTTATGTGCTTTGATTTTATCCTCATACAAAGAATAAGGGAAACTGAGAGGGTTGGAAATGTTGTTTTTCCACTGTTTCATTAAAAAAGGGGCAGAAGTGAGAAGGAGTTGTAGAAATTGTCTTTGTGTTTGTAACTTGTTTTCATATGTGAGTGTTTGCCTCACGGCAATAGTTTGGATAATTCTATATCATCTAGGGCCCAAATGTGGAGGATTTAATCACCTCAGTGATATTATAGATTGATGGCTGTTGGGCTGGATCCTTGTTTTGATACCTTGTGTCTTTTCCAGCAGGTGATAGAATAGAACTTTGCATGTGAAAGCACTTAGGCAGATGAACAATCACCTAGTACAATCACCTTTTAGAAAAGAAGGAATGGAAACACACAAAACTCTACTCTGTCTGCATGTGTGTCAAAAACATATCATGGGTAACGGTATTAAAGACGGCTGTCAGACATAAAAGATCAGTAGGGTCACCTGATCTGTTCATCCACTACCAAAAAAAATGGTTCATCCACAACCATTTAATTCCTCTGTTATGACAAGGCTTAAGACCAGATCAACTCCAGATATTGCCACAATACTGCAAACCTCTTGATAAACTTACCTTCTCTTGGTGTGAACAAACACCTCCTTAAACTAAACAGACATACCAACTTCTCAAAGGGAGTCATTGAAATTCTCCCCGTGTATAAAGTACCATTCAGCTGGACATCACCACGCAAGAAAGACCTGAGTGTGATTTGCAAATCATAGTTAAAGAAAGTAGTCCCCCAGCACTTCCAGTGCCAATGACTGAAACTCAAGCAGAGAATAGCCTTGACCTAATTCTCCACTACCTGGCACTTTGGTGGTAATTTACACACATGCACAGTGATTATAAAGTGCTATTATTTTGATCTGGTAGCATTTTACACCCATTTTCTACTCACATTGCATAGACATATGACTATACAAAGTGCAAATGTAACACTGACAGACACTGGTCATCATCGGGGAGTGAGATTGAATCTGGGGCCTCAGGAGCTTAGTGCATTAGCTAAAAGCCACTGCCTGTTGGCTAAGGCTGTAGAGCAGACTCCTAATCTTTCTCTAAGCAGTCTCAGTGACAGTGGATGGGGCAGAACACCAGACTCAGAAGGTGTGTGAGTTACATACTTCCCCTAACTGCAGAAGCACCTCTCAAGCTTGAGACTTTCCAGTTGAAATCCCAGACAAGTCTCCATTTATAACACTGACAGACCTAAGTTATCAGCAGGCAGGATTGAACCTGGAACCAAACACATAAGTCTCTTTTTCTCCTAGACAGAATACCACACCCAGGAGGTATGCAGGTTATACAAGGTAGTGAAACAGGGCGCTTTCTGTCTGCCACCACTAGAGTTGGGTGGCAGTTCCAAAATATTGGAAAAGAAAAACTTTGGTTTGGGTTGAACTCAATCTAAATTTTTTCAGAATTTGATGAACTGAAAAGGGCCACTTTGTGTGTTGTCTAAAGCAAAGATTCAACCCTGGGTCTCCTACATCCCAGAAAAGTGTCCTAACCACACAGGGAAAGATAGCATCATCATTGCCTCCTCGTCTTCTAGCCAGTCTGTGAATATCTGAAATGATTTGCTTCAGATTAGCATATCCGTTCAGGATGACTGAAACTGCATTTTTCATCAAATGAGCTTTTGGTCCAAAACAATGTGCCCAGCTCTAGTACTACCATTACTGAGATATGGGTCTGCTGTCATGGAGGCGGACTGGTCACTCAGAGCTTAGCAATGTTACCCACTACCACTGCAGATGGGCTTCTGGGCAGGGCTGTTCAGAAAACTTGTATTAAATGTTTTAAAAAATAACTTTGGGGGCAGGGACCAGCTGTGCCTCTGGCCCAAGCAAAGTTATGTCAAGTTTCTGTATTCAAGCCTAAAGGTGTTTAAAGCCTGTGTTACTGCAGCTAGATTCCCACACTGGTTGAAGAAGGCATTTCTGGGGGTTACTATCTGGGCATCCATGAAAGCCAGAGCTTCAGCCCATCTTGACAACTAGAGGGCAGATAGTATCAATCTCAGGAATCTGACTTGATATGTCTTTTGTGTGAACATGGGCAAGAAAAGAGATCAGGATTGGAATCTGCAGCAGGAGGAAGTTAATTAGATCAGCATAGAGCAAGAATAATGCAAAAGATTTTACAAAATGGACCCATGTGAAACTTGATAGGTTTGATTGACAGGGATACACGTGACTCTTTTTTTCTTGAATGAACTGAATAAATGGTTTTAATTTTGGACTCAAAATTGCAGGCATTATTACTGGGAAACTGATTTCTAACCATTATGCTCATCCTGTCAAGGATCAGAAATATCCATGTAATCTGTGTTTCTAGCCAAAACAGAATGAATATAAATTAAACACTGACAACAAATTGCTCTTAAACAATCAACGGACCAAAAATTATTCATAAGAATCCTTGAGGGGCAGTTTTAGCCAGTCTTCCTCACTTTGAATAGTACCTGACTTCAATGGGATTATTTACAGAGTTAATGAGTGAAAGCTGCTAGAATCCATCCATCAGAGAATAATTTCGATTATAAATAATTCTGAGAAAATTACCAGACTTCATTACCATAAAAATAGACAAAATTAATCATGATATTCATTATGAATTACTTGCCCAGTATTAGCTGTTTGTTTTTCCATAGCAGAATTGCATAACACATTAACTCCCATCAGTCAAGCTAGATCTTTTACTGGACCATCTTCAGTTGATGAGACAAGCTTTTGAGCTACACAGAGGAGAGTTCAAGTTAAGATTAGAAAATTAAAAGCCAAAATCCCATTAATCAATGGGAATTAGCCACCAATCTCTGTAGACATCTTTGACAGTCATAGCCAACACCATTTTAACTCTCACAGTATTAAACTACATCACTTTTTTTCCCCCAATTATTTTTCATTTTTCATGTGTAAACTCTGGGCTCCAGTTGCGACCACACACAGGAGTATTAAAATGTGTGCCTGAGAGAGGTTGTGGTATTTCCAGCCTGACAGGAAGCTGGGAGTATCAGAATTCTCATAAGGGCCTGTTCTTGTGAGATTTCCAGCTCCGTTTTGCAGACTCTGACCCTGGCAGAAGCCAAGGGGCAGCAGGGGAAGCCCCTAGTGCCCTCAAACCTAACCCTGACAAAAGCTGGGGGCCTGCTGGGGAAGCCCAAGTACCTGCTGTGGACCTGGGACTGGAGGAGCTCTCACTACCTGATGCAGCCTCTGGGCTGGGGAAGTCCTGACTCCCCGCTGCGGACCCAGAATTGGACAAAGCTTCTCCAGTCTTGGGGCTGTGGGGGAGGGAGGGGACAGAATGAGGGGGACCCTGGGTGAAACGGGTGGAGCCATGGGCAGGGTCACACATGGATGGGGTGAAACGGGGGTGAGACCACAGATGGAAGGGGATGGGTGAGGCTCTGGGCCCCAGGAAACCTTAATCTAGCTTTTCCTGTAAGGCAGGAAGTACTATTATCCATATTTTATAGATTGGGAACTGAAGCCCCGAGAGATTAAGTCATTTCCCAGTAAGCATTTGGGAAATCTACTGTGGAGCAGGAACTTATATCAAGCTTTCCAAAGTCCTAGACAAGTGCCTTAATCATTGGATCATCCTTCCTCTTACTTAAACCAAACACTCAAAGTTTCTGAGGTTGGTTTCTTATTGCTTTTTATTCTATTATTCTAAAAAATCTGAATGAGGTGGTAATGTGTGAAGAGATACAATATAGGGATTTTGTCAGTCACTTATTTTCCTAAATAAATTGCAAGTCTAGAATTCAAGCTGCAAATGATTCAGAAATAGGAAGAGTTATTATTTGTGCAAAAAGAATTACTTGGTGAATTAAATTTACTTTTTCGACAAGTCTTCAATAACTTGTTTGACTGGAGCTTACATTTAGTGATGGTTAATACCCTAAGGAGCCATATACATCAATTTTTGAGCTGAAATCTCCATTGAAATCAATGAAAAATTCTGTATAAAAAATTATAGCACTATGTGGTTCAAAGACATAGGTGATACCTGAACAAAGATTCCAGGAAAGCTCAGAATTCCAGACTAAATTAACAAAGGCCAGACTATAAAACCTTAAGGGTCAAACTTGAAACTCAATAATTACAGAACTTTGTAGCAGTGTGAGTTCTACAGAGCTGGAACTATGTGACAATGTCTCTTTGGCTTACATTATGCAAAACTTTGGTGCAGGAAGGAGGGTTTGCTAAGTGTTAATGAACACTTAAGCAGCTCAGAAGTTCAGCTGTGTTGTAACAATGTAAGTGAAATGCTTTATAAGGAGACACTTCCAGAGCATCAGCTGAGAACACAGGGGACTCTTAGGGTTTCCTTTAATCTCTTCCTACTGGTGAGTCAAAGAAAGCCTCGGGGAATATTCAGCAAAGGGATAAAAACAGTTCACAGGTCCTCCAGGGAAGCTTCTTCCTTCCCCATTCTAGGCTTTTCCCTGCCCCCAACTTTTTTTGTGTGAGCTCTACTCTGTGTATTCTTTGCACTCTATATGAATAGCAAATAGTGGCCTAATTTCAAGCTGTCACAGCTGAGGTGGCCTGAGAGGACAGATAAACAAAGCCTGTGTCTGGAGGCAGCCAAACAAAAGCCTGGTGAAGGTTTGTTAAGGGGATGAAAATCTCAGCTCGGTTGGTGTTTTCACAGGTGTTGACTGTGAAATGAGGCTTTCTTCTTCTTCCACTCCCCCCACACACACCAAGCTGCAAGAGAATGAGAAAAGTTTGTAAAGAAAAGTTGGTGGGGGATGGGCAGTGTTGTTTTCACAGGACCATTTTGTTTCCTGCTCTTTCCTCCTAGGGCTGACACAAAGAGGTGGAATGGTAGGCAGCAGCTGCTGCTGCAGGATCTGTAAGTTCTGCTGCGAATAAAAAGTGCAGAGGGGAGAGAGGAGGGAAATGGCAATTATTCTTTACAAACCAGGTTAGCCTCAGGAAGACCCTGGGGCCAAGGCTTCCTTTGGAGGGATATTTTAGTGCATTGCATATAAATACTAAACCAGGAAAAGACATTTCTGAATAAAAATGAACATTCTATAAGCAGTTTGTCTTTTGCTCAGCTAGGATTTGATGGGATGAGGTGATTTAGGGTGGGACTTTCTATCGTGGCTAAATGATTTAGGCGTGGTCTACACGTACACATTATATTGGTATAACTCTACTGGTTAAGGAGATGATTTTTTTCCCCAGTAATGTTAAACCAGTGAAAAGTCTAGTGTAGATGCAGTTATTCTGGTGTGAAGGTGACATCTCGATATAATTATTCCCCTTCCCATATAGGCATAACTATACCAGTGTAAAGCACATTGATAATAATATAATGATGCCCATGCTAGGTAGGCTGTAATACTTTAATTATAATGATATTGTTAAAACTGTACATAGACAGACATTTAGATGCCCAAGGGCTCTTACCTGGTTTTTAGCCCAAACCTCCCTACCATCCACATAGAAAAACCTCTGGTCTGGATTTGGATTTAAGCCAGAGAAAGTTCACACAGCTGGGAGTTTAGAATAGAACGTGGACTGTGTTTCCACTCGGGCTGGAACCCACCAGCTTTACTGTGAGTTTGCTGGGGCAATTGGTCGAGTACTGATAGTCCTCCAATGACTTTCCACAATTCCTTTTGAAGGAGAGACAAGTTCTCCAGCAACTGACAAAAATAATTATAATATCTTTTATTAGACCAACCTAAAAAATAAAAGCTATTACTTCATCTACCTTGTCTCTGTAATATCTGGGACTGACATGGCTACAACTACATTGCATACTACAACTGATTGGGAAAGTACCTTAGAGCGGTGGTTCTCAAACTAGGGCCGCTCTTGTTCAGGGAAAGCCCCAGGCGGGCCGGGCCAGGTTGTTTACCTGCTATGTCTGCAGGTCCAGCGGATCATGGCTCCCACTGGCCGTGGTTCGCCGCTCCAGGCCAGTGGGGGCTGCGGGAAGGGTGGCCAGCACATCCCTTGGCCCTCACTGCTTCCTGCAGCCTGCATTGGCCTGGAGCGGTGAACCGCAGCCAGTGGGAGCCGCAATTGGCCGAACCTGCAGATGCAGCAGGTAAACAAACCGGCCCAGCCCGCCAGGGGCTTTTCCTTGAGTACCACTGCCTTAGAGTGTTTCAGCACTTAAGTACCATGGATATGCTGTCCCACACACAAGGAAAGTGCAGGCTCAGAGAGCACATCATAACACAGGTATGGATTTGCCGTGGGGGATGCCCACACCTAAGGTAGGCTAACCCAATGGTCAGACCTGGTGAAGACGTATCCTTAGGCACTTCTGAAAATCCCACCCTCAGGCATCACCAGAACTATTGAGAAAACAATGTGACCAATTGTAGCAAAATCCTGTCCAATGCTGGGATTTCCCTATTCAGAAAGTACTTTACATGATATAGATGATGACCCAGAAGTCACATATTAATTTTTAAATCATGGCTAATGTATGTTCAGAATCTGCAGCCAATATTTTAATTTACTTTACCTTAATCCATACACTCTTATGGGGGGGAGGGGACTGCTTTAAATATTGAAATTAAGTTGTTTATAACTGGAAGAGGAGTAGCAGAATCTAGTTTTATGGTACTTTTTCTATGTTTTTATTTAAATTACATTTAAAAAATCAGTTGTATTTATCAGTGAACTACTACAGACATTATTGAAGAAAATCATCTTAAATTTTATAGTTTTTTAATCATTGTGGATAAAAATTAGGAATGGAGGATGAAGGAACTTATTTGGGTAAAATAAGAATTGAGTTCAGTATCTACCCAAATCTTAAACCAACCCATTTTGGGATCTGAAGTGCAAAGTTCTCCCAACCCTTGGGCCTTGTTTACACTGCAAAACTAAACCAATACTGTGTGTAGTTTTTAGCACTCTGAAGGTTGGTCTACACTAGAAAGTTATGTTCACACCCATGAAAGACATAGTTAATCTGAGTAAACCCCAGTGTGGATACTGGATGACTGGTGGGAGAATTCTGTTGACCTAGCTTCCACCACTCAGATAGGAGGATTTACTGCAGTGACAGAAGAACCTCTTCCATCATTGTAGTATGTGTCTACACTCCAGCTACAGGGTTAATGGCTATGCCACTGAAGTGTTTCTAGAATAGACATACCCTCAGTGCAGTAGTGCATATGATTAGGCTGCAAGTGGAAACAAGGATAAACAGTGTATGGCACTTGCTTAAACCCTGATCAAATCAAGGTTAACTGGAACAATGCTGAAAATGGTTTGTCCTTTGCTTTACCTGGGGTAACTTTGCTCTGTGCTGATGTAGCTAAACCGACTGAATTTTGTAATGTAAATTAGGCCTCATTGACTTCATTTCTAATAATCAGCACCTCTCAGAATCATTTTATTTACCTTGTAATGTACCTGGACATGGACTGTCTAAACACTTGTGATCTGTACAGCATGAAGCATGTTGTTGGTGAATGGAGAACAACAACAGACAGCAAACTGAGCTTCAGGCTACAAAAGGAAGGCACTTTTAGTTTAAAATTCCAAAGGTCCATCTACAACATATAGGAAGCTGTCTAAAACTAAACTATGAATGGCAGGTGGGAAATTCTTGTCATAATAGACAGAATTTTGAGGGAAAATTCCAAAAGGATTGAAGAATCCTTGCACCAATAAATCCTTGCAATGGTTATAGAAGAGATTTAAACTACTAATTCACTCCTCTTTCAACCCATTCTGTAAACTTAAAAAAACAAACAAACAAAAATTCCTGACAAACATATCATTTATAATTATCTGTCCTATAACTACTTACTGCAGCTTGCACAGCAAACTGTGGTTTCCCTTTTAGCATAGAAATGTTTGTGGGCATGGTTATAGGTGTTTTAAAACAAGAAAAGAAATCTGCATTTTAACTAGTCTCACAACAACTGTATTCTGTAGTTATATGTGATATAATTAAAAAAAAAATCCATATTAACTTGTACTGGAATATAAGCTACCAAGGATTGCATGTTACTGCTCATCAAGCTGGAAGATATGATATAGTCGGTCTTAGCCCTACAAAACATGTGTTGTTGCATAGGACACTCTTTTATAAATCTTATTCTTGTAATGAATATTATTTACCCATCAAGCAGATGCCCTCTAGACAATTATTATATGTCCTCAAAATATATGGTTGACTATGAAAAAACACAGTGTTTTCAGTTTGTAGGGATTTACTGCATTTTTTTTCAGTTCAGTTCCAACTGCTTCACATTTCCTGAATGTTGATTTGAGCAGAAGTGAAACTTAGCCAGAATTGGTTATTTTCCCTCAGTTTCATCTAAAACTATGCAAGATAATGAAATTTTACCTGGTTACTATTAATAAACATAAGTCTCTTCTTGACAGCCAAATCTCAGTACAGGTGCACTCAAAACTTTGGCTGGAGCTTGCTTAGTAGTTTGCAAACCTGCCTCACATTTCAAGCTTGTAATACAACTACTAGGTAAGTTTCATCAGCTTCAGGTTTCATTACAAAACTTTATATAGCTTTGTTGAAAAGATATTTTGCAGAACAAGTGGCTGCAGGGGAACCTCAACTGAGGGATTTGGTCCTGGTGGTAATGGAATATGGAGTGACCTCCAAATCCTTCCTCCTAAGGAGGAAGTCCTGAAAGCCTACAGTAAATCTCCCTCTGGAAGGGAACACAGTGAATTCATTTCAGCTTAAGATATGGGGCCAAATTCTGCCCTTACTTACACAAATGCTACTGGAGCATTAGTGAGGACAATGGTTGCCCCAGGCTGTTTATGCTACTGTTCCTATTGTGACTAGAATTCTAGTTTTGCAGAAGTTTGCGGAGCTCTGAGAAATGGTGTGAAAGTTCTGCCTCCATTATGCTGTACAGCTTCTGATGTGACCTTCTGAAATGCTTACTTGGATTTGTCATTGCATATTCTTACTCCTTTTGACCTGAGTAAGCAATATTTGGGGTGTTGTGAATTGTTTCCATTACAAGGAGATATAGTAGATAATTCTTTGATGCAGTCCTACTTATTCACAAGGAATGTTCACAACTTCTGTTTCCTGGAATACCAAATAAAAAAGATGCAGTTTCTTTGCTCACAGTTCCAAGCGTCTTTCCAGTCAGCACTCTGCCCAACAAGCTCTCTGTCTCCGTTTTTCTCTCTCTCTCTCATGCTCCCAGTACTTTTCTGGCTGTCTCCTTGGTTTATCTGGCAGGTGCTTCTGCCAGAAACACAACTTCACCAAACATTACCTATCCACCTATGTTTGCATTTAGTCCCCAGCAAAACTCCCACAGTCAGGTTCTGACTAGCCATGCACTTGGCCTGTGTTTTTTGGCAGTGGCTTCAATTGTTTCAGCTATCTTGTTCCAAAAGGAAGGAACTCCATATATGATCCATCTATGACTGATCTATTTACTTCCAGACCGTCTCTACTATTCCTGAAGATAATGCCTCATTGCACTGTTTCTTACATTTATTCTAAATGAAAGGTGCTGTCAGACCCACCAACTTCACCCAACCTCCATTATAATAATTTTCCTGCCACAGTATTATAGCCTTTTTCCTGATGCACTGTAAAATTACTTCCAAAGTGGTGCCTTGACAGTGCAGGATCACAGAAGGCAAAAGCTGGCCCTATTCTTTCAGAGGGAAACAATGAATAGGTGTGCCCTGTTAGAATGGTTCCACTGAGGGCTTGGCTACACTTGCGAGTTACAGAGCAATAAAGGAGCCCTGGGCGCACTAGCTCACTCCCCATCCACACTGGCAAGGCACGTAGAGTGCTATGACTTCGCAGCTACAGCGCTGCTAGTACTCCACCTCGGCAAGTGGAACAATGTTTGCTGCGCCCGCGCTGGCGTGCCACAGCACCAGTATGAATGAGGTGTGGCATTACTGTGCTCTGATCGGCCTCTGGAAACATCCCATAATCCCCTTAAGTCAAGTGACCACTTTTGTCTTTGTTTTGAATTGCAGCAGGAATGAGGATATGCTCTTTGAAAGCTTCATTTCTGACAGCCGGCTGCTTATCTGCCCTGAGACAAAGCAACCATTACTGTGGAATGCTGTGAATGAGAGAGAGAAAGGCGGGGGGGGGGGTGCTATTGCTGTCTGAACTTACAAGACAGCATGCTGACATGCTCTCAGCCCTCCAAAAACCCACTCTCTCTCCCCTCACATACACACAACACGCTCCCTGTCACACTGCACCCCCGCCATTTGAAAAGCACACGCATGCTGGGATAGCTGCCCATAATGGACCACTCCCAATGCTGCTGAAAGTGCCGCAAATGTGTCCAGGCTAGTGCGCTTGAAGCTCTCCATATGGACAGACTGCAGCGCTTTCCCTACTGCACTCTATGAAGGCTGGTTTAAGTCAAAGCGCTCTACATCTGCAAGTGTAGCCATGCCCTGAGACAATGAAGTTAGGTTAGTATGCACAGGTCACATTGCTCAGACTGTAGTTTGGAAGGATAGATTAACAAACCCTATCTGACAGGAATTTTTCCACACCTGGGAAATAGTAAGAGCTTCATTTGGGTCAATGGAGAAATCCCCAAGACAATAAAAATTAGGCACTTAAACATATTCTTTTTGTGGGCTGAAAAAATCTCTCTTTCTCCTCCACTCTGCCTAATCTAACTCTCACATTAAACAACTGAATAAAATATATGAATATTGGCAGCTTTCATACTTGTTTTTCTTATCTTAAGCCAAAAGGTAGTTAGCTGCTGGCCTTTTCCAAGTGAGCCTGGAGGGTTTCTCTGACAGAGTTTGAATTTTGAATTCCTGGCAAACTGTTGACTTCTCTTCCATCAAACTTTATGTAACACTTTAGAAATAAATAGGGCATTGTGTAAATACAGGATAACTTGAAATAATCGTCTTCTTTGTGACTGAGATCAACTTTACCCCACCCTCTTCTAATTCATCTGTGGAATAAAAGCTGCTCAGAAAACTTTGACAAAAAATGGGAGTGTGATTCACAAACATTTTTGTCAAAAGTTTTCTATTTTCTAGCCTGCTTTGTGGCATATTTCAAATGGAAGAGGAACCTTGCAAGTCTCATTATTAAATTTGTACATTAATTGAGTGATTATGCAAGGGAAAGAGAGTTCTTGTTATATATCTTCTGTTTGATCCCTGATCCATGCCCCAAATGTGATAAGCAGTTTGTCTAATACTGGTCTGGAGTACACTCTTCCATCATTGTCATTAATGAACTCACACTAAGGGGAAGGCAGAGCTCAGAAAAGCCCCAGGTAAACATCAGGAATATCCCTTAGGAAGGTGGCCATCTATTGATTTATAGATGTATACAGTAAAATCTCATCCCCATCTAACCTACTCTCATACATGTATCTCTGCACTTCATTTTTAACCATGCACCAAATTCAGAATAACCATTTGCATTGTGGTTACAACAGGAAGGAATAGAATTTATACCACCAAGAAAACTCAGTTATATCCAAATAGTAGGGCACTATATATGACCCAGCTGATATATTTATCACCTCTACTTGTCCCTGCAGATAATGCCTCTCTGCACTGATCTGTATTGCTAGAAACACTTCTGCTTTGGAGCCCAGAATGCCAATGTAGCAAGAGAAATGTTGACTTGCTGGAAATAGTACATCAATTTTTCTGAAGATGGTATTTCTGGAAAGGATACATGAGTGTGACAGGAAAGTTGATGACTAGAACAAGATGTATGCATTCCAATAGGTATAAGTACTGTGTTATCTACGCATCTTCATCATCAAAGCAAATCCTAAAGGCGCAAAACCTCCTGGCAGATCGAGCGCCCCACTTCTTAGATACATAATAATGGGTTATCTTTCACCTTTTGGGCCCTCCTTCACTGTCCACAGCCAACAGCCATGTACCTCCCTCTCATCCTGTGCACCTGTGCTGTAGTGGCCATGAATGAGCCTTCCCAGGGCTAAATTTGTTTGTTTCTTTTGGGCTTGATTGTCCCCCACCCCATGAAGCTGAAAAAAGAGGGAAAGCAGGTGAAAGGAGCCCTTTCTTTTCTTTCCATTAGTGCCTGTGGTACATGGGCTATTCTAATCACAGCACTTGCATTCCCAGGCTTAGCTCCTCTGTAGGCGCTCAAATCTCAGAACTCTTGCCCTTAACAGGAAGTGAGTTTGAACTAGCCAACAGAGTTGGCCCCATGTGGGAACACATGCTGCATTCTGCCAAAGGGTGGTGTAGTGGCAAAGGACCATGCAGTCCACAAGGCTTTCTGTCAGCCTCAGGCACAGTCTCCCAGAGGCAATGAGGCATAGCATCAGCACTTAACACAGCAGGCTATGAGTTACAGCCCAATAGAACAATATATGTTTGTGCCTTGTGTATTTCTCCACACTCTCCCCTCTTTAATTTAGAGTGCTAGAGAATGAAGACATTACCCATAAATGAATATATACAGTATATTGCATATAAGGGTAGCAACTGCTTTGTTTTGTTTTTATTGTGATCACATCAGGTAATTTAATGCACATGTATGCATATAGTGGATTCCATAAAGCTGATCCTTGTCAGGTTTGGAGCAACATCCCTCCCTCCAAAATGAGATCATATAGTAATTTAGATTCCATATACACCACAAGAAAGATCTTTTAAATAATTGACAAAATAGAAGAAAATGGGCTTTAATTGTTTTAAAAATCCCTTTTTAAAACTGGCCTGGAGTATACATTCAGCTTGAGTCCATAATTTAAAGTCATAACAGCATGTGCTCATAAACTATCGTTAAACAAAGCCCTATTCTTTACTTAATGCATAGTCAGTCAGAACAAAGGTATTTAACTTGCGCAAACATACATGTGGTATAAACAGGGCACATCTGGGAGTGGAGTATGCAACTACAGAATAGAAGCAAGCACAGCTTTCATGTTTAAAATTCTTTTTTAAAATTTAAATATGTCACCTCTGCATCCAAGTAAAAGAGGTGTTTTTTTTCAAAGCTTTGGACTGTACATTATAGAAAGAATATAGAGAAATGTAGCAGTACTTTAATGCATTACTTGTAGTGATTATCAACACAGCTTCCAAAATACTACACCTTTGACTTATATAACAGGGAGATTTAAAAGGAGAGTGCAATGCATTTGGTTCAGTAATTTAAAGAGATACTGCATATATTTGTACCAAAACATGTTTCCCCTCAGAATGCAAATGGGAATAGCTTTCTAACCAGAAAAGTCACAGGGTCACACATAAAAAATTAGGTCCAGTCTGTATTTACAGAAGCTTCACAATTTAACTTGATCTGTTTCTAAATTGATTTCGTTAAATCAACACTACCCCTTTGTGTGGACACTCTTAAATCCAAGTGGCTTATGTTCATTTAGCTTACTTCGATAACAAACTGAGTTAAACAAAATCAGTATTAGCCACTCTTAAACCAAGATTGCCAACCCAAGAGGGTGGTATAAGATTTAACTAAATCAAATTAGAAACCATTTTTACTTAAATGATTCCAATTTCCTTGTGTTGACCATCCCTTGAGTAGAGATAGATTGGATAGCTATTTGCTTTGCTAATTGTACTCTGTAGTAAGCTCTTTACAACATAGTGCATCATCCTTTTCTTTGAGTCATTCTTTAAGAAATGTTGATACAAATAGAGCTCCTTAGGAATCTTTCAACTAAACTTTTTTTTGTTCAAAAATACTGGTAGTTGAAACCAAAACTTTTCATGGAAAGATACCAGCTTCAAAAAAATTTTCATTGGGAAGGTTTCTCAGTCCAAGAAGGAGCTTCAAGACCCCACCAATAGCACTCATCTGGGATGTAGGAGAACTAGGTTCAAGTTGCTGTTCTGCCTGATTAAGAGCATTAACTTTCACCTGGGTTGCCAATATCCTAGAGGAGTGCCCTCACCACCAGGCTATAGATTCAAGCTCTCTAGCTCAGTGAATATTTAGTTATTTGTATAAAGTATAAGTGCTCCAAAAGAAGAGTTTGGGAGACCCAGGTTCAAATCCCTGCTCTGCTTGATTTGAGGAAGGCTGACTCTATAGAATCAGACAGAACAAGTACTTTAATTTGCGTCTCACTGCATCTTAACTATCAGCCTCTAAAGTCAGTTTACCTACTCTTCTTTATTTCTTTTATAGGTATGCCTGCAGAGGTGTTATGTATTTATGTAAACCTTTGGTCAAATGATTAATGGGAGTAAAAAGTAGCTCAATATAGCTAGGCTGCTTCTTGACAAAAAAAAAAAAAAAAAAGAACTGATTCAGTCCCCCACATAAAAAAACTAAACACCCTTCTTGAGTGATCTTACCTGGCAGAACTTCTCCCACTCACCAGCACTCTAAGACAAAGGAATCTTTATTATGGGGAAAGGGAACATAAATGTGGAAAAACACAGCAACAAAATAGATGTGCAAATATAGAGTAAATTATGGCCCCTCTGACCACTTTCCAATAACTTTGGCAGAAGCCTATCCAACTCTCTTCCAATCTACTGCTGAGAATGTCCTACAGGAAAAAGTTCCTTAACTTCACCATCTCTCCTATCCACTAAATCCCCATTCTTGGTTAGGATCAGTGGGTAGCAGTAGTTCAAGTCTTTCCAGGTCTGTCTCCAGTCTCAAGAAAGCTGGTTTCCTGGTCCTACCTGAAGTTGGCACCACATAACCCAATTCAGAAGCATTATTAACGTGCTAGGAAGGTAGAGCCTCATTAGAGTCCACTCAGTTCTGCAATGGCTCTCACAGCAAAGTCCTCAGTTTGTGCCATGTCTCATTGTGAAATCCTCAGACCGCATTGCCCCTCACTGAGGGGAGCAAGTGGAGTCAAGTATATTTTGAACCCTGGGACAGAGTCCTGACTACTTGGAAATGAGCTCTTTGCCATAAAGTGAGAGCTCTTACCCTCTTCCTGGACCTCCCAAGGAACCCTCTATCCCCCAGAATCATGTATGGTCATGAAGTGTCACTAGGGGAATTGTGGGTAGGTAGTCTCTGCAAGTGAAGCACTCTGGCAGAACTTTCTCACCAACAGAGGGAGAAGAGAGATCTTTTCTTTCTTGAGCTTCTGGCCATAAGGCTTACATCATGTCTTCTCACTGAAATCTCCTCTTGTCACCTGGAAATCTGTTTGGTTTTAGCTTATCTGTATTAAATACTTTCCATGCAGTGTTTCTGTATTTTTAATTCATCTTGCAAAAACTGTGGCTGTTGCTCATAGTCCTATTTGCTGACAGCCCAGCTGCTCTGATTCTCCTGTAATAAAACTTAAAAGATCAGAGGATAAGAAGTCTGTTATTGCAGTTTAATTATCTGATTCATAGTCTTTCTTTATCAATTTAAATCAGTTGGTTAATTTTGATCCCCTTGAATGTTAGATCCTACATGCAATTTTATATTAAAAATGAACCAGGGAGGGATACACTTTTAGAAGAACATGCAAGAATTAAAGCTATGAAACTTCATTTAACCTTATTAAGCATCATCATGTGAAAATGTAGTTTATCCCACTGAAACCTATCCCAACTGATCTTTAGTTTAACCATGAAGGAGCTATAAATTGTGTTTGATTTTAAAAGCTACAGAATGTAGGTGCAGTTTCGAGGTCAGTAACAGTTAGCCTAGGATATTGAAAAAATTGACAGGTGTTTTACCACTGAAAAATCACTTTAAAGAGAAACTATTATAGTCTTCCTTTGATTCTTTACACTTTCACACTAAATCTTTCCCCAAACCTTACCAGTTACAGACATTTTTGCTTCAATTTAAAGCATAAATGACTGTAATTTTGTTCTCTTATGCTTTCTACTCCCGAGAGATCTCAAATTAGATGCTGCTTCTACACTGTTGCTGACAGCAAATATTCTGAGAGGGGTTACGACTGTAGTAGCTGTGAGCTCCCCTGCAGCCAACGTCAATCAACAACAACTCCAGGGTTAGACACAAATACTCTAGTATACAGTGTAAATAGGCTCCTATTCTTTTCTTCTTATTTTTCCTGGCAGGTTAAGATTTATTCAGAATAAAACCATCATAATTCTGAAAACAATTACAAGTGCAGGAATAGAAAAAACAATACATTCCTTGCAGATAACTTCACAGCCTTTGCTGTTTTTTTATCCTTTATAAACATTGACTGGTTACACTTCTATTCTAGGTAATCAGCCTAGTGTATATGTTCCAAAAATGTAGCCATGTTTGTCCATTTTACAATTTTTCTCCTTTTTATTTTCAACCTAATGATAATAAACAAAATGAAATGTCTCTGACCTCTTGTGTTCTATCTTAGAAGAACTCTGACAATTTTGGGGAGGATCAAAACTTTTACAGCTTTCAGAAAAATAATTAAGGTGCAATATGTTGTGTATTTGGTTGTCACGGTTTTTGTTCCCATGGCAACTGAGTTAGATTATTAGGGGATAGCCTAGATAGCCTAGCCTGTTTAGGCCAGTTAGCTGAGCTCTGTGTGTGTAAATAAATGGTAGTTTTGTTAGCTGTCTGCTGTCTGGCCTCAAGTGATTTCTTCCTAAACCGACTGCCTCCAAGGATATAACACAATATATATCAGACTCAAATTTAGGGAATGACAAATGTTTGATAATATATATCCAACTGATTAAAAAAATCCTTCTGGTTTGTTAGGGTTGGAAATTTCACACAGCACCAATTCTATCTCTGTAGAGGCAGTAGTGGTGATATCACTAGCTAATTGTACTAGAATTCTTTAGAGTGGAGAAGTGGAGAAAAGAAAGGTTAAAGGCAGATGTGTATTTTACCATTGACATCCTTCCCTTACTGACCTTCCCTACACTTCCAAAGTTACCTGTTGCTGGCAATGAGTGTCAGTAAAGGGTGAAGTTGAACACTGTTGAACTGCAACTGTAGCTAGGGACAAGCCATCTTCATCATAGTTTCAGAAACCATAATTAAAACCTGTTCCCTACATAAGAGCATAATTTGGCCTAACATTTAAATTTCCAGTGTTTCCTTCCAAGCACACAACTCTGTACCAAATACAACACCTTTTAGTCTTCAAACCCATCAATATGTTATCGCTGAAATGCTGTTGTTTGGTTTTGTTGTCAGTTGGAGGTATGGGAAGGGAGTGTTGTTCTCCTCTCACAGTCACTAACCTTTTGTGTGAGAAAGGTGCTCTCTGTCAAAGACTTCTAACTCCTGTCCTGGGGACATTGGGAGGAGCTCACGTTGTACAGCTTGCTTTTGGAAATTACTACTGTAGTAATGTACTGACTTGGTGTGTATGAGGGTGTTATATATGTTGTCCTTTAGTGGCTGACTCACAAGAGAATAAGGAATTTGATACTACCATGAGCCACTGGTGTTCTTCAGCCAGCAGAGGGTCTGAAGCAGAAGGACCAATATTCTACTCCCAGTGCCCAGTTCACGATTTAGAGGCTAATATAAAAATATGATTGTTGATGAAGCCACCAAACAAAGCTGAACCACCAAATTGTTCAACAGCTGAGCTGTGTAACCATGTGATGTTCTTATTACTATAACCATTGTCCTACCTTACCCCATTCCCACCCCGATATTGTATCATATCTAGAATTAGACTGTAAAATGTCTTAGCAAGTACTACATCTTGTTGCCTATATTTTAAAGCCCCTTGAAGCCTGTTAGGTATGTAAAAATAATTGACAATCATGGACAGTTTAAAAAAGTTTCATTTCCATTTACAGTTGCACAGGCAGGCACTGAGGTGCCTGTAAATATAATCTTGTAATTAGAAATTATGTAAATTCTATGTTTTTAAAGGATGATCCTCCTGCAAAATGTCAACTGCATAGTGTGGATTGAGTTGCCTCCCAAATGAAAAAGAGCACACACATTTCTTCTTATGCTTTAGAGGTTTTGTCTCGAGGCTTCACATGGTGTCTTGTTGCAAAACAAGATGACATGCTGTGACACAGCATGGGAGAAAATAAGATAATGCATCAGAAATGAGAAATAAAACTGCTCTGAAACTTGCTATCCCAGTAAAGATAGTGTGAATTCAGTGTGAATATATTGCCACTGATCTTGTCCAATTGCTTCAGGACTTCCACAAGAAGAGTTTACTTTTCTTATTTATTTCCTTTGCCATTTATTCTCCCATCAGCTAGCAGAGGATATACCTGTATTAATGTCTTAGGCACATGGGAGAAAAGGTTCCTTCTCACAAAATCATAGCAATTAGAGGTAGAAAAGACCTATTAAGTCATCTTTTTATTTCATTGCTGATATAGGATTATTGAGTGGTTTCTTCTATGTGTTATGCTTCAGTTCTTTGCCCAGTCTAATTTTAAATAACTGTAGCAACAGGGTCTCCACCACTTTTCTTGGAAGACTATAGCACACTCTTAGAGATATGTGGTTGAAGACAGTCTTAATGATTTTTCTGCCTAGATCTACTTTTGTTCATATGCTTCTTTTACACCTAGTTAAATCCTCTTAATTTAGAAAACCTGAAATAGTGAGTATTTTTTTTCAAAAAATCAAACAGTAAAATAACATAAATGCAGAAACCTCTTTTTTCCCCTTTATGCTCATAAAGTTTAAAATATAGGGTTATTTTTTCAAATAGCAGAAGAGCTGAACAAAAGTTGTTCAAAAATTAAACAGGTCCCTAAAGTGAACTGCCACGGTAGTAAAGGCAGAAAGGTGTTTAAGGCACATACCTGTCAAAGGAATTAAAGACATTTATTTCCACAGAAAGAAATAAAATGGGAAAGCAAAGCAGCACCTTTAATAAGAAATGTATTTAAATTATTTTTAGAGAGACAAGATGGGTAAATTGGTCCAATAAAAGCTATTACCTCACCCACCTTGTCTCTCTAATATCATAGGAACATGACTACAACAACATTGCAGATAACAATGTAAAATATTTTTGATCAATATACAATCTAAAAGCCTTAAAAATAGTGAAACTATTACAATTAAAACCAGTGGTTTTCTGTTTCAAAGTTATAATGAAGGACTTGCCTGGGTGGACAAGGGGGAACAATGGGGCTCTGTGGCAGATATTCTGGGTCAGATTTTCAAAGTTGCTTAGCACTGACCTACCTGCCTCTATTGACACTTACTTTAATGGAGGCAAAGTCAGGCCAATGCAGGTCACTTTTGAAAATCCCACCCGTGCGCCAATGAAACCATTTCACTTTGGGCCTCCACAATACCCATTAAAATCAGTGGGAGCCTTTCCATTGACTTCAGTGACTACTGGCTTGGGTTTTATAAGCAGAAGTTCAATATTAGCAGAGTTCCAATTGCACAGTGTAATGTGCTGAAAATGTAAGCCTTTCATTTCCCTTCATTATAGCCAGGGTTTCACTATAACTAAGCTCTCTATGTAAAACTCCACTGTACCAGGAAAAAATAACTGCTTTCTGGAATGAAACATCTGTACTTTGAAAGAATTCTAGTATTCTAGTAAGTTTTTATATTATTGCCCAAATCATGGAATCTGGAAATACTACAATATTCTCCTCACAGAGTTTCCTTTATATTGTTCCCTTGAGGCACAAGGAGTAGGTTTAACTTCACAAATATGCATGTCCTCTAAAATCCCCCTAGTTTTTATGGAACTCACTTGAGGCCAAGATCATCCATACAAAGACCTTGTATCCCTTCTCTCTTCTGAGTCTCATTGTCCCCTTCAGAAGTTGCCAGGGTCTAATCTGCTTGGCTGCTGACTAACTACTATGCCATAGGAATTCAACAACACAATAGGATGCTCTTGAAGGATAATAGTGGTTGGATCAGTACTTGCTTTTGCAAATTATCCCCATGGGACTGAGGGGGTTAGGTGATGCACAGAGAGTACCAGTCCCCTGAGACCCTGATCCTGGGTCTGATTCATCTCCAGGGGGATTCTGGAGCAAGGGAGAAACTTGGTTGAGGAAGAGTGATTATTGTTTGCATCCTGGAATAGAAGGTCTTTCATTGTCCTCTGTTCTCTAGGTTTGCTGGTATTTATGAGTTCTCCTGTGAAATTTTGATGCAATGAATAGGATTTAAGCATCAGCTTCCCTATTATTATTAGAAAAGTAAACTAAAATATCAATTCCAGCACCTTTAAAATATTTTGGAACCGAAAAAAGGCATTATGCTAATTTTAATATTTTGTATCTTTATGATTTAGGGGCTGAACTGGTAGAATAATTTGATTGGACAAACTCTCCAATGAATTTATTTCTATTTTCAATTCATGAATTATTCAAACAGATCATTATTGTTGTGAATTTGTTTGCTATTAGAAATTGTCTGACAATTTATGTAAGCAAATCCCAACCTATGATTTATTAGTAAATACTTCCTGGCAGGTATTCATTTCCTTATTCAGCATTTGTTATTCTGGCTACATGGTTGGTTACTTAAGTCCCAAAGTATTGTTTCTCTGCTTTGATTGGATAACATGACCTTTATAAATGACTTCCACTTTGGCCTCAAACAAATTTCATTTAGCCACAAAACAAATTTAAATTTCATTGTGAAGGGACACGCCCTCACACTGGGTGAGAATAGGCTAACAAGCTCTTCTGGGCCTATTCAGCACTAACAAGGCGCACCCGCAAGGCTTATTTAGCCTGGAAGAGGAGGAGCTTAAAAGAGGAAATTTACCACAGGAAGACGGCTGCTCCACTCAGACTGGTGGTAACAGAGGCAGTCCAGCCAAGGAGGAGACAGCCACGGGAGCCACAGCTTCCAGAGCTACCCTTGCTGTCAGTAAAGCACTACGTTCCAGAAAGAGGGTTAGGAGGTAAACTATGAGAAGGAGCAATAGACTTTGAGAGACTAAGCTAATAAAGATAAACATCCAGGGACTGTCTGAGAGACTGGCTCTTGTTCCAGCCACCCCCAAATGTTGCAAACTGTTGTAGAATAGAGGGCAAATGATGGACAGTGGTAATTAATAAATCTCAAAGTTGAAAACATATCTGAATCCAAATGTTTAGGAAATCATAAAAATGTCTATTTGTACTTTCTCCTCACTATTGGCTCACTTCTGTTTAGGAGTATACTTTCACATCATCTGAAAACAGACATTTATTTTGGTAAGAATTCAGTATTTCTCAGATTAGTAGAAGGAAGTTGTTCGTCATCCTTGAGACTTTCATGACTAACTTAAAAATGACTTGACTTTTTTAATGACATTTCATCAGGAGTTGTTCCTCCTCTATCACCCTAATTATAGGTGAACTCCCTTATTCATCTCTTGTTGCAAACTCACTGCCATTCCTGCAAATTTGAAGGCTCTCAGTGTTGTTGTGTAGTTGGAATATCACTCACTCAGACCCCTTGCTGCACACAGACAGTCACAGAACTGGTGGAAATGGGCAAATGCAAGTTTTATAAATAATAAAGTCAAACAGCAGCAAATTAACTGCCTGACTGAACAGCGGAGAGGCTGTTTATTTTAGTGGGGTTCTTCAGAGATGAAAGAGAGTTTCAGTCGCAGATGATGCATGCAATAGTGGTCAGTAGAATGACATTAATTGGAACCAAAAGGAAAAATGGGACCACTCCTCTGCAAAGATTTTTTTAAGTATAAAGGAACAGTGAATATGACTGTTATTCATCTACATAAAAACAAAAAGTAATGAAAGAAAAACAGGCAGAGAGACGGACCTAGTATGGTATAGCAACTAGCATTGTAGCTGATAAAATGTAGCATGCACTGACACACTCATACATCATCTCTTCTTCTGTCCAAGAAAAATACATTGCTTCTCAGTTGAGAGGCAAAAGAGAACATCTAGAAGAAGGGACAATCTTTTTCTGTCTGGAAAGTAATTATATCAGGAAAAATATTAGGGCTCCAAATAAACATATACCTAAATTTAAGACATCAGTAGGACTACTCACATATTTAAATTTCAACAGGTTTGCTGAGTTAGGACCTCAGTGATTATAATACTTGGACAGCTCTTTACTAGTTGGGAGAATTACAGAATGGCTGTGTAATAAACGTAGGTCTTTATAAGGGAGTAATATACCATGTCTCAGTCTGATGGCACAAGAGAACTTGTGGGAGTTTAATTACTTGCAAGATCATCCCCTAATGGAGGTCCGATAATAGCAGGACTTCAGTTATAGTAGGTTATATATGGTTATGCCATACCCCACTGCTCATTGCTGCAGGATGAGCAGAAATTGGTGCATGCTATTATGTTTTCTGGGTGGGGAACTTGGAGATACCATAAATCTAACTCTATTCCCCACCTGACCCAATTCAAGAACTGGATAGCAGTCTACAAATATTTGAAGGTTATGAACCCCAAGAGGGAGGTGAATTGTTTAACATATAAATAGGGAGCGTATAATTAAATAATATTAAGAAATGGAAAATGTAGTCTAATAAAAGGGGAAATAACCATATTTTTAGATTGAATAGACTGCGGTATGCTTTTCCAAGGGAAAAGGGACATTTAAAACAAGAAAAGTCAAAATACTTGAAAAAAGTAATGTAGGAAAGAACTGCACTGGCAATGAGAAAAACTAGATGATCCACAAGTACTTTCTCCCCCACCCCATCTTTAGCTTTGACTCTTGGCAATAACACTAAGAGAATTCCCCTAACCAGGGGAATTACAGAAGGAGGAGGAGTGTATGTAGTCCAGGGATATTATACTATCCAATGGCACATGATAACTCAGCTTTCAGTAAAATAAATAAGATTCTTCTTGTAAAAATGTGAGATATTTATGTGAAGCTAAATATAAAATTAGGAAAGTTGGTAAAAGTGGTAAGCCATTGTTTGCCAAAGTCACATACCTGAGTGATAGCTAGGAAAATATTTCTACCTCTTCCCCACTGTGCTCAAACAATTGTTTGTCTCTCTAATCTATCTGTCGTATCTAAATGTCAACCACACCTAGCTCCCATCCTTTCTTGTACAGCAGTTCCCATACTTCAGTGCCTTTTTTGTGGATGGCCACTAGGGACATTACTTAATGGTGCCTATGCTTTCATTCCTAACACCTAAAAATGTCAGTTCTGCGGTGGTCCCTTAATACCTGCAGAACTAATAACATACAACTGATCTGGAACTAATAACCAGGCAATGGAGTATCTGGAGACAGGGAACAAAATGGACTTTTTACTTGTTGTTTTGCAGCAGAGATTTTTTTTAAAGAAAAATTGATTTTTCACAGTGGAAAACAGCTTTCCTGAGAGGCAGCTGGATATTTAAATATTCATCAGAATGTTCGAGCTACACTATGTGTTCTTGTTCAGTCTTTTCACAGGTCATGAAAGGTCAAAACTTCTTGCTCAAAAATTCAGCTACTACACTATCTTGAGGGGTTCTGACACCAGTTGCTATAGCAAATTCTTTGTTTCTGTGTGAATACTGCTGGAAGACCCCAGAGGAAAATTTGACAGAAACAAATGTCTTTTCTCAGCATCCTGTAGCCAGCTAGAGATATGGTTGATTGATCAATAATATCAGAACAGCAGGAGTTCAACATTAAAGACTCAGGTCTTACTCAAAATGAGGAGTTTCTTCACTAGATGCAAAGAAGGGAATTACATGCTTTTGCTTCCAATAATCTGTATTATCCAAGAACGGGAACATTATTAGAAAGTGATGCTTTCTACACATTTGATTCTCTGTTCACCCCAGTTGCTATAGTGTGTGCCAGTGGGCGCAGTTGTGACTGAGGTGGCATTACTTCTCATAGAACAAACAGCACGGCAGCTCCTCCCTGGGGTTCCACTAGGGGAGGGCAGTTGTAGCTGGGGCTCCATGGGAGACACATCCACACAAGTTACATGAGGTATGTACTGACTCAGTGCATCCATTGAGATGGGTGGCCAGAATGCTTCCCCAGCTGCTATTATCAACTTCTGTGGCTGGGTTAGTCAGCTGCAGATTCTGCAGCAGGATTGGGGGTACTTTGTACTTCTGGAAAGATTTTATGCTTTCTAGTGCCCTGAGTTATGTTATCAGAAGCCAATAAACGACAACTCAGTGGAGTCCTTGACTGGTAATTTTATCTTAGATAAATTGCATAGGCCATAAGATCATCCTAGCTTAATTAAATGTAACTTTTCCATAGATTTTGAGTGTACAGAACACATGGAATAGCAAACAAAAGGGAAATCACTAAATATGAGGTTCAATAGTTTGAGCTAGGATTAGGACTCAAGCATTCCTGGATCTCAGCCTAGTGCACAATCCGCAACACAGCTTGACTGTGTGCAGCAGTTTGCTAGTGCTGTGTGAAGCTGCCCAGTTTTTGCTTCAGGAGTATGTGATGGTGAAACAATATATTTGTGCAAATATTTGTAAAATTGTTCAAGAGCTAAGTCTTGATATTGCTGCCAGCAAATACAGATTTTTATGGCAAAATTAGAAAAAAATCCATCCTGAAATAAAATTATAGGTTGGTCTCAAAGTGAAAATTTACCAGAAAAATAAACTAATGTTATTCCTGCAATATATTCCTGTAAAATAAACTAATTTTATTCACCAAATCCACAAAGAAAATCAAGGAGATAACTTGAGTGGCATTCTTTTCTTTCAAAAACATGAATTTTCACATCTCATCACAAAATAACTAATTTACATAACTCTGCTTTACACAATAAGTAGTGTAACAATAATATCTTTGAGCACTCTTTCATCCTATGGAATAATAGTGTTTTACAAACAATGGACATTTCTGCAGCTGCATTTGGGTGGAATACAGCAACTCTTTAACAGTGCACAAAAACACAATAGGATACAAAATAAAGACAAGCATTCTGCCCAGTAGAAACCGTAGAGAAATGAAGTTTGGTAGAATGTAATTCTCTAAACTGGAATGAAGCTACCAGATCATGGGGAATACTACCCACTTGTGAAAAATAAATAGATTCTTCACTTAAAATAAGAAGTGAGGACTTCATTTTTACGTCTCACCAGAAAGTTTCTAACAATATAGTCTTCCATATCACCACATTGGGGCATCAGTTCAGTATCACTTCAGAGGCCAGTGTCACCTAGGCCATGGCTACACTGGCGCTTTACAGCACTGCAGCTTTTTCACTCAGGGGTGTGAAAAAAACACACCCCTGAGCGCTGCAAGATACAGTGCTGTAAAGTGCCAGTGTAAACAGTGCCGCAGTGCTGGGAGCGGGGCTCCCAGTGCTGTAAGCTAAACCCCATGAGGAGGTGAAGTACGTGCAGCGCTAGGAGAGCTCTCTCCCAGCACTGGCACTGCGACTACACTCACACTTCAAAGCACTGCCATGGCAGTGCTCCCGCGGCAGCGCTTTGAAATTTTGAGTGTAGCCATACCCCTAGTGAATCACTAAGGCCTTGGCTACACTTGCAGGTGTGCAGTGCTGGGAGTTACAGCTGTCTTCGTACAGCTGTGTAGGGAAAGCGCTGCAGTGTGGCCACACTGACAGCTACCAGCACTGCAGTGTGGCCACATTTGCAGCATTTGCAGCGCTGTTGGGAGTGGTGCATTGTGGGCAGCTATCCCAGCGTTCAAGTGGCTGCAGC